>NW_017100397.1:1433917-1488830 GCF_001263275.1 Habropoda laboriosa | reverse complement strand
AAACAAAAAAATAAATTATTATAAACATGTTTAAATAATTATATATTTAAAAATTCACAATTATACACCTATTTTAGGTGTGAAAGTATTATGCTTATTACACATATTGGAGAAGTAAAAGTACAAATTTAAATTCTGAATGACATAATTGCTTTGTACATATCAAAGATCATCACATTATTAGAAAGTTATTTCCAAATATTTATTGTATTACAAGTATTGGTAATGTACATGGTAATGCTTGCATGAAAACAACAATAGAATTTTTTGTTCATTCTTCAATCTTTTGTTCAATTTCCTGTAAAAATAGGAAGCAACTTTGAACAATTCTCATTAATTGAGTCATGAATAATTTATAACAATCCAGGAATAATGAAAATGAAGAAACTTATATGAGATTAGATACTACATAGGCTATCAACTGCCTATACAATTATTCAAACTGTCATGTTCTCTTCTGCATAATGATATACAACATATATGTTACAGATAAGGAAGAGGATCTACAAGTAAACAAGCAACAACATACAAAATACCCAGAAACATATTTAATTTAGCTGTTTGTTTAGGCACACTCTGAATCATATGAGGACTACGGAATTGCTTTTCTATTTTAAAGGCAGTTGGCAAAGTAATCACAGGTAATAGAAACCAAATGGAATACCTCAATGCAAGCACAACCAGTGTTACATATGGAGTGAATAGCAAAAAAGCATACAAAACATGAGATACGGTATGACCTATTAATATAGCTAGTGTTACTATTCCTGCCTTTTTGTCACTCTCTAAATCTCGTGTATTATTACTATGTAGAATAGCCTCTGTATTTAATGCAAGAGGTATAGCATAATATATTGTACCTAGTTCAATGTAACCAGTTTGAGCCATGAATGCAAACAAAACTGAAACTGGGCCAAATATAACTAAGATAAGGACATCACCTAATGCAATGTATTTCAATCCTATTCCTCCAGTATAAAGAAATGAAGAAGATAAACCTCCAAAGTACACAAGTGCAAGATGCTCCATTTTTGCAGGAGATATAGTGGTTAATAAAACAAAACCCAAACATCCTCCTGTATATAACAATGCACCTAATGAAACTAATTCATCTTTTGATAGAAGTTGATCTACTAATATCCTGTCATCACTTTTTCTGCTATCCACCCCCTTTATATAATCAAAGTAAGTATTTACTACGTTACCAGCTCCATGAACACAAAAAACTGTATATACTGTGAGGATCAAAGATATCCAGCTAAAATTTGCTATATCTGTCAACCGATATGCCAATGCACATCCCAAAAGTGTTGGCATTAATGATGCACTTAATGACCATGGTCGTACAGCTAAGAAATATGAGGATAACTTCATTAGTGGAGAATTCAATGTTGAGGATGTTGTAGGTGAACAATTTATGTTATTTGACATTGATTTTCCTCCAACTTCCTTAGTAGTGTTTTTTTAGATAATGACTAAACTTATATAATAGAGAAAGAAACTTATAATGAAGTTACTTTTGCTATTTTATTGAGAATGTTTTAATTACACTATATAAAAATTAATTCTTTAACTAAGGAATACTTTTTATTATTCATACCAATAATAACAAAATTCACAAAAGTAATAAAGAACAATGTATCCAAGTTTTATAGTACAGTTACAGTGATGCAAAAGAATATATTTTGTATAAAGAAGTAATAACATGTTGTCGCCAGTATTATTAGTTATTCGATTTTACGAAAAGCTTATTCCTTCATGTAAATATTGAATCATTGAAATAAACTTACCTACCTACTGTTCATCCAGAAGAGGAAAAATTAGGTTAGAACAGTCTCCATAATTCTTTGACCAGCGTTACATTTTTAAGTACATCTCGTCATTATGAAAAAATTGTTAATTATTCGAATAAAATTTTCACATAGTTATCATTTGAACTTCGCGTTCGACGAAAAATTTAGTTCCTCTTCTTGTATACGTTAAATGTAACGGTGACGTGTTTTCATTAATTTGCACGTGGCGCTCTCTGAAATATTCCTTTTTCTCAGAAAAGTTAACAACAACGGTAATGAACTTCACTTTCGCGAAAAATATTTTGAAATTTCTAATTCATTTTCTAATCGATTAGATTTAACCGTACAATGTAATTTACAAAACAAAACAAAAAAAATATATATATATACATACGTTTTTTAAAATGGAATCATATAATTTTTAATGCATTAATCAATGCAGCCTTTTATTTCCTACAGAAAAGTATTAAGGTATTTATGTCGAACAACCATTAGTTTAAGAGATATATTAATGTTAATATTGTAAAGTGGTACTAGTACACCTATCTCCGTTTACATTTTTTGAATTGAAAGTGGACATTGTTTTTTACAAAATGATAGTAGGGCAATGAGACGAAGTCAATCACATCATTTCATGTGTTATTTTATTAAAGAATTTGTGAAATAGAAACAACATTGACAGTAATGAATCTAAAAGTTCAAATGTTCAAAGGCATTGCCTTGATTGTCAATGCATGCTTGTATACTTGCATCAAATGATATACTTAACTTTATCTCATTGCCCTCCTACCATTTTGTAAAAAACAATGCCCACAGTCAATTCACAATGCATATTTTATAAATAAACATTGTCCTATATTTTTATTAATTTTTCTTAGCAACCAATGTTCCGTTATTTTAAAATTTATTAATTATAGTAGGGCATTGATTAGATTAGAAAACAATTGTAAATTTTATAAAATGATAAAATAAGATCAACCAATTTTCTTCAATACAGTTTTATCAATCATCTTATTTCTTTGACATTTGAAGCTATTCATTCGTAAATTTTTCTAATATATAAAGAAATAAAATTTAATTCACATTAAAATCTGTTTTAAGGATCGTTTAACCAATACGATATTGTGTTGCAATACGTTCCGAACTATAATAACGGAGTTCATGTAAACCAGTCATAATACTAAAAATATACAAGTGTGTATAACTGCAGCAGTTGAAATCATTCAGTGTACATTCTTCGTTTTGCGACTGATAATTGGTGGTGTTAGGTGGTATTGGACGTTCATTTTACATTTCCGTTTTCTAGAAATTTCTGTAGGACTCTCCGGACAAGATTTTTCTTGAAAAATTTGCGTCATTCTACCTAGCTAAAGTTTTCACGTTATCTGCTTCCATTATCGATCGTATTTTGTTCACAAATAGTATTCGATTGACTGTTTTCCAAAATGTCCTTGTTCGGATCACTGATGGGTGATGTCGACGATGATCCTATTTTTGGGTAAGTGGAAAAAATACGTGCAGTCCTAAAAACTTTTACGTCTTTTGTAGCAATTATTAAAAGAACAACGTTTTATTAATTTCATTGCATAAATTTACGAAACAGTAATACTATTGTTTCATATAACAGTAAAATAATACGGAATTTTCAAAAAAATTGTTGTCGACACGTTTTTTTTTGTCAAAAAGTTGTATTTTATGTGTTTTTATTAATCGTTTATTAATCGTTGGAAGTGATTTATTTAAAATTTGATATAAATTTTGTTTCCATGTTGATTTAATTGTTATTTTACTTTACGTATTACACAATTTTCTTTCTATTGAAGAATAATACGATTTATTAAAATTTATTTAATTACGTATTTATATATACGTATGTGTATATACGTATGTGTGTGTGTGTATGGATATGCAATGGAGGTTCTGTCTTGAATAAATAAACAACATATCAAAGGCTTTATTGTTGTTGCTTTTTTATTTTTGGTAGGTCCCACATGCAATCTATGAGGCACATGAGTGACATGATGAACTCTTTATTTAATGATCCATTTGGCATGATGGGTCCTCCCCGTCATAATACCATTATGGATGATATCCATAGAAGTAGAAGCAGGGGTCATCAAAATGATCTCCAGATGATGCCATTTGGATTTCCACCAATGCCTACATTTAATATGGGAAATCTATTTGTGGGTGGAAATCAATTGGCTTCTGGTGAAAATGGTCATTCCTTTGTTGCTAAATCTGTAATGACTATGGCTAGTGGTCCTGATGGTCGTCCACAAGTTTATCAGGAAACTATGTCTACAACAACTGCTCCTGGTGGTGTAAAAGAAACAAAAAAAACAGTTTGTGATTCTCGTACTGGTATGAAAAAGATGGCTATAGGACATCATATTGGAGACAGGGCACACATTTTAGAAAGAGAACATAATCTTCATAGTGGAGAACAGGAAGAACATCAGGAATTTATTAATCTTGATGAAGGTAACTAATTCTATGTATATTTCTATTTTCTTTGTGAACATGAAATAAACGAATTCATAAATTCTATTTTATAGAAGAAGCAGAGAGTTTTAATAGTGAATGGGAATCACATACTCGTCGTGGAGTTGGAGCAATTGGCAATTCTCATTATGGTAGTCATGGTCATCGAAATCGACCTGATCACAGGCAACTGGCTCTACCTGAACCATCAGGAAGGTTAGTTTATTAAATTTATAATGAAATACGTAATACATTTTTCAAAAAGTACTTTTTAAAGGTAGGATAATTCTTTAAAGGAAAAGAAAAACAACATATCTATTTTAACGTTTTTAGGAAAATATATATACCTTTTTTTTTATGTAGTGTCAATGTATGTAGTAGTAGGGCATGTAGTAATTGTATGTATATATATTGTATAAGTATAGAAATATGTTGCACATAAGATATAAGATATATGCATGTATAGCAGTATTACTGATAAAATCAAATTTATGCAGTGTGCATAAGAAATCCAGAAGACGAACCAGTAAAAAAAATTGAATGGAGAAATGGGAACACATCATGCTATGTCACTTCAATCTCACTTTGTGCATTCCCTGCTAACATTTTTGTATCAAACATTGAAATAAAAACATTCAGGCTTTAATTTCTATTTGTTCTCTCTAAGTATCAATGTAGCATGACCAACGAAGATATATATGCTTTGCATTGTAATGTTTTTGTGATATTCGTATTTTTAGTTTTTGTATTACTTGCCATATAATATTAAATTATAATTAATGTACCACTATAATAATGACTTATGATTTAAACATATAGTACAGTAATAAATTAACTGCCACATATTTCGAAACTTTGAATCTCATTGAAAGTATTCTATGATAATTGTAAAATCATTGAAATCAATAAAATAAATATATGAATAAACTATGTAATGTTGCATTTGACTTTTTTTTTTTATTTAATGTAATATACACAAACACTGAGTTTCTAAAGTTGAATATTTTACTATTTTTATGTTACTACTTTATCTAGTTTTCTTCTTGTATATTATTGATTTGCTTGTTATGTGCTTTCATAGTCGATACTCTAGTTCCTCAAGGTGGACACCTTCTAGACGTAGTTTAAGATTGCCACCTACATCTAAAACATCCAATCCAATTCACAGTTTAAGGTAAGTTTAGCTGCTTCTTCTAGTACTTGATGCCATCAAGATGATTTTCATTGATTACTTTCAAAGATGTCCATGTGTTTATGTAACTAGATTGACAATACATAAATAAAATGTATCACAAATGGAATCTTATATCCATGAAATAACATTCTATAAGTATACTATGCAATTGCTGTGTAGCATATCATATGGTATTTGTAAGCAAAGATATATGTTTTCAACTTGCCGCATGTATACTTATTATACTTACTAGCAATCTTTAAAAATTATATTTAATCTTAATATCTTTATTAATTTTAATTGCCTTTTAAGGTAAAACTACAAACTTAGCATTTGCTTTGGTAATGTTATTGTCAGGAGCTTTTATAAATCATACATAATATACACTGTTGTTGTAACTCTTGTCTTCTTTATTTCTATGTGAAATTACAAAATATTTATCTTATAGTTCTGTCATTTATTTTGTCATCTGTAATACAACAAAAGACATTGGTATAGAAAGTATACCATATATTGTGTATTGCAGGTACAGCCGCAAATAATAAAGTAAAAGCATAGTATACAGTGGTGACATTTGTGCAACGTAAGTACGTTGCGCTCCATTTTATATTCACGTTTGATATTCTAATTAACACAATTGTATTGTAATTTTCTGGATATGTTTCCAATGTTATACTTGGTGAACTAAAACTTCCACCATCGTGTTTTTTTTTTCTCTTTTTACCAAAATACTTTTTAAAATGGTTTTTACACATGGACTAATTATTATTACATCATAATCCTTTCTAAATTTATGTTCAACCTTGACGAAAGCATAAATATATATAGTTGAACATTTTCATGTTTACAGTTCGAATATATCCGGTCGTGTTCAATCTGCTAAAGCAGCTACATCAGCAACAACTACAAGTGTAATAGGAAACCGAAAACGTAAACATATACCGGATGCTAAAGCTAGCAAAAAGTGTCATGTTGTACCAGATAGTAATGTCTAGTTCTTCTATTAAACCATTTAAACTATATTTCAGTAATACTGCAGAACTTTGGTAAAGTTGACCTCAATTAAACGGTATTATGTTAAGTTAATTAAATTTTATAAACAATTTTTTATATAATGTTCCTATAGATTTGTATGAATTTGTAATAAGTTTTGCTAATCTTTTTTAGAAGGTTATTTTAAGAAGGAAATATAGAAGTTCTACAAAGTAATGTATATCAACATGTATGAGGAGTACTAGAGTAAGAATATCAGAAAATATGTAATTTTGTTTTGGATGTCTATATATGATCAAAAAACTGTTATTTTTCACGATCTTTAGTTTGCAAGTAAAAAGTAATGCGATATTTTGTTTGTTGTTACAGAATTATCGAATTATTGTTTCTTAGGTTTTCAATTATTTGAATTTTGTGGAACATTACCTGTTTTTATGATTCATGTTTCAGTTGGATTTTTAATATTAAACAATATTCGAATTTAAAAAATATGTTTAAGAGTACATTCACAATGCCAACAAAGAACATATTTTGGGGTAGTGTATTCATCAATAAATGTACAATTTAATGTAACTATTCTCGTCACTGTTTATTCAAATAAAAATTATAGATTTAGTATAATTTAACCCACCTTTTATACTAAGAACAAAAAGAAAAAGTAATTGAATATAAATCAACCTTAATACCAGCATTTTTTATCATTTTTCTTTTAAAATGTAAGAACATTTAATCTTATTCAACATTGTGTCAATGAAAATATCACTAAATTTTCTAGAAACTTTAAAAACAATCTACAGTTAAATGTTTATAATATAAACACTAATAAATAGCGGTGTAAACCATGGTATTCCACTGGTCGAATTCTAAAACATATGATCCCCAAGAAATTATTAAACATATCATGCTAACATTTTCATTGAACTGTTAATAACAATGCATAAAATATAGTTTTATTAAAATCCATTAAAAAGTATTTATACCCTATCTCGTAACAAGAATAAAATTAACGTTTGTAACACATGGTAAATCATTAACATGATAGTCAAGAAAAGAAAGTAAGAGGAAAGTCGGCAAGGAAACTGATGCGTCATACTTTGTGTGCTCCACACGAGGCAGATTAACTTCTATTAATTGTCCTCTGATAAATTGTTGATTCTCGCATTAATAGCCAGGAGTTGAGCCACGAAGGCTGAGTCGCTCATAATCGTAGCAAGAGCAGATAGTAGGTCTTCTACTGTAACATGCGAAAGACCTAACTGCCGGGCACATTCGGCAATGATCTCTTTTTCCTCGGCATTAGTATTTACCTGAAAATGAAAAAGTTTTAGAGAACTATTAATTAGAATACACTTTTACTGTCTTAATCTACGATTAATTTAGAGCATACCTTTATTGAACTGCAGAATTTGTTGAAAGGCATTTTAACTCTTTTTTTGCCACTACTGGTTTGGTAAAAAATTGTAAAAGTTTGTGCACTGTTCATGTCTAGCACAACAGGAAAATATATACCAGCTGTAATGTGACCTTTAGTGTCTCTCGCGAGGAGACTTCTGAAATTGTAAACTAAATTTCTACGTTCTGTGACATCAATGGCAGTTAAGTAAGGCCTTGCCACATATATAAGAGCAACTTGTGTCCTTTCCAAGATACCGGATCGTGTTTTCCTCTCGTGCCATTCAACGTAATCAGGATCGTTAGCGCATAGAAAGTAATTGTACTCTTTTTTACAATCCGGTTCGTCAGACTGAATAAACCAGCCAGTATGTGGGTATAACTTGTCTTCCATTACAGTAATCACTCGAGCTACATGATATCCAGGATCGAGGAGCATAACTCCTTTCCGTCCATTAATTTCAATTTTCAGGCACACTAGTACATGTTCCTTCTCCCTGCTGTCTGCAGCGGGCGGTCCACCAACATAACTAGCGACATTATTGATCATCTACGGGCAAAAGAAATTTATGTAAGATGTTTATTTGCGCATTACGCAAATTGAATTATTCATTCAAGTTTGAAACCTACCTCCTCACAGGACACTAAATAGAGGCCACTTGCTATACCAGGAAATCGTTTGTTTAAACCCTCTAAACGTTGTAGTAATTCAAATCCCAAACCCACGCAAGTATGATGTTCACGTTTTATCAATGGTTGATATTTGTGATAAAATTTTTCCAGCACAGTTTCACCACTTGCAATATAATCCTTATAGAACCTGTTAATCACGAAACACAATTTTTTAGCAGTTGTATGTAACAGTAGAATGATAATTAGAAAGACATACTTAAGGAAATTGCCAATGGTGTCATAACGATGCTCACGCAATAAGTGTTGCGTTTCTAATTCAACGTTGCCTGCTAATTCCTCATACTGTTCGACCGTGAGAACGATCAGGGCTGGTGCCTCATAATGGGCCCATACCGGCAGGGGTAGCGGCACACCCCTAATCCAGGGCCCGCGTGCCTGCCCCTGTGGCTGGCACCATATCTCTGCCGTCTCGAGTCAACTCGGCCATTCACTTCCCCAGCGTCCCACTGTTGGCACAAAGCCATGCTCATCCCTGCAGCTGCTGATTGGCTCTACAGGGCTCTCTCCGTGTTTTATACTCTTCTCTCGCTCTGTAAACAAAGCTTTTTAAAATTATTTGCATGTTTTTTGGGTAAAAACTTTTTTCAAATAATTTATACATTTACAATGTGTTACATTAGTAATAATAATTAGAAAGTACTTAGTTTGAAATGACGCATTTCATATCAAACATACATGAGCATAAATACATCTTCTTCAACTAATATAATTTACTGCTTATTTTTAGTAATTATTATTTTCATTAATAAATATATTTACTATAAGTCTATTGCTATTTAAGTACATGAATTAATACGGTTCCATATTGCAAAATTTGCGAAATACAGTAAAGATTCTATAAGAGTTCGTTGGGATCTACACCTTAACTGTTCATGGTTTATCCCCACCACGAGGAGGGGGGGCACCCTTGAACCAGGCAAGGGACTAATGTGACACAGTCGCGGCATCTCCTTATCGCATTCGGTGACAATGTCCGTGAGACAACTAACAAAACTACAAAAGTTACGTTAAAGTTAAGAGTATTCTCAATTTTTGGTTAATAAAAATTTCATCAAAATATTTGTGAGATTTTCCTGATTAAAATGATACCAAACACGATATTGTTACAAAACTTGGTTGTGTTGAATGGGTTTGTGAATCTTCCCTTGCCTGCTACCTTTTTCTACGTTCATTTCGCTGTCGGCAAAATGTTTACATCTAAAGAATGGAAAACCTCTCCGTTAAGAGTTTCACAGCTGTGCCAAATACGAACAATTATCCAGTACTAGAACTGGATCAATCCGGTTATTCTTGAATGGGACAGTCTTAGTTAACTGTTCGTAAGCGGCATTGCCTTTGATCAATTAACGGATAGTAAGAAACGATTTTCGACCTTTGACGAGTTTAAAGGACACATAAGAATACACATAGGACTCTTCACAAGCAGTTTGCAAACAGCTTGCGAACAATTGTAATTTACTAATGTTAAAAATAGAATTTAAATAGATTTAAAAAATTGAAGGTCATCTTCATTTCTTCAAAAATAATGCAAACACAAACAATTCATATACATCGTTATATTGTTTACAAAAAATAGTGTCACTTATTTCGTATGTACATATGCATGTGTGGAATGTCTTATTAAGTAACTAAATGTAAACCGAATTATACCGTATTTGGTCTCATTTTAATGAGAAAAATATCGTAGATATGTTAGTAAAAATTTTATCAACACAAAAAATAAAAAAGTTTCTCTTTTGTATCAGTGTTGTCTCACCCATTGTAGGCATTTAATATTTTAGGACTGTCTCGACTTTCAATATCTCTCTTTTCTTTGTCCGCTGTCTCTTTCTGCGTCAGTCAGTGTCGGTAAAATACAAACAGTTTGAAGAATCTAGTACCTATCCCGTAACTGTTCCACAGCGGTCCCAAAATTCGAACTCTTATCGAGACTTTACTGTAAATGCAGAGAAGCGGATCCGATTTGTCGTTGGCTTGGTGTCCAACATGGCGACAGTATATACGCATGGTGAATCAATACACGACCAAATAGATATGTAGCGTGCCACGTGTCTACTACACTTTTGTCACAGTGTTTCCGTTCACGATTAATACACTATTTTTTCCATATTAATTTAAAAAAAGAAATTCCTACTACTGACAGTACATTAAATGCTGGTCATTGAATAATGAACTCATTAAATTTTCATTGTCTGATATATTCAAGTTAATTCAAAACAAATTAATCAGTACATCGGGAATAATTATATAAGAACGAAAAAAATATTTATTCGATCTTTTCGTTAAACCAATAAATTATAACTAAATGAAAGAAACAAAACGAAAAATTTGAATTTTAAATATTTTCTGAAATATAACGACATTGCTAGCAATGAAATACTGATGACACGCAAAATATTTGTGTTTACATTCACGCGACACATCCGTAATTTGATTTGCAAGATACATTACTCATATTATTATAAGACACCAAGCTTATGATTCATTGCGTCATTGAGAATGCATTCGCTCAAATCACACATATGTGATGCTCGAAATGAAGGGCATTTCCCTCCTGAATCAGAGCACACAAGATGTTTCCAGTGTATAAGCATATACTAATTGTTTGAGGATTCTTTTTATTTTATTTATAAACAAACTCAATTTTGACCCATTTCGATTTATAGCGCATAACAATAAAATAAAAAGAAAGAAAAATCTGGATAAACTTACCCATACAATGAGCGCACCAAACAAACAAAAACTTTCCCTTCTCAGAAGCTTGGTACAATTCACACGTCCGAAGTCCAAGTAGAACTGGATGGTGGAACGTGAGCAGAAGATTATATACGTTCCAACTGACGGCCCTCCTTCCCCGCAACAAGCGATAGTTTACCACGTGACTTCTTCTCTCATGTAAAGTTTAGAATACCTAGACTGTGTGAGTCTTTATTGTTTAAAAACAAATTGGAAAACTGATTTTCTTTTTCAGTTTAATAGTAAACATTAACTATATATACATTTTTACGTTACATCCGTTTGTAGCATTTTGCGCGTTCGACAGATGCGTTTACATGTAATTGTTCGAAATTTTTCTTTACACCCGGTATTACATATTAATTTTGAGACATTTTTATCGGGAATTTCGTTTCAGGGAGCTAATGAACGCACGAAACAAAAGAAATCGAAATCCGTCGCTAGATGGTTTATCTTTAATGTAATTGGTCGAATATATCGCGCCTCTGGAAATCATCGTTTCCCAGCTGTTCGGATATCGAAGCCTTACGTCAGCTCTTCGTCTGACTCAAGTAACGTCACGATAAATAATGACTGCTTTTCTCGGAATGCAAACATAATTAGGAATACTTTCAGGAAAAAATTGGAATATAAGGGCGTTCCTGATTTTTCGGTGCCACTACATATGTACATGTGTTTTTCCTGCGGCTTTGTGCGCGCCATTTCAAACGACCTTGAAGCAGATTCTCTAGGGTTCCAAGCACTTTGTGCGGAAATCTTATCATGATAAAACCGCTACATCGAAAGCTGAACGTTATTTCAGTGAATTAGTTGACGTCATAGACAGCTTGCTGATACACGCATACATTTCTGTATGTGTACTTGTGCCCAAATTCGCTAACACAACGAATTAATATGCATACATACTCAGGATAAATACACTATCTGTCAGTCACGTGACTATAATGTGAACCGATGTATGGCCCGATAGAGAGTGAAATTACGCAGTTACGTTATTTATTCAAGAAAATTGGAAGTAAACCAACTGTTATTGACACAAAATATTTGACATCGATTTAACGCCTGGGTTATGATAAAAGAAAATGGTTCTTATTTTTTTTTGTTTATACGGAAATTAAAAAAGTAGTTTGGCTATATTTTAGTATTCGTAATGTAATGTAATCAGTAATCACATTTTGCTGGAAAAATGACAAGTTGATAATTTCACGTTATCAATATGTCACGTATTTCTTTGAATTTTCGTGAGTAAGAAAAGAAATTTTAACTAGAATATTTATATACATGTACACATACTTAATTTCTAGAAAATAAATATTTCTCCAGTATATTTATGGATAGGAAGAATAAAAATTTTCATTAATTTATCGAGCCATATGATGATTGAGAAGTAGATCGATTTGAAAAGTATTTGTCCAACACGTTTCTCTTTACGGCAGAACAATTTAATTGCACAAGGTATAAGAATGTATGATTCATAGAGGTCAGTGACGTAAAGGTATGTTTTGCTACTGCTAAACGCTTTGTATGTATGTGTGTAGGTTCAAACACTGACATAAATAGTGATAAAAAAATATGTTCTACTTATCTTTGCACGAAAATATTATATAAATAGAAATAAATGTTTTCGTTAATATTCTTTTTCAAAAGTGTCTTTTCTTATTCGTCTATTACTCAGTGTTAACCAAGATTAATAAAATTGCAAATATTGGTTATCTGCTTCAAAAGGTGTTTGTTATGCGTTCAACGACTATCACGCAAATACTTCTCCGATAAGTTGATGATAACCTATTGCTAATAATCCATGTACTATTACGCATTATCTGCATCATTTAATTGGTGCAGGCGACTGGAAACCGATTTTAACATAAAACTTAATGCAAGGTTAGTTTTTTGTCACACTTAAAATTATTTTGTGTCTTATTGTCAATGAATTGGCATGTGCTATTTTAGTACTTTAATTAACTACATTGCACGAATATACGTAACAACAAACAAAATACGAGTAATATATCTTCTACTGATTTAAACGTAATACGATATGTGTGCATACAAAGTGCTTTCTAAGTTTACATAAAGCATGCATAACATTCTTGTAAATATTAAAATAAGTATTAAACCTTTCATCGTGGTAAAATTTATTGAATTTAAATTTGGATGCAAATTATGACTTATGTAACCATTACATTTGCAGTTTTGTAATTTTCTAATAATCGTATTAATTTTGTGATTATTTCGTGACAGTTTCATTTGATATCGTGGTTAAAAATAAAATTGTATTTTAAAAATATAATGTAAAGTCGAATATCTTTGTGAAATGAGTCCGATGTCTCGTTCGGGACACGTGATACAAATGGACCAATCACATGATTTATTGAAGAATATCGATGTTATCTGCCTTCGGATAAGATTGAAAATTACCTGTATACGTAATGCACAAAGAGCATCGCTAATGTTTTGTTGATATGAACTTATATGATAAATTTTTAATATTAAATTAAATTACATTGATATTTTTCACATTAATTGTGAAGAGATTTATAGTTGTTTCCCGTGCCATACTTTTCACTTTCAATTTATGAATAATCAGTACAATGGATATTAAATGTGTTTGACATATTATAACGTTTTTGCATGAGTGAAAGTTTTTATATATGTTACAGATTGTCTATTACTGTATTCAAAAATAGTAGTGCATTCCTTTTTCTAGCGGTTAATAATAATGTTTTTTTTATTAACAATAGCGTCTTTAATAGCGTGCTTTTTAAGTAATAGTGTTTGTTAATTTCAGGCTATAAAAAAAGAATACAATTTGAAGAAAAATGAAGTTGACATGGGGTTAATGTCGCACAATATTTTTCTTTGTACATGTCCACTTGAAGAAAATGATAATATTATATTAAAAAGATGACAATATATTAGGAACAATTGTAGTACAATTGTGCACTTGTCAAAATGTAATTAATTGTTTCTGTTTTTTTAAATATGTCGCATATGTATATTCAAATATGTAAATTATATGCCATATTTACAGATACTGAAAAAAAAAATATTATTTATGCTTTTGTTGAAAAAGACTCAGTCTTCTATAATGGAAGTCGAACCAATGGATAATTTGTACCTTGCATTAACACAATGCTTTGCTATTATATTATGCGGGTAAATTTTCTACAACAATTCAATGTTCAAATTTTTTCATCATAAAGTTGAAAAAAGTATATACATAATTTTATTATTTTTTTAGGTACATTGCAGGAAGGTTTGATGTTATTACTAAACCAGAGGCAAATGGCCTGAACACTTTTGTAGGAACATTTGCTCTGCCTTCCTTAATTTTTACATCATTAGCAAAGCTTGACTTTACATTAGTAAACTGGAAATTCCTTCTTGCTGTGCTATTAGCTAAAAGTTGTGTATTTTTTGTTGTACTTAGTGTGTCTCTAGTTATTAAAAGACCATCAAATCCAGGTTGTGCTGCGCTCTTTGCAATATTTACTACACAGAGTAATGACTTTGCTATTGGATATCCTATGAGTAAGTAAAATACATAATATTTTATATATACTTATATAATAATGGTATATTAGTGATAACATATATTTACAGTTGATGCACTATATGGAAAAACACATCCTGAGTATGCTGCTTATTTGTACTTGATGGCACCTATATCATTAGCTATTTTAAACCCAATTGGTTTTGTATTATTAGAAATTGGCAAACGTTATGGTGAAGATCACAGAAATTACAAAGACATGGTTTGTTCTATCATAAAAGGAATTGCATTAAACCCAGTTCTTCTTATGACTGTGCTTGGTATCCTGGGAAACCTTACTTTCCATCATATAGTACCACCTGTTCTTGCAACTGTGCTTGATGTATTTGGCAATGCTTTCTCAGCCAGTGCTCTTTTCTTACTGGGACTAATGATGGTGGGAAAGATACACAAATTGAAGGGTTTTGCTCTTGTCATACCAGGTATATTAATATCGGTAAAATTGCTGGTTCTTCCCTTGGTTATAAGAGAATCTATTATTCTGTTAAATGCT
Source organism: Habropoda laboriosa (assembly GCF_001263275.1). Taxonomy (NCBI): domain Eukaryota; kingdom Metazoa; phylum Arthropoda; class Insecta; order Hymenoptera; family Apidae; genus Habropoda; species Habropoda laboriosa. The sequence continues at coordinate 1,473,519 of NW_017100397.1, read as the reverse complement.
GGAGAAAATAGTACAGATACCGAAGATTTAAGTACATATGGATTTCTATATGGAACCATTCCAACAGCACCAGCTTTGTTCATTTTTACACTTCGATATAATCTCGAAATTGATCTGATTGCATCAGCAATGGTTGCCTGTACATTTTTATCTGCTCCACTTATGTTTGTATCGGCAAAATTAATTAATGCTGTTTCTACCGGAATTACCCCAGCAAACTATGCGCATCAACTGAATATATTCTCCTTTGATGTGAGCATTGCTTCAGTAACAGTTTGCATATGGTTAATAATTTGTTTTATTGGATTAGGAAGAAAAAAATATAAATGTGTTACACATAAATGCACATTATGTATCGTAATCGCACAGGTTTGTATTAATTCGTATGAATATAAAATTGGTGCCAATTGCAGATGAAATTTTCATGAAAAAAGGATTATAATTTCAGCTAACTGCAGTTATAGGTGTTATAATATGGACTAAACTTGAATCTCATAATAGCAGTTCTGTTTTATGGTAATCTTAATATTTACTTTTATTGTATAATTCAATTTTTATATTACTATAACTGCAATTTATCATAGGTATGTTCAATTTATCTTAATTACTGTCGGAGTATATGCTAGTCGTATGTGGACAATGGCAATAGCGGCAACTTTATTATATATAAGTTCCCGTTCCTTGGATTTTGTTCACAACATGCAGAAATGGTTCTATCCAGTCGGGTGGGGGTATGACGAACAATTTTTTTAAATAATTAACATAATAAAAAAGTATAAGTAACAACGAATACTTTCAGGGTTCCACTTTTGATAGCAATTGTGATGTGCAGCACAATATCTCCGAAGGAAACTATGCCCGACTTTAGGAATCCAAACTTTCAACTTGGAGTAATTCAAGCTGCAACTTCTACTGTTTTATTAATATTTTGTTTTATTGGTAACTCTATAACGCAATATAAAATAGCGGATAAAATGTCCTTTTTTTAATATTATACATATATTTTTTTTTACAGTAACAATGGGATGTTTGGTTTTACAACAAAGGTACCAACGTCGAAATATTTCTGCATCTTACGCTAATTTAACAGATAACACCGAAAGTCCTAATAACGACGATGCTGAAAGACGTGTGGTAGATGTTGAAGATCTCGTTTCTTCTCGTACGCCATTGTAAGTGAATTGTATAAAAAATGCTAAGCACTGAAACTATTTATTTTAATTAACATTTAATTCTGTTAGTGTCGGCTGTGAATATGTAGATGGTTGTCCGAATGGTGTATGTAGAAGTAGCAATAACGAAATTGACGATTATGACGTATATTTAAATGCTGACAATGAAAATAACGATCCTCAGTCTCTGCGACATCTTGTATTTGTCATTTTACTTCTATGTTCCATGTTTATTGTAAGTAAACAACGTATTAATATGTTGTAACATCATGATCGATATTATGCAACATTTTATCACAGGGCTTATCCATATCAATTGCAACGCTAATAATGGAAAAAATGACTGGAGTTTACGCGGAATTGGCATTCTTGGACATTGCACTAAACTTTGGCCAATCGTTAATCGCATTTGCTATTTTTGGATTAGACGCTGGCCTTGGAAAGTTAGGATGCTGGCTGCGAAAAATGTGCCGCAAATGGCGTGCTGGTACTTCCACATTACTAATCTTATTTCAATAATTTTACGTTTCAAATGTACAATGTAATTTGATATTTATAGGAAAAGAATTGCAGCTTCCGCATGAGGATGCATTAAGCCCAGAAGTGAAAGCAATTAGGGATCAATTTAATCGTTGCCACTTAGCTGAATGTCGAGCTCGTATAGCTATATGTCGTAGGCGCTTATTAAAGCTGTACAAAGGTGTTTTCACTGGGACTGATTTAGTTAATTGGTTGCTTGAAGTTGGTATAGCACAAAATAGAGAAGAAGCTGTTGAATACGGTCGTAGCTTATTAGAAAGCAGGGTATTACAACATATCGATGGTACTCAACATTTTTACGATCAAAGTCTACTTTATACTTTTACCGCTTAAGTTTCGATCAAGTTCTACGGCGCATCTTATTAAAAATTCTGAAAAAAATTGAGGATAATAATTATGTTAAGATGTTGCTACTAAATAAATATAAAAATAGTCGCTTCAATATTTCAAAAGATATCCTCTTTTGTTATTCTATTCTATTCTTTTCTTTTCTATCTCTTTTCTCTTTACGTTTTCTATTTTTTACAACTAGGATTTGCAACGAAAAAATCGGAAAAAATTCCCTAAAATATGCCTTCATATACGTAGTGTGCCAGATTTTTTTCAAAATTTTTGCATACCACTAAATAGGGAAAATAGTCCAAAAACTGATGAATCGAATTTACCCTGTACAGGTAACCCCCCTTCATCGCGAAGGATACGTTCTGGACATGGTCGCGATAAGCGAAATTTCGCGATCAACGGGGGATTTAAAAAAAAATCATTTTAAAATTCGAAAAACATAATATAATTCATAATTCATTCATTTTGGTCCATGTTGCAAAAAGGAATCTAGATTCCCTTGTTTGGCCTCTCTACGTTTATTATGCAAAATTTGCTGATAACTGTCAAATAATCCGTTACAACCACGCTTTACAGCACTCACTCGCTCGTAATCTTCGTCGTTTTCTTCTAACAACTCCATACATTGTGAGATGATTGTGAAGAGAAAGGGCCTTTTCAATGATTTTGACACTTAACTTTCGCACAGGAACAGGTTCCCAGACGTAATTTTCTTGGGACACAGTTGGCAGTCCATTTCCTGCAGCTATTCATTAGTAGTTAATGGTTCGCCGTGTGATTTTAACAAAGTCTGAATATCATCTACATCAACACCTTCGATGCCTCCGGAAGTGGCTATAAGACTAATTTCATCGATGATATTTTGAATATCATTTTCATAATTAATGTGATCTTCAACATTTTCTCTGAGCAACCTTTTCCAAACACCATTCATACACGACTGGGTGATTTCATTCCACGCATCGCCGATGTTTCTGATAGCTTTCATAATATTAAATTGTTTCCACCAAACCCGCATGGTATCTCTATCACCTCCATCAGTTTCTTCAATGAGTTGGTGCATTGTTTTTCTTAAATAATAGGCTTTGAATGCTGCTATTGCGCCTTGATCTATAGCCTGTAAGATGGAAGTGGTATTTGGAGGTAAGAATACCACTTCAATAGAAAAATCAGTGCACAGAGTCTCAAGTTCCACAGGATGTCCCGGCGCATTGTCCAACACCAAAAGAGCTCAAGGTTCAACTCCAATATCCTCGTAATATTGTTTTATTGCTGGGCAAAAACAAGTTTTAAACCAGTCCATAAATAAATTTTGTGTCATCCAAGCCTTAGGGTTACTTCGCCAAAAAACTGGTAAATTGTTTTTAGAATAACCTTTCATGGCACGAGGAGTTTCTGATTGATAAATCAACAATGGTTTCAATTTTAATTCTCCGGATGCATTTCCACCGAGAAGAAGAGTTAGACGATCCTAAAAATAAACGTACGTGTTGGCATTCGTTTCCAATAGAGTCCCGTCTCCTCTACATTAAAAATTAAATTTGGTGGATAATTTCCCCTTTCCACAATTTCACGGAACTCCATTGGATATTTTTCAGCTGATTCTACGTCTACACTAGCCGATTCGCCAATCATTTTATGCAAGTTTGATCGTTTTCTAAATCGATCAAACCAACCTTTGCTTGCTTTAAAAACTTCTCTATGTTGAGAATTTTAAATGATCCCAAAGACTAAGTTAATAAATTTTCCATTTCTGTCATCAAAAAATTTCTGGTTCGTGAAACTTTCGTCGCTGTAATTGGAGTAAGACTTTCGCCAGCCTTTTTAATTTTGTCTTTTTGTTGCACAATTGATCGCACTGTAGACTCAGGCAATTTGAAATCCCTTCCTACAACTATAAATTTACCATCACTTTCCATCCTTTCTATAATTTTTAGTTTCTTTTCTAAAGTCACTACATTGCGAATTTTCTTAACCACATTGTCACATTGTCTTTTTCACATTTTAAAAATTACGAAGAGATAAAAAAATATATAGTTTGACACTGCAGACTGCAGCTAAGATTATACTCAGGGATAGACCCAAATGATGCACTGGCTCAACTGTATCAGGCACCGGCGTACGGCGTTCTTTTGTCTCACCCACACTCGTAAATTTACGTTATATACAGGTGTATGATGTGATTAAGCGAGAAAGAAAGTTAGCACGCACGTGCAATCATTCATTTTGACTTTTCCTCGCATGTTTCAAAGCCACACAAGTGCCAAGACAAAAAAAAGAAGATCGCAATATAACGAATCCGCACTCGCCGGGGTCGCGATGAACGGGGGTTACCTGTAACTACCCCCCAGGTCGAGCTAGAAGGTTGAAAGTTAGTGACAAATGTTTTCTTTCAGTAAGCTATCGAATGGTGTATCGTATGATCTAATTGGTTCAAGGGCTCTTTTGACCATCTTATCCTGCTAAGCCCTTTGGTTTCAATAGAATAGAATTTCTATCGTGAATATCTTAATAAATACTCATTTTAGGCATATTACATCTTCATACTTATTTACTCAGCTTTCAATGCTCTCTTAATTTCTAGAAAGAAATATAGGTTGTTCCATTTAAAAAAATTATGGTCACATTCAGAACTTTATATATAAAAACAATGTAGAAAAAAACAATTATTGTAACATATATCCCCCTTGAAATCATGCAATTTTTGCTTCATATACTATTTTGTACAGCTAGTATTTTACGAGCAATTTCAGGACGTCATGTTATATGAATCACTCTGTATATTGTATATACAGGGTGCGTCACGAATCAGTCCTCACAATTTTTTTGGCACTTCCGATCATCTGACAAAAGAATGTTGTGAACAAAACTTAGCCAGTACTCAATCGGCAAGAAATTGCAGATTTAAAAATAATCAATAATATTACTCTTCAATAAAAAATAAAGGTCACCAATTTTTTTCAATGGGACTAGGTATTTTTAAATACATAGTATTATAAGTGACGCTAAGACAAATTTAACGACCTAGTATACTATGTCCTTGTAATGATTTTGAATTCAGAAATCATCACGAATCGAATGCCACGTTATTTGACTTATTGCTAATTCGACAATACATAACGTCAAAGCACCGCATTCCGACGAAAACAAAATGAAAAACATGCACAAGGTAATACAAATAACTGGAAATTAAATTTTATTTAGGACGTATATACATACAATCAATTAAAGTAAATGTTCGAACTGCATCTCACTTTCTGCAACACAAAGTTCTGCTCTTTGTAATATATTCTAATGTGTAGCTTCAATTAAAGAATAAGTTTGTACACTTCTACATGCTTATATCATGCGTTATTTAAGATTTTCGGTGTTTTGACGTTATGTATCGTCGGTCATTAGGTCAAATATCGTGGCAATCGATTCGTGACGATTTCTGAATCCAAGGTCATCACGAGGTCATAGTATACTACGTCATTGAATTCGTCTTAACATCACCTATAATACTATGAACTTAAAAGTACATAGTCTCATTTAAAAATTATGTTGACCTTTGTTTTGTATTGAAGAGAAATGTGTTTGGCTATTTTTAAATCTACAATTTCTTACCGATTGAATACGGATAAAATTTTGTTTACAACAGTTTTTGTCAGATGATCGGAAATGTCAAAAAAATTGTGAGGACTGATTCGTAACGCACCCCCTGTGTGTGCGTATTTTTTTTTTTTATGATACAATAAGAATGCTTGAGAATAGAGTGATACAACAATATAATTAATTAAACTATATGCCAAAGATGAATACTAGTATTTAATATTGTTTTTAAATACTAGTATTATGCACAGTATTGACTTATTTTGTGGAAATAGTATTTTAGAACATCTGTATTTTTTTTTACAGAATTGTAAGATTTATATAGTTACTGAGGTAATGTTAATCATTTTACAGAGTGATACACAGATAAAATTCATATGTATCAAATGTTTTTTAAGAATCTTTATTATATAACTTTATTACAACAGTGCTATATATAATGGAAAAGCTATAACAAATTGTAAAATGTAAAACAGATATAAAATAAATAACTTTGCTAGAAACACTATTATATTGTTTTATAGCATAATATTCAGGGATTTTCTAATACATATCAAGAAATTAGAAACATAAGTCATCATCTGGATCTTCCTCATCAAAATCATCCATGTCTTCCGGTTGATAATGAATTTTAGATGTATTTACTACATTTGTGTTAATTAAGTATGGTAATACTGTTTCCTGTTTCTGTTTCATTTCTTTCTCATTTATTTCTATCCTGAATGAAGACTCAATTTTTTGTTTATAATTTTCATATGCAAACTCTGACTTTTTATCTTGTTCAAATTTTTCTGATTGAATTTCATAAGATGTAATACTTTGATTCACTAACTCTTGTTGCCTCAAAACTCCCCCACCTACTTTACGGTGTACAAATTCTACCATGTAATGGAGACCCTTGTTTATTTGTATGTCAGAAAACTTTTGTATCTTCACATGTGTAGTGCCCAGTGTTTCAATGCATGCTAATTTATTCTTTACAAAATCTTGCCTATAAATACATATTACTTGTGGCACTTGTGTACTTAACTTTTCCAAAAACCATAAGGCCTTTGACATACCAATAAATAACATCAAAGATGACAAACAATCAATTATTACTGTAGATTTTACACTTACAGATTTTAAAATATGTTCTAGACTATGAAAATCTTTCTTGTAAATAATATTAATATCAAGTTCGTTTATGTCAACTGTATAATAATCATAAATATTTACACTGTTTGACAAGAAAGGTCCAGGTTCACTTTGGTATGAAGATTTTGGACCAGAAAATAATAACAAATCAAAGGTGTGATTAGGATCTTTGACTTTTCTCATTTGTATCCATCCTGCAATCAATTTTCTTGCATACATTACATCCACTCCTGAAATATACATGAATATCTGCATAAATGATCTCTATCTGTAAGTAGAACATAATTTCACAAAGTATCTTTCTCTTACTAATAGGTACGTTCTTTTTAAACATAGTATTATCGCACCTTCATCAAGGACAATTAAATTTGCCCCTTCTAACAAAGGTAACATTTTTATAGACGTCATTGTGTTTATTGCAAATAAATGTTACGAATAGCAAATCATTTGTCGAGTCAATAACTTGCAGTGGACATGTACGACGGGAGTGCGTCACATTACAAACCGTGCAAAAATTTATTCCAATTGAAATACGCAGTTCAAAATTTAATTCCGAACTTAAAAGTCATGTTTATCTAACACGTGTATACACATTCGTCATGCAGCGTATTAAATTTAAAAACACTCTTTTTAACCAGTTTAATACTTTTCACTATTCGTAACCGCCTGGTAATCGCACGAATTATACAGTACATATAGAAGGGTATCCTATGTACATCTTTGAATTTTTGTCGCACAATCAACATTTGTTGTGCACTACCCTAAATTATCTTCAACAAAATATCGAGATCGGTCGTCAGGTGTCGCTGTGTTTGGCCCGAAAAGGGTGCGGTACACGGTAATCGCCATACTGGGCGAACGTGACCGAAGACAGAGCGAAAATGAATACTAGAGTGTGTGTCACATCGAAACTATTTCGCTCATAACAGAGGTTTTATTTTGACAGTGTAATTTGCGAGTGGCCCGCGCGATGTTCAGTACACCGGCCAAGCCCTGAGGGAAACCGACAAGCGTAGATCCGTGCGCGTGACCGCGTAAGATCAGAAATATCGCAGCTCGGGTTCCCTTGCTAAACGGGTTGTCGCTGCATGTGTCACTGTGAGTGCTGCTGTGCCACAGCACCGAACCATACCCTCGGAGCGTTCATCCCGTTAACATTTACGCGCTTATTATCTAAGGCAGTGCTCACGGTCGAACAGATGCGATATTGAGGGAATCCCATTGAATTACCACCGATGAGTTGTTTGGCCGCGTTGCGCTCTGTTCGGTGCTGCTCCTTCAACTAATCGCGTGTGTGATGCCCGGGAGTCGCTCCAGCACGGACCCAGAGCACAAGTCACCGCGGGAAAGTGGTGAAGATTCGGAAGATGAGAGTGAAATCCTGGAAGAGAGCCCCTGCGGGCGGTGGCTCAAACGCCGGGAAGAGGTATACTCGCTTTTTTACATTATTCATCCACTTATTTGTTTATATCTCATTTCTACACTCAGTTCGATTCTGTTCAGTTTAAACATGCTTCTGAACATTTTGCATATGTGTTCTGTTTGTTATAACTACTGTTCGTATTGTTCTTGTGAGCAATATGATTGTGGAGATTAGTTTTTTCTATGATGCAATTCATTCGCATTTCTGTTTCAATTTTGGGCACTCTATTGTGATATTTGTACATGATTTATGATTAAATGTTGGAATTGGGATGTGGTTTATGTGATTCTTTTCTGTGCCTTGACATTGGAATATATTTTGATAGATTTTTTGTATCTAATATGGTTGATAATAAGGAAGGTATCAGCGAATATTTTTGCAGGTGAAACCACAGATTTCTGTTTGTCATATAATCTTGTGTAATAATCTTGTCTAATACTTATTTATTTTAGAGGCTGGAGGAAGAGACCTATATTTGTATTAAAATTGTTAAATGCATTGCCTAGGATATATATTACCTAAAATGTGTTGAAGCTTCATAAGTTCAGCTTTCAAGCACCTGAAGAAAGGTTTTCTTAAAATTTATGTAAACATTAAGTGTTTTTGAATTCATGTTTGTAGATCAATCTCCAACTACTCCTTGACAGTAAGCTTTTACCAATAGTGGTCTCTCATATTTCATCTTAAGAATAAATCAACATAGTTGGATCATTGACTAGTTACATTAAGGAAAATACATTTCTATTTAAAGAATTAATTTTTTTTTTATTTTGATAAAAAGAAGCAAAAGTAAGACAATCTTGTATCTATCTGTTTTTCAATAACTATTGTTTTATGTTAGGTATATGTAGGTTCCAAGTCCACGTTAGCCGAAGGCTCTACCTTTGGAGCAGCCAGAGGCAGTGAAAACGAAGTCACTGAAATGGAGGTATGTCTATTTAAAGAAAAATAGGCTATCTCTTTCTTTTTATATACTCCCTCTAGTAAGATATTTAGTAAAAAAAAAAAGAAAAAATATTATAGCATAAGTACAAGCACTCTGCATATTTTTTTCAGTGTAGCCCATTGTTATGAGTGTCTGTAATGACAATCCGTGCTCTGAATTATTTCCCCTCCTTAAATTCCTTGCAAGGTCACATTGATGTAATGGCAAATAGGCATGCAATTGTTTGAGTTGTATTTTAAGTAACTTTCAACTGGATGATTACAATAATATACTTTGCCACTCCTTATCCATATATCTTTAAGATGTATGAATAATTTGGTCTTATTTTTATTGTATAACATATGTTCACTGTAAATACATATTAATATATAAAATGTATTTATAAATTAAACTTGTAAATAAATGGACTAATTTTTTTTGTGTAATTAGCTTGAGTCCTATAAATAGTTTTATGTGCATAAACTAAAGTATTCTTATAAATTGTATTATTTCTCATGTAGGTGGAACAACGTGATGTACCAGGAATCGACTGTGCCTATTTGGCAATGGATACAGAGGAAGGTGTTGAAGTTGTTTGGAACGAGGTGCAATTTTCTGAAAGAAAGAACTTCAAAGCGCAAGAGGAAAAAATACAGCTTGTATTTGAAAATCTTACACAGTTGGAACACCCTAATATTGTTAAATTTCATAGGTATTGGACAGATACCCATAATGATAAGCCAAGGGTAAGTAATTTAATGAAGAAACTAAATTAGATTAATCTTGAATGTTACTTATGCTTTCTTACATTATGTATCAGGTTATATTTATAACTGAGTATATGTCCTCTGGATCTTTGAAACAGTTCCTAAAAAGAACAAAGCGTAATGTGAAAAAATTACCCCTGCAAGCATGGAAACGTTGGTGTACTCAAATACTTTCTGCATTGAGGTAAATGATTCCTTGTATATGTCATAAATCTCTTAAGGGGATATTCTGGTCCAGCGCACGAATTTTATTTCCATTTTTCAGAATTTTTTTATGGGTAATCCAAGTAAGTGTAGTACACGAAATTTTTTCTAATAACTTAATCGCCCTTTTAACAATATTTATATATATATTTTTAGCGTGAAACAATAAGTGTAAGATGTCTGTATGAAGACATGAAAATTGCGTACACGTCCAATTGGTTGCCATGATTGCGTCCTTTATAGACGTTAGAAACAAATGATTCACAGAAAATTTTGTTCAGTAAGAACGTGGCTATCGTTTGAACCAAAATCATATGTTAAAATTAATTTTTAGCAAAATAACACCATGTTATATAGAAAAGTCCTTTCCATTGTGAGATTAATTTGTTAATTACAAAGGCAGTTTTGGAAATATCTTTATAATTTTGGTTCAGACGATAAAGACGACATTTTTAAATATCCACGCAAAATTTCATTAAGATCGGACACACCGTTATAGAGATACGGCAATAATTTCGCAAAACTTAGTTTCGAGAAAATCGCGTTTAAAGCTTTAGTTTAAGTTTAGATACAATAAAGAAAAATTAGATGCACTTATATTCAGTCAATATCTGCACTATACAGCGATCCTTCCTCTTCTTCATAAAATTCCAACTGAGCCGATTGTTCATATTTGCAAGCAATTCCGAACCTTTTTTGTTGCATCTGACTTACACTGCTCAGATTTGTTTCGACGTACCTTAGCTTCGTTACTGATAAAATTCTTTGTTCCAGGGACAATTTTCATTCCCATCGTGGCCATCATTTCTAAAAGAGTGCTAAATCCTCTATGAAATATGCAAACAGCCAGAAATGTTGCAATCTGAATTGTCATTGAATTGTGCTTCAGAGCAAAATTCCATATTGAAGAATTGAGACTCTCATTACTATTTTTCATGTTGGCTCCCACACATCTCGCTAATTAGTCATGTGAGGTCAAATGTTCATAAATCGGCTTTATTATTAATAAGACTACTTCATCTAGAGGCAGTATATCCTGTGTTTCTTAACTTACCTGGCGTGGAAGCTATTCGTTTTACGGGATAATTCGCGCACAGTTTCCTTTAGACCTCGATAATTTCGTTCTTTTTTTGATTTCAAAGAAACACTTGTGGCATATATTTTCAAGACTACAAACATTCGAAAAATGCAAAAATTGAAAAATCGATTTTTTGACACTTCAGACCAGAATACACCCTTAAACTATAACATTTATACACTTCTCTGATTATTAATATACATGTGTTATTTTCTTTTAATTTTTCAGTTATTTGCATTCCTGTTCACCTCCTATTATTCATGGAAATCTCACTTGTGACACTATATTTATTCAACATAATGGGCTTGTAAAAATTGGCTCAGGTAAGTAGTGGCAGAATATAGAGAACTTTCCATTCTATAAGACATTATTTGTCCAAGAGAGTACAGAGTCTTAATGTTCCTGTACTTTGTACATTGAAATACACTCTGCTAACAAATATCGATACATAGCTGCTCGTAGGTATTCAAGAGAGCATTTATCCCTAAATGAAATTATTTAGCATACATTGGAATAGGAGTTTGCAAGGCACTTCCCTTTTTTATTCACAGGACTATGAGAGGCTAATAGTTTTGTTTCTCATAATTTTCATGGAAGAAAACTAAAAATCACAATATAGGATTATTAATCGACCGACCAGTGATGTTAAAATAACCACTGTGACCTAACTGGTATTTATTTTGTTCTTACATGGGGTACAAACAAAGTACGTATATTGCCATTACTGTGATTGCCTCTTCGGCAACTCGTACGATAAGTCACAATCGACAGTAATAAATAGGTTTTATTACAGTTATTCGATTAATTTCTACTCATGATGCGTGATGCAATACGCGTTAATCTAATAATTAAACTAAAGGACGTGTAAATAGTAATTTGATAGAAATATTCTAATACATGAAAGCATAAATAATGTGTGAAAGAGAGTGTGGTTCAGTTACGTATTGTGAAGACAGTTTTACTCCATGCTATATAATTTAATGTCTAATTGTTAAATCTTATATAATGTGGTTAATCATATACTATTTCTACGAAATATCCCTGATAATTCTCCACTTTTAATTAGATTAGTTTATTATACAGAGAATCATTCCATATTAATCATTATTACTGTGTTTATTCAATGTAATATTCAATTCTCTCTTTGTTACTTTTTTTCTCTCTATATATATACATACTCTGTTTTTGTTTTGTCCTGTATACTATTAATAATAAGACAAATCTGTTAGAAAGATTGTGTATAAACTGCTTTTTACATATTAGGAATAACTTGAGTCCTCATTTTTAATTGTAGCAGATAGGCTAATCTAGATAAATGAAAAAAACACAGCAAAGTCTTCGAAGAGAGAAGGAAGTACAATCGTACTTTCGCCTGTCCAAAGGATTACGTCACCTGATAACGACGATTCTTCGGTTCTGGTGTAAATTGAATGAAAAAGGTGGTGAATTTGAAGAAAATACATTTGGCAGATAATCATCGACTATTGCCAGCTAAGTAAATTAGGCATAATGAGGTAAACATTCCCATTTATGTATGTATACGTATATATATAATTAATTAATGGTAGAATGATTCATATCAAATGTTCAACATTTATTTAATTTTAATACGATTAATGCCATTACGTTGCACTATTCATCTCCTGAATTAATGAATTTACGATTAACGAAGAAGAGCAAAGAGTTTCGTAAGTCTCTTGGCCCTTCTCTGGCCATCACCTCAGCATACACATTTTCATTGTATTATAATCATTTTTTTGTACCCTTATCCACAAATAAAATAAACTCCTTTGAATTTCATTTTCCATGCAAAAAGGATAAAAAACATTCTACCATGCTCGATGAAAGTGTCTCTATAAAATGTGAACATAATCCAAAAATAAACTGTAAATTATTTGCTTCTGATTACGACTGATTGATTGTGCTCTGTTTGTCCTACTTTTTATATACAGGCTATGTTTGCCCCTTTCAGAGGCACTTTCGTGCATCACCGTATGTTACAATGCGAAGATTATTAAGCATACGAGGGCTCAAGTTACTCTTAGGATAATTTTTAAGTTACAACACAATTTTTCTAGCAATTTATCAGATTCACTCTTGTTACCACGTTTGAGGTGGCGGGTATTCGAAAGAGAATGTGCGCTTTTCGCATTGCTTGTTAAATACTTTCATGCAGATATTTATATGTATATACATTTTGTGAACAACCTAATTGGAAAGCACATTTTTTCTCAAGTAGCTGTATCCTCTTTTTTTCTCGTTACAGTGGCTCCCGATGCCATCCATCATCATGTTAAAACTTGTAGAGCAAACATGAAGAACATGCACTTTGTAGCGCCAGAATATGGAAGTGAGTTTACTGAGTTATCATAGAATGTTACTATATACATTATTGAATGCATTTTACTTCAACATTTCATGTTCTTCAGATTCTGTAACCCCTGCCATTGATATTTATTCGTTCGGTATGTGTGCCCTGGAAATGGCCGCGTTAGAAATTCAGGGTAACGGTGACACCGGCACGATCGTCACCGACGAAAACGTACGGAAGACCATAGAATCTTTAGACGATGCCCAGCAGAAAGACTTTATCCGAAAATGTCTTCAAGTAGATCCGCTCAGTAGACCAAGCGCGAGAGAACTTCTTTTTCATCCTGTTCTCTTCGAGGTGCATTCGCTGAAATTACTTGCTGCTCATGCTTTGGTTAATTCAGCCAGTAAGTTGAATAATACCTCTTTCACATGTCGTGTGCTTCAAATGTATCTCGATATTTTTTTTTCTTTTTGTAGCAGAATTAGATAATGTAACGAGAGTCCATAAAAACCATCTGACATTCTCTACTTTTTCAGCTAATATTTCAGAAACGATAACGGACGAAGTATTACAAAGGTTATACGGACCTGATACGGTAGTCGCTGAAATTAAGTATCAAGGACGACCGCCGCAGCAAATACGATTAAGTGATATCCCCGTTACAGAGAAGTTGGAGAAGTTTGGTTGTTGGTCAATAAAAAAAAAGAAAAGAAAATTATCGATGATTTTTCCGGATCGACAGGTACGGTATATACCCCCTGACAGCATTTATGGCAAAACTACCACCACCTGTTCGACCAAGGGCGATATCGCCCGAGGTAACTGAGTCTGTGAAATCGGTTACGCCAGAACCGGTAGACGTGGAGTCCCGACGAGTAGTTAATATGATGTGTAACGTTAAGCCTAGAGAAGAAAGTTGTGAATTACTTGTGAGTGCCATTACAAAAACAAAAAAGAACACAAATGTCAGATTAGTTAACCTAAGTACATCATCATCAAATTTTTTTTATTTTTTATCCTGACGTATTTTATAGATGACAATATTATTACGAATGGATGACAAAATGAATAGGCAATTGACGTGTCCCGTGAGTCAATTAGATACTTCGATGCTTCTCGCGCAGGAGCTTGTACATTTTGGATTTATTAACGAGGTGGTTATTCCATTAGATATATATTCTGATATATTATGATTTGTAAGTAATATTTGTTACGTTATTATTGTTTGTTCTAGAACGATCGTGATAAAATAGCAAATTTAATCGAAGAGGCATTAAGGAGTTGTTTTAACAAGCAACTATTGACGCCAGGAATAGTATCGTTAACCAATCTTCCCACCCAGACTACTCTACTGCTGCCTGGTCCAGAATTTCCATGTTTGCAACACTTTGATAATTCTATGTATAACGCGACAACATCCAATAGTGATAGTGTAACTAACCCGCTGCCAAAAACCTCAGGTCTCCCCGTGTCGAGTAACGCGAGCAAGAGTCACGATGAAACGGAACCACCGTCGAATGCTGAGAGCGGTAGTTAACCATCCAGGATATCTGGTAACTCAGTTCACTGTGCCACTTTGCACGCTCTATGTATAGACTGGCTATGTATTTTTATATTTAAGTAAACAGGAAGAAAGAATGGAATTAAATGATTAAAGAAAGGAAAAAAACAGAAAAGAAAAAGGAAAAAAAAAGAAAAAAGAAAGGTGCCGTGGCTAAAGCACTAGGCTAGAAACACGTTGAACGCGATAGAAATCGAATATTCATTTTTATTTCGAGAATACAATATTTTCTTTTTATAAGATACGTGTTCCGCATATTCGACATGTCAAATTTAATTTAATTGAACCATCAACTTTTTAATTTTTTTTCATTTTAATTTTTTAAAATTAAATTTTAAGGTAGTTTCGAAAGTTAGGTTATACACACTGAAGAACGTGCTTTACGATATTTCAGTTAATTGTATAGCTAAGGAGAACGAATTTGTGTAATGAGTATCGATAAAGCTGCGTCTAGTTAATCACAGATTAATCGTAGTCATTTGTTATTAGGCTGAAATAATAAAGGGCATTTCACTAGCGAACGTTTCAATTCGTCGGAAGGAGAACAAAAATAAATACTTGAACGAATTATTTGAAGTAATGATTAAATGTTAAAATGCCATCTGTCGTGAAGTGGCGAGATGTATCATAGGAAATTTATTTTGTATATACGAATTGACACAGATTAAAAGAGGGAAGAAATGATCTAATTGTTAGGTACGGAAGAATTGTTCGATCGTACAGCAACACGGAAATGATTAAAAAGAAAAAAGAAAGGAAAGACTGTGAACTCCGCACTTGTTATGCTTATTCAATATGTATTGCGATTAGACCCGATTCTGAATTATCATGCTTTTTTTTTTTATAAGAATCAAATAAAAGAATTAGATTTTTTTTTTTATTGGTTATAGAAATCGAGAAGAAAGAGTGGTAACGTGTATTGACGTTTCGTGGATGAGAATGTGATCCAATGGCCACTCAAATACAGTTTTATTTTTGTTTTTTATTACTTTTTTTTTGTTTTTCTCTATAGTAATCGGATGATACAGCCACGGCCCTCCTATACTTCGGTATTATTGATGTGATTAAACCAAGGTTATTAAATCTCTATAAAATTAGCTGAAATCCTTGTAAATAATTTATATTTTTAAGAAAATCTGTTGACACAGAAAACTAGTCATATAGGTATATTCGAGTGCTAACAAACTAACACCGACCTTATTATGTCTTTTTTGCATTTATAACACGTGCTTGGCCAAGAGATACTATTCCGACATTTTTTCGTACCTCGGTAAAAAAAATGAAAGAATTTTCAAAGAGAAAAATTTTCAGTGACGCATTTCACTAAGCAAACGACTAACCATTACTAGCGGTAAAGAGGCAAAATGAAAAAAAAAAGAATAAATAAAATAAAGCAACAACAACAACTATTACCAACAACATAAACTTCGATCTTAAGTATGTAAGTAGAGTATTGAACTAAAAATTGAATGTATAGCTTTATAATTCAAATTATAAAAGGAAAAAACGGAAAAAAGAAAGTGCGACGACAACTGAATCGTGGATATTATCGAAATGGGCTGTACGATGACAGTGATAAATAAATACTATAACTCGGAATTACACTGCCTGAAATTTGTTTTCGTGCATTGATACTCTTGTTGCTCCTGTCTTCCTGATTATCAGTCTTTCTTTTATTCTTTCACACACATGCTTATACCTCGACGTTGATATTGACGTTAAAAAGGAAAAGAATAATATGGAGTCTGTGGTTCAGGAAGAAACATGAAGTCTGATGATCCTGTATTCTATAAAAATTTATTCGTGTACATAACTTGTGTGTGTGTGTGTGTGTGTGTGTAAAAAGAAGAACACGAGATGTCTTCCACGTAAAACACTTTTTTTTAGTGGATGGAGTGTATAATGAAAAATGTCATTACAAAGAGTCTTCTTTCACGATTGATATTCTTTCTTAGAGACATTTAATGAGATAGATTAGAGAGAAGGAGGGAGAGGGTGAGAGAGTCCGAGATAGAGCGTGTATTTATAAAACGAAGAGTGAAAGGGATGGAGAAATTCTGCACATGTGATCTTGTTTAGCTTAACATGCTGCAAGCGTAATGCAATACTTTTACAACGCTAGAGTATTTGTTACGTGATAAGAAACATAACGCTGAACGATATTATAATGATAATGATAATAGTTAACTGTTTCTTTTAAAAGTACTGTGTCTGTTTATTCATGTTTTTGTTTGCATGGTTTGTTAAAATTGTACATTTTACAATCTAAGTATTTCCACTTCTGTGACTTTACAGAACAGGTAGAAATTCTTTACGAAATCAATTTTGCATTCATTTATGTTAGTGCTGTTCACATTTTGTACGATTTTCTCTTTTTCTATACATGCCCATTAGATAGTATTCGCTAATATATATTTCTCACACATTCGTTATTCAACATTCATATACTGTAGTAACAAGTTATTCCAGAATGTACATCGAACAGCACTGAATTACGCGTCACCAAATAAACCAGGTCTACATGATACAATGCTTCGTTGAACGATAGTGGTGGGGGGTATGCCTTGAGCGGTTAAACAATTTCCTCCAGACTATAATTCGAGAGTTAAGTCCCATCTGTAGAATGGGTACGATTCAGCAAATAGTCAAGGTCATGCGCAATACGATCCAGCATACCACTGGCCGTGGCTTCACAGTTTGTGATCACAATTTCCGGCGCTTTCTCTTCTCCATCCGGTTGCTTTCGTTCCGTGGTGTTCGCTATGTCGGGTATAATGTTCACATGTTCTCTGCTCTTCAGCTCCGTCGATGTCAGTAGTTCAACGTCGTTTTTCACAGCCAAGGTCACGTCTGGCATTCCACTTAAGCGAGATTCAACATCCGCACTGCACAGAACCTTGGACGAGCTCTCTGGCGACACATTGTGCGCTATAAAGATTTGCCCTTGAGGTTCTCGATATTTACCGTACTCTCTGAAACTGCAGCACTCGCCAGCGTTATAAGGCTCGTTTACACAATGAGATGCCCGCGTTGAGAACACATGGTCAAAAGCTATGGTCTCTTGATACTTTCGCGGACTGGTGCTGTAATTCTCCAAATTTATGTCGTCCGTGTGATCAATTCGGATTTCTGGTAAGAACCTGCCAGCTACAGGGACTGAGGGTTTTGAGTACGAGCTCGACGATTCGTTCACGAATTCCCGCATGTCTATACTACCCGCTGCTATTCCACGAGCCTCCAAGTATGGTTCACCAATGCTCAAGGAGGATGGTGGCGGAGCTGTATCGTTCTCTACTTCGGCACCGCTCTTTGAGCACACTAATAAGGAGAAAATAAATTCGTTTTAACCATGTGAATGGAAGGTTAGGTGTAGTTGAATTGAATGAGCACCTTTGATTGGCTCGGACGTTATCTCCTCTTCCATATTCTGTTTCCATTTGAGCTTGGTCAGGATCAAGTCAACGATCGCTAAATCTCCGTTCATAATGTACACCATTATTATGACGAAGCCCTAGATTTATTATAAAATGTTGAAGATTTAATATTTTTAAGTGTTTTTTTTTTTAGTGATTATTAGTGTGGTTGCTTACCAAAACGGAAGAGAGAGAGGCAAATATGTAATGGAAGATAATGGAGGTGGAATTTATGTAGAAGATTGATGAGGCCTCCGTTGCTATTACGCCGCAAATCACGATGGCAGCTCGATGAAGCATTCGTAGCCTGAAGAAAATGAACGTTTCGAACTTTCCATTCTTATTGAACAATTTTTACAACTATACCTCGCCTCTATAGCCTCCTTTTTCATAAAGTTCTCTTCGACAAGAGCGTGTGCCTTGTGCAATATTCCCAGGTACAATAACACGAATATAAGAAACATCATCGTTGCGCAAGTGACGAATATAGTATAGACACCGCTACCAAAGATCAACCACCACGACTCGTGCCTCCATCCGGTGCTCTTGTGCGTAAGTTCCGTGCTCAGTACAGCCAACACTGGAACACCTGCATCCAACAAAATGCTTAACAAAAATTTATCGAAAAATGTTTAATTAATTTTTGAAGTACTTATTCGAACCAGTGATGACTGCAATGACGGTAGGCTGGAAGTGTTGACTAGATCGAACTTGAGTCAAACCAGCGTAGATAATTAGGGCTTCGGATATCGGTGCAGACATGCCAACCAGGAGAAGGGCTTCCAAAGTGGTCGCCACAATTGCATAAGAACTCTAAAATAAATAACAATTGTACAAATAAATTAAATGATAACAATTAAGTAATAATTTTACCTCTGGTAGATGACTGTGCACAGCATAAATAAAAACAGCCATCGCTCCGACTAAAGCACCGCAACATTGAAGCTTTAAAAAGTTTAACCAGTTACGATTCTTCCACCAGAATGATCCCAGAATCAAAGAGGAGAAGAGACACTGTGCCAAACAGCTACCACATCCGAATATCACGATGAACGTAGTCTGCTCTTTTTTTGCTAGCACTACCTGAAGATGATGTTACATTCAAAGGTGTTCTGCTTCTCTTGACACAGCCTGCACAGTATGAACTTACTCTGACTGCACGTGCTGTTAGAAAAACCGCGAAAGTCCCACTACTGGGACACAGACAATGTGTGCTAGCATCTCCTGGTAAGGTGTTAGCAATACAGCTCTTCAGATCCCAGAAACCTGTACCATCTATCATACCACATGACACATTCCAGGTGTTCGATTGGTTTTGCACGTGTTTCATCTGCAGGTCCACCCAGATCTTATTGTGTTTATCTAGACTGAACGCAGGCACTGCCACTGTGACTAACCGAGAATTGATACGGAACTCCAGATCTGTACCATCACTGTAAAAAAGAGGTGTTCTTGAAGTCTATTTAATTAGCTTTAATAGTGTTGTTACTTACTCGAGTTCCTTCACGTATGTCGCTGGAAGAAAATGGGACACGTTCTTATAAACGATCACGATTACATTAATCGTATTGTTAAACTTTACACCACGTTGTAGTTTCTTCCATAGACGTATCGTCGTCTTACCATCATACCAATTTGGATACCTGTAAACGATCAATGATATAATTCAGTGAATATGGTGTTATTCAGTACACGATAATTACATGGAGTCCTTTGTAGGGATTTGAAGAGAATGAGTGATACTGTCTCCACTGTGTTGTTGCAATTCTTGAATATCTATTACCAAGGACGAGAGGGACAAATGCTTGTAGGGATGAGTTGTTATCGTGGACCAGTGTATCAGGCTTCTCTGAGTAATTTGAAGGAGTAACAAAACTTTCTGAAAATTAGACACTTGTGACTTCTTTTTACTTTTGCATTTATTCCAATTAAATTCACTGTTACCTGTTGACTTAAGATTGAATTCTCATCATTCAGTATTCGACTGATTATACGTATCAAAGGCTCTGTTGATGAGTGCAAGTCAGATGACTCCATATTATGTTGATAACGTTCTATTTCTGCCAGTGTGTTCAAAATACGATCCCCTTCGCCAGGATAAAGAGACAAGCCACGCGATCTCAGGGTCTCCCAGAACACAAAGATGGTTTCAGAACCAGTGATATTCTGGTAGCCTAATGTCAAGCTTTTAAACTTGTTATAATGTGAAACCAGAGGTTCGTACAAACAGGAAGAGAAGTCAGGCGTCTGCCATTCAGGCGTGGTAGCGTCTTTCATTGAGCACAGTCTGGACACCCTCTTTCCCACAAAGTGCTGAGGACACTCTAACAGTGACTCGGATCCCGGAGCTGTGTCTGGCCAAATTAGACCCCAGGACTTTTCTCTCAGGCAAATTGGTATCAGTGTTCGATTAACCACCTCCACGCGAACAGACATGGACTTGTCTGCTACATTGCAGGTGTATATTGCAGATTTCTAAAAACATTATGCAAAGATGTAGATCTTTTTAAGGAAAAATTTTTGGAATAGTACTGTATTATTGAGTGAATACTTCACCTGTGCATTTGTGATCTTTAGTATACTACCAGCAGGATATAAGTCCTCCCAGACTTCACTACCAGGTTCTAATTTCAATAGTGCTCTATTCTTGGTCCAACCAAAACCTATTCCAATGTTAGGCATGTTTGGTGTCATGCATGTCAATTGAATGTTACTTCCCTGAAAGAGGAATCAATTTAGAGAATGAACACTTGAATTTTCTATATGGTTAAGAGGTGGTTTTCAAAGTTACTTTGTCTATAGTGGCACTCATAGGCATAACCTTAACATCAGGCTCATCTCTGATGTTTATATAGATACTTTTACACTGCTGAACACCCCAGTCAATTATTTGACAGGTATACTGACCCGCATCTAGTAATGTCGCTTTTTCTATTGTTAATAGTGATGTGTGTAAATCAGAACCATCATTGGGAACGTTTCTATACCAAATTTCCCTGATGAATGAAAATGATCTTATTTATCAGCTTGTCTGGGCGTCTATCTACCGCTAACTATAGTGTATCTAAATGTATTTGATCACTCAAGGTCACTTGATTTATTCACCTGGTTGCTTTGTTCATGTTCACCCGCATACTGTCCTTGTACCAGGTGAAGTTTATCCCATAACTGCCTTGAGCAGTGCAAGACAGGATGAATTGATCTCCCAGATGAACTTCATGCTCGTTCCCTTGGTTCAGTTTGAGACTCTAAAGAAGTATACATCAAAATAAACAAAATTTATGAGGAATTATGATTGATGAAGATCGCGGATTAGATACCTGCAATTTGAGGGCGGGCTTTTGTTGAAATGTGAAATGTGTGGATTCAAGGGAAATCTCGTTAAGTCGTCGACGCTGGACCAATTTGTTGAGAGATTCTCGAATCTTGTCCCCATCCTCTGAGTTTCCGAAAAAGTGGAAAATGACTTCCGACGTGGGTCTATGTGAAGGATACCAAAATGATGAAAAAAGGTCTACTTCGATTGATATCTATTTTTGTTCCTTTTCTTTTTACTACGACGTACTCTTCTTTCGTTAAAGGCTTGGTGATAAAGTAACTGAACTCTTTATTGTTTAATGTACCTACTCACGTCACGCTCAGGATTTCTAAATCCTCCATGGACGAGATATTCGAGTTCCTTAAATATTTTGCAAGCTGCGAAGAAGTTAGAATCCGTTAAAAAACATGGCGGTCAAAGGATACCAAAGGAAAGGAATTATGGAAAATAACAACTACCATTTTATATCTAAACAAACATGTATATATTATTGCAAAATAATCATCAATTTATAACAACGACTTATACTTCATTTTTATAAATTCAACAATTATAAAATAAATATTTGATCTTTTTGCTACGTATAACATATACAAAAACATGTATCAGCATGATCAACACGTTCGTTTATCTCCCTTGAACGACCATCAGCAAGAGTCATCATATTTCAGATCTACACAGAAATCTCAGCCCTTATCACAAGAGCAGTAATCTCCATTATCGACGGCGCCCCTACCTAAGGGGAGAAAGACTGACTTAAACGTTCTTTCTGTCTTCCACCAATCATCCAACAGCTCTTCTTCGTGGAGAATTCTTCGTGCAATTTTGTCTGACTATAGTCAGTCGTAAGAAATTCATGCCCGATGTTCGAGTTGGTTCTAAATTTCACTTCGGTGTGTCGAGAAAATATGGATCGCCATTGGAAATCAGCACGCACGATAGATCTCCGGTGTCTGGACACAGATGCTCTCGTATCCTTTCTCTGGATACCCGTAACACTTTGATACCTATTTCGCGACAATACGCCTCGAGCAGGATCATTTGCAGGTGGCTGGCGGAATCCATCTCGGTGTCGAATGGCACGAGGCAGACGGTGCCTTGGCTGTTCTCGCATTCCTTGGATGCCAGAGCTTGGAGTGTAGGCAGCATGCCGCACGTTATCGTGCCTCTCGGGCATCTGGGTTCCTTCTGTTTTGGCCACGACAGGTTTCCACTGAAATTCGAACAAAATGAGTACTCTAAACTTTTTTAGAATTTTTTTTTTTTAGAGAGAGAGAGAGAGAGAGAGAGAGAGAGAGAGAGAGAGAGAGAGAGAGCGCTTGGTATAAGTCATTAATTAGATATGGCAATTCGAGATATTACAAAAGTCGAAAGCAGAATTGCATCGCACAAGCACTCTCAGCAAGTTCGTGGCGCCTTTCGCACGTCACGTGTTGTCCGAAAACGTGACTAATTATAAATGTCAAAAGATGACAATACACTACCTGTCTGTAATCGAGGTGGCTCCGTAAGATCGAATGCTTTGGCAACGTGTCATATCGGTGAATATTTGTCCCTGATTGCTTCTCAGTTTGGTAGTCCCTGGCGCGCTTCTCTTGCACACTTCACTGAACGTTGGAATTTTCTCGTCTTTGATCGCCAGTTTACACAAATGGTATAACACTCTCGTTTGAATTCAACGATTCACTGATTCACTAATATTCTCTCGTGTAGTAGCCTAATGATTGGCACGCACGAATCTTTTGAACACGATCTTACGTAACGGTGAAAAACTTCCATGAATTGCCGTATCTGGTGAGTACCAACGAAGCGATTCTCACAGGTTTTGGCAACGAGTAACATTGACGACCGGCACGCGTCGCTTTTATATGAGCCTAACCCCACTACATGTCATGCGCTATATATTTGCGGATATTCCAGATAAAGCGTACCGAGTCTATGTCACAGAATGGAGCTTTTTATCGACGAATCGGTCACGAAAGCTGTTACCGAGAAAACGAAGTAACAAAGAAGAACGAAAGCTTCACGATAATCCCCTGTGTGTATTTTATAACCTTTATAACCACATGGCATGCAACGCAATCGGGAGACACTTTGATGGTAATTAGTACGTGTGGCAATGCTACCTGATAGTTCAGATTTAAGGAAAACTTTCCGTTATCAGTTTTCCTGGAGTCGTTGCGTTATACTTTGTTAAATTTTCAAATGTATATTTACTGCTAGGTACAGTAAAATGTAGGATTTATCGTGCTTCGACGCGTAAGGTTACAATCGCAAATATTGTGATGCGAAAGCTTCCAAAGATAATCCGTAGGAAAGTAGCAACGTCACGACAGGTAACAATATGCATAGCTGCAGGTGCAAATGTACCTTACAAGGAGTCGCACTAAAGTAGTGTTCGGGTCAGGAACTTTGTTCCTATATCGCCTCTCTGTATTGCACAGATCCATGCTCTTAGAGAGAGAGAGAGAGAGAGAGAGAGAGAGAGAGAGAGAGAGAAGACAGAGCCATGGGTTAGAGGAAGAGAGGAATACTTCGGTTGTCGAATGAGATGGCGTTTCTTAATGTATACAATGACAATCTCGTCTAACTAGCAATGTTTTCGGCATCTGATCATGCATGATGTAAAAGTCAGGTACAAATATCGATATTATCACATATGAATATCCAAAACGATCTATAAATAATAGATAGTAAAATTATAGTCAAATTTGTTTGGTTAGCAAGTTTTCCATCTATTTTCCGCATCGATTGATATCACGTGGCCATATCAAATACATATGATGCAAACAACGATGTCTTGGTTATTCGGTTTCATCAGCCCTGCAGTTGAACAGGTTGGCTGATAACCCAGGTGGAAATCTACCTGGGAATCACGGTTTTCCACGAGGAATTATTGAAACATCGATACCCGGCATCTGCTTTTGTCTCATTATCTCTCTATCTCTCTCTAATCCTTTTTCAAACGTATAACACTTTACGGAAATGATCACCGAACACACTAAAATTAAATTTGTCGCTGCGTAACACCGTTAATTCCGATACACTACAAAATTGACTCATTAGGTAACCAATTGGTAATTTAATCCCCCGTTTACACGGTCAATTGGTAATGTCCACATTGAAATAGCGCAAATCGAGATTGCTTCGATCATGAATTTATATCTTTCAAATTTATAAAATGTTTACGAAAATGTCATCAGCTGGTAAATTTTCCATATTTTTTTTAACAAAAACAACATGGTAACGAGTTACGAACGGTCAGCCACCTTAGGAAGTAGCGTATGCGCGCGCAGCCTTCGGGAATCCCAAACTCCTTGAACAAAAAATCTGTAAAAAAGGCTGATTCTCGGTAATCAGCCGTCTGAAAATACCGGAAAAACCGTGCACCCATTCATGCACCAAATTCATTCACCGCGTGGTTGATGTATCAGTTTCCAGTGGAATTTTTATTAAAATGTTACGTTTCATGTGCATGCGGAGGAGCAGGAGTTCTCGATTTGGTGAGTTTCAATACATCACACGTCTCGATCGTTTTATACTTTCGATTCGATGAATGAACGAATAACCTTGGTCCGTTCATGACACTCTCCGTCATTGAACTTTCTCCTAATCAATTTATATACAATTTCATTGATTTTATTAATTAAACAAATCTTTTTGTACGTTTAAAAGCATGGAGATTGTTCCCCCAGGGGAGTCGAGGAATTTTGTGGTCCTTGCTTTTTAAAATTATGGCGCAATCGACCCCTCGATTGTTGTAATCGAACATACAAGTTGTGTGGCGCCGCCGAGTTCTTTAATATACAAGTCTCAGCTGAGCATAATCTTATCGTTTTCGTGGCAAAGAGAGAAAAAGGAAACGAATCGGTATTTCTCGGATAAGATGGCGACTTGTGATATCGTTCCGGGAAGGTAACGGCCTTATCGGGACTTCAGATTCCCCCTGAGCGTTTTCATAATATAAAAGTAAAGAATGATACACGCGAATATATCTTTTATATATATATTTATGTATTTATAACTTCCTGAAATATGTTCTTATTTTGATTAAAAAAAAATATCTCTTGTTTAGGCTGTTGGATAATTATGAAGAAATCATTTCTTTCACAAGAATCTTATAAAAGAAGCCTCTCCAAGAATTGCACGTGCATCAACGGAGGAAATGTGTTTGATGAAATCGTACGACGCAAGCCAAAGGTGACTCGTACCATTTTTCAACATACTAAAATGTCGAGAAACCATATGAGGCCAGAGATGTAGCTGTTCCTATTGACTTCCAAGCGTGCGATGTACCATGTCTCGTTTGAAAGTATTTCAGAAGAGGATGAAATAAAGAGGAAGGTCTTCCAAGAGCCATTCTGGTCTATTTATTGGCCAGGTGAACAGACGCTTACTAGATTTATATGAGACGACGGAAACGAACTTGTTTTCGTCCTCGAGGGAGGTCTTGGACATTGGGGCTGGATGTGGTGCTACTGCTATCCCGGTAAAATTAACAGGTGCCAAGAGGGTCGTTGCAAATGATATCAATGAAGGTCTGCATCGATTAAGAATACACTTGTTGTGCAATGAATGAAAGAGGTTGAGTTTACTTTGGATAATATATTAAAATATTTTAATATATTTTCCTCAAAAGGGGAATCAACCTGCGTCAAAGGAAATTACAGATCAAAGGAAGAATAACAATAAGCAAGGAATCCCTGAATAGCCGCTTTTCATGGAAAAGAATTCCAGAGAGATCATTTATCATTCGAAGAAGGAGGAATAGTTTATTTATAAACGTACCGTGAAAAGGAATTTCACGTCTCCCCGTACATTTTCAGCCGCGATAATTGCCTAGGGACACTTATTATTCTATCGTCTGCAGTGGAAGTTCCTCGCGACACTAGAGGAAAAAGGAACGGGAAAGAACCGAGTGCGTTGCGCTTACAATCGCGTTAGACGTAATAAAACCAGTCGAACCGCTGGAAATACCGTAGATTGCAGAAGGAAAAATAAAAGTAATATTTAACGTCACTCCTTCACCTGGCGAACAGGTAGAAAAACCGAGGAGAGACCTGTGTGAATTTGGTCAATGAATGATGATCGATACTGGGTCTTGCACACATACCATTGAAGTTAATAATATATACTGGTGTGCTATAAATAAAACAGATGACTGGAAATATAGTGAAAGATGATATAGCTGAATCTTAACATATTATTAATAATTATTAACTATACTATTCCATTTGCAAAATTTCTATTTTAACAAAAGGTCTAGCAGGATAAGGGGGTCAAAAGTGCCCTTAAACCAAATTTGTCTTGCAATGGACCATTCGATAGCTTGCCGAAAGAAAACATTGGATATCAAGTTTCAACCCTTTATCTCGACCGGGGGTAGTTACAGGGAAAATTTGGATTATTAGTTTTTGCTCTATTTTCCCTATTTAATGGTATGCACAAATTTTGAAAAAAATCTGGCATATACGAAGGTATATGTTAGGAAATTTTTCCTGACTTTTTCGTTGCAAATCCTAGTTGACAAAAATGAAAAACACAAAGAAATGTGCATTTTCTTTGAAATATTAGAATGACTATTTTTATATTTTTTTAGTAGCAACATCATAACATAACTATTATCCTCAAATTTTTCAGATTTGTCGGAGAGTAGCGTAGATGGTAGCGTAGAGGAGATACAAAAGTCAACCCTGTTTTTTTAAATGGAATAATATAGTTTTTTATTTACATTCTGATAGAGCGTTTCAAGACGAATACAATGACCTATATGAAGGTCATTCAAGGTCTTCTCTACGCTACCATCTACAAAAAAATTATTGACATCAGATTATGTGTCCCTGGAAACCAAGCAAGTTTGATTTGATACATTTTTTTCTATCATCAAAAGCAAGCGAGTTATTCAGGCGACCTGTTTTACATGCCCCACCATATATTAATTATGTATTTTTAAACTACGTAACTACAAGTCATGCGCCAAATTTTTTTCAAAATTTTTGCATACCTTTAAATAGGAAAAATAGTCCACAAGATTATGAACCTAAACCACCCCGTAACTACCCCCTAGATCGAGCTGAAGGGTTGAAAGTTGGTGTTAAATGTTTTCTTTCGACAAGCTATCGAATGGTCCATCGCAAGACGAATTTGTTTTAACGGTACTTTTGATCCTCTTATCTTGCTAGACCCTTTTTAGAAGGAATTAGAAAGAACACAAGAACTTTGGAACAACTCGGGAAGTCAAGATCGGATACACTTTCTGAACAGACCAGTTTCAGTTTTTTTATTTTACAACAGGGTCAATGACTTGCAATTTCAAAGGTAAATAGAAGTGAAGAAGACAAGGATGTTGTTAGAGCTTCGTTGGCACGATTTATGGCACGACCGTACCGAACGGCTATTTTTGAGTTGCAGAATTTGCTTTTCCATTCATACGCGTTTCCGGCCATCCTGCCGGGGCAAGGCAATTAGTTCGTTATATTTTTTAGAAAGTCGTGTCTCCTCGCGCTCGATAGCTGAAGGACCTACCATAAACTACGAACTCCGAAGGGTACAACTGGCCATGCCGGTATTTTCACCGACCAGTCACCCAGAGGAAATTCCCGGATTGTTACTAACTTTCGCCCCCCTTATAACCGTCTCCCACCCTTCCAGAAAGATCGCGCTAAGGGCGCACTGGAAGGGCGTGGGCAGCACGGCTAGATGAGCTGATTGGTAGGTAATTTTCAGAATTATCTGCCAATCAGCGTGTCTTTAGTTGGACGCGTCTCGAAGACGCTCAAGACGAAAAAACGAGAGTCAGTTCAGCCAAGAACAGCAGCAAGTTACCACTTAGAATCCTGGTAGAATATATAGTCTATTTCTTGAAGTCCAGTGCGACGTGGAAAATAAATAGAATTTGTTCCCTGAAGATATCGGGGTGGTCCTTCGAGAAGTCAAATAAAAATAAAGTCGGCACACCACGTGCAAACTCAACAAGGCTCGACAATAGATTTGCGAATCATTACCACGAGCATAAACAGATGTTTCAACGCCGATTTTCCATTCAAAATGAAGCTCCAATTGTTTGATTCTATAAAGAGGTCAACGACTCATGACTAAAAGTCTACGGAAATTCCAAACAAATAATGAAACGCGCCTCGACGAATTTATATCAGTTACTTGAGTGTCGAACGCCTGTTAATTCATTGTTGATAATGTATATACATATACTTGAACATTAAGACAATGAATTAAAGCGTGTTCCAAGAATCGATGTAATTGGTTTAAACTACCTCGACTCGAGCCACGTTATTTTTAATTGCATTTACGTTTCTCATGTATTGTCCTTCGGAAATACACATCGATAACGATAGGTATTTGCATTGCTGCACGCAGCAAACGGAATCGACTTCGTCACCCATCAATGAAGCGACCAATTAAGCTCCACGTGTCTCCTGCATGTGCATAAAAACGTACTTTCCCCTCTGAACATTGCATATTGATTTTTAAAATTTCTGCTTACAATCTTTCATTAAAGTTATACGGTACTAAGTCACCGTCGCCTCTTGTTCTATATTAAAAATTAACATGCAGCTGTTAAGGATTAAAGCGTAGACAAATTTTTTTCAAATATATGCTGCAATGGAAGCATCAATTTCGAGTTGACATTGAATACCTCTGCACAAGGCTCAAGCTTTTCCGTATCTTCTTCAAACTTCTGTTTTGGCGCTCAGATTAGATGAATGTACTTTGACACCTGACCGACACCTTTTATGATCTTACTATATTGCTTCCATCGACTATACCATTATCCTAAATTAGATATTATTGAACATTGAAGGAACCGTTCCTTTTCGTGTTGACGTGAGAAATCATTAATAGTGCCGTGGACAGTCAATAAGAAAGTCGAAAATGTGGGTCAGACCGCACGGTATTCCCCGTTTTACAGTGAGACACGAGCAGTAAAGGTCTGGCTGGTCGTGCGTCAGTGGAAGGCTGTCCATTTCTGGGTTCTACGTCCGTTGCATTCTAAAACGGGCCCCCATACGCCGAACGAGCGTCGCTGACGCACCGACGTTACGTCGTAACATATTACTATCGACAGTAACGTCTGCCGGAACTATAGAATCATACTGTTAATACGTACTAGTAGAATCTAAGAAGAATGAAGTCGAAGAAGAATTTGCAAGTTGTAGGGATAAAAATTAACGTCAATAATTTTAATACGTTACTATGCGAATAGATTGTATACTTGAACAAGTGTGTAAAAATTTGGTAAAGAATTTTAGGCTAGGAAAATTTTTTGGGATAATATATAAAAGTAGAATATTATTTATTGCGAATTAAGTCAGGGATTCTTAATAAAATTTCTCGAGGGAAATAGGAATTCAGTAACGCCACATTTCGGTGTTATAAAATTCCTTAACTTTACTTTCACCAGATGAAATCGAATCGTCTATAGCGGATTAACGTTACACAATCGATACTCTTTGATATCCACCACAATTCCCCTTTATCTTATCCGCGGCTCTCAAACCTAGAGATACGGTTAGACGCGTTATTATATTTTAGCGGTTATTGGTCGTTTATATCTGCACGGTTGATCCGAGTGATTTCAGTGGAAATTAATTATCGCAGTTAGATTGTCCGTTCGATTGCCTCGTTTGAGACATCAATGAGAACGCATTGATGGAAACTAATCCGTGCTACTACTATTATGTAATGTTGGTTGTTTGCAAAGACTACCAGTGTCTGAAATTGCACGGAATATTTTTATATTGCACCGTCAATCAAGCGTAAAAAAAGAATCACTAAAATCGGTGTCATTGTTTCCAATGGTAACTGTATCGATTTTGTGTGATTCCAGTCGCATGTACGGCCATTTCCATGAATGCTGCAATGAACCATGTGCACTTTGAAGTATCCCGAAAAAATCTACTGTACTAAACATCTGAGAAATCTATAGATGTTATTTTCATCGGGCACATACTGTACGACGAAGAAATTTCTGATGTTTTAATTCCCTGGATTCATAAAGTGATCTGCAAGACATGATGGAACGAGAATTTATTTGGCAGATTCAGAAAGGCATGGTTTGACAGAGAATTTCAAAAAAAGTCTGAAGATTCTGAAAGGATACTCATTGCCAGATGTTCGGAAAGAGAATCATGGTTATGACAGATGCAACGTCTATGAGTTCTGTGTATAACAAGTAAACCATCATGGCGAAATTCGTGTATATTCATGTATGTACATACATCTATACATACTTGTTCTAACCTACACGTTCTAAGTCGCATGATTAAATAATAATTAACAATGAAGTGTATATACGCCTGTCACACGGTAGTGCGTGCTCGACCGTAAACAATACATTACAATTTATAGAAGGCGAATACCAAAGATGATAGATTGGGAAACTATGCGATAACGCGACATTGCGTGCGCGAGTGCTGCATGCGTGACTCACAGGTGTATATACGCCTGTCACACGGTAGTGCGTGCTCGACCGTAAACAATACATTACAATTTATAGCAGGCGAATACCAAAGATGATAGATTGGGAAACTATGCGATAACGCGACATTGCGTGCGCGAGTGCTGCATGCGTGACTCACAGACAGGCCACGCTTCATCTATGCATATAACACCGTTCGGTCTGCAGTACCTATAGCCAGAAATATGTATAGTTTGAGTATCGCGTAATGTAGAGTTCACAAGACTTCGTCGGTCAGGGTCGTTATTTTCGTAAGGCAATGAACCCCCACTTTCTCAGTTTTTCTTTGTCTCAGATTGTTTGATCTAGTGCTATCCAAATTAATATTTGCTAATAAAATCATATTAGATCTCATAGCCTAGTTTCATCTCCCTAAAAATAGCTATAAAATGGAGGTATACAGCTCCGTGCAGACTCCACGCACTATACTTCAAACGAAACCACTCTTTTCTTCTTTAAGTTTTCTTCACTCACCTGTTTGCCAATGTACGATTCCACGCTACCGTGTTGCGCGATCAGCCCGGCGCGCAGCGACGTCACATTCGATAGTTTGATTCTGCATTCGTACCTCGACCGATCTGCAAGAGTTTCCTCTCTATTACTTAATATTCTAAGAACGTTCCATCTCCGGAATAACCGCAGGAGAGTAATGAAACGTACTGTTGTAGATCTTGGTGCCGTTTCTGCAAGCACATGGCTGTCGTTCCTCCTCGCGTGGGCACTGTATTATGCAATTTTCGATTCCGCATTCTGCGAACAAGCATTGACCTCGTAAGCGTTGTCGCTCGTGAATGACTCACGCGGCTTGTATTCGGCTCAGACCGTGACTCATTCAAATGTTATGTGCGAATAATCATATCGGATGGAAGCATACCGCCGCCCACTGTGTCTAGAAGATGAATCTCGCAACTACGGCCGACGTAACCATCGACGCAACCGCAGCTCATCGCTTCCGCTCCAATTTGCCTAGAACAGTTTGTAACCAGCTTGTCATTTATCCCTCGATGCTTCACGAAGAGAGATTTTCGTCTGTGAAGGATTGAAAGTTCTCTCTCTAGTAGTTTGGAAAGTTTAATGACGTGAGAGTAATTAGTTGATCGACCTATATTTATCTGGCAATCGATCTTCTTCTATTTGGTTGATTTTTCGAGGGTAATAATAGGACGATATTTTGTGGTATTGATAATACATAATATACAAAAATAGAAGTAAAAGTAGGGTAAAAGTCAGGGAGACAAAGGAGTTATACAATTTCAGTGACGTTATGGTTTATTATGGTTGTTTTGGGAGGTCTTTGCACGGTGATCCATTGTAATATGAGTGGTATTGGCATACTTGCAAGTGCCTCCGCTCTGGCAGACGGCATTTTGCCTGTCATCGAAGCACAGAGGTCCCTCGTTGCAGTTCTTCCCGCTGAAACCCTCGAAGCAGTCGCACCAAAAGCCCCTGCAAGCAAATGTCAAGTTCTTAACTTAATTATTTGCACGTAATAAGTTATAAGCGGAGTGATTCAAGAGTATAGGAAAATTTAATGGAGTTCATTAATGATTCATGAGCTGATATGATATCGCTTGAAGCCATCCTCCGTTCTGTTTGTGTTCCATAATGGAACTTTCCGAAGTTAACCGTCCAACCGTGAGATAGGGAAAATCGAATTGCCTCCCGTTTCACGTGATTGTTTCTTTCCACTCGTTCAAACCTTTACATTTTGCAAAATATAATATTTAAATTTTGTGCCTTGTGGATGTTAATCGAGAGTCGCTTATGAAGTGTAAAAGTTAGAATAAAAAGTACGAGTTTGAAACGTGACGAAAATGAGGTGGAGTCTTTGGAAAATGATTCGAAACTAGTTTCTTCGAAACTTTTCGAGAGGAGAATTGTTGATGGGGGTGCGAGCACGTGTTCAGCGAGGAAATAGGTCGCCCAGCGGAAAAGTGGCACTCGTTCGAACTGGTACGAAAGCAAACAGGACGATAATCCGAGAGAATGATAAAGCGGCTCAATTAGACTCGAAGTGGACCCCGTTTGCATCGAGATAATGCGCGTTTAATGGTTTTCGAGGAGGTCGCTGGAACAAATACGGTGGATCTACATACTTGCTGTTCGAAGGTAAACTTCTACGTGTGTGAGTCTAACGATAAGGCTGTTGAGATGCATTGTATGCTAGAACGTAATATCTCGTAAGATGTGAGCATGGTAAACAATAAAGGACCACGTAATTCAAGATCAAGAGCAAATATTAATATAGATATCATTATTATCGAACAAAATTTCTCTTTTGATTCCTATGAAATTATAGATATTTAGAAATGAATAAATTATTAAAATAGTTACTAATATTTGTGAATAAAAGTTTGTCATGAACAACGCAGTAAATAAACTGCAAACCCACCCAGACAGTACGCAATACATTGTGCAATAGGCAAGAAATTCCAGAAGATCGAAAAGTAAAAGTTGGCACGAAACTCACGCATAGTCTCCGGACACGAGGCAATTCCCGGTGTAGGAGCAATGCTGTACGGAGCAGGAATCTGAGTTCGGCACGTCCTCGATCATCTGATACGTGACATTGAACCCGTACACGTCCAGCAGATTATCCAAAACGCGTACATGATTACCTTCCAGCCGATCCAGTTCGAATTCGACGACCAAAAACCGTCTGAACGTACGGAAGTATTTGTACTCGAACACGTTTCCCTCGGTGATCTCTTTGATTAGCGCAGCACCGAAATTCACGCTCTCTGACTCGTAGTACGCGTACTCTGTGAAGCTGAGTCCTTTGTACACGTACACCTGTGTAAGGTAGATCACGATGGAGCTGTTGGTCGCCGGAATATCGGAGACGTCAATCACCCAGCGACATTTGATGGGAACAGAAAATGATCGAGGGAAATTCGGCGTCTGAATCACTCCCCTGGGCGCAGTTAGATGACCTCCACAGGATATCTCGGTTGAAATTGAGCCTCCGATGAGGGTTAGGTGATAAAGGTAAAATAGGAGAAGGAAGATCAAAATGGGAAGGGGATATTTTTAACTGCACAAGTGGTCACGACTATTGGAAAGCTGTCAGTGGAAAGATGGAATAAAAAATTACTATTCACAGGTTTAACATTTGTTAATTATTAGTATGCAATATACATGATAAAACAATGGGACTTTTTCTAATTAAAGAATAATATTCCTCTACTTACACAGACAGTGGGAACAACCAGTTCTCCTCAACAGTGCTCAAAATGTACGTATTTCTCACTGGATTGTACCACTAAGCGATCACATTTTATTTCCACGTAACACAAGGGTTTATTCTTACATGAAATACACCTAGTTTGTTAACACTAGTGCATTTTGATGAATACAGAGTAGCATGGTATTTTGAGATGCACAAACACACGCACGCGGGCGCGTAGACACACACACACACACACACACACACACACGCACGCAGAAAGAGAGAGAACAAGATTTTTGTTACTACTTATAAAGATAAGAATTTGTATGACTCGTTCAGTTATGTAATGCACAGAATAACGCGAATATAGTAGGCAATGTTAATAATATAGACACATTCTGATCGATCTTATCTTCCTCTTTCTAGGCGATTAGCAATCAGATCAGGAATCCAGTGTTGGTTATCGCGAACGTTAGAACCCGCGATCTGCCGGGCAGCTGGGCGTTAGCCTCTTCCGCACAACTGATCTCACCACGCGCACCCTCAGTGCACCCTTCGTTCACCCATTCGCCCCCTTGAGCAGGGAGAAGGATCCAGGCTAAGAGATTTACTCTCCAATTTCCATGTTTTTTACTTTGACAATTAAATATACCGATAAACTAAACAAATAAATTAAAAAAACAAAATTGTTATGCCGGAGATGTCTGTAGTAAGCAAGGATGTATATAGTTGTGTCCATGCTGGTGGATAATAGGATTGATTTTTCAAGAGGTTCGAAGTAAGTTAGGAATTGGTGTGTAGTCTGATTTTTGAGGCTAGGAGGAAAGAAGCAGATAGGTTTATGTTTTGTATACATGCACTGATAGATATACATATGTATACACTTCTGTGCATAAGTCACCGGCCACTTGTCAATTTTGAAGATAACGTTTATTATAATTGCTTTTCAGTAAGATCTTACAAAAACACGATAATTCAGCTTCTTTTATAATATAAATAATTAGCAAGTGTTAGTTTCATTTTATAAGTATAATATAAATTTATTCTTAATCTAAATGTACCATGTGTCCGGATACTTATGGACGGGAGTGTGCATATCCACGTGTGTGTATATAATATTTTAGGAAATATTGATGATTACTTGAGTTGTGAGATGATGATATTCAATTTTGTTGCATGATATCACGGTATCTCTGAATAATGGGATGACTACCAGCTGTAGATAAAAACTGTGATAAGGGCAGATAATTGTTAATGCTGATTTAAGTAGAAGGCGATAGACGGATTTCTGTATTCTACGTTGTTTGATTCAAGGACTTGTAAGGTCGCAGGGTAAAGAAAAGAATAAAGAAATTATGCTATGTAAATTATTGCATCATACCAAGTTATGCTTAAACATAAATATTTATTTATTCAAATTAGAATACTGTGATTTCTGTATATAATTTACTTATCTTACAGTTCATGAAAACAGCTCACTAATTGTGTACAATTTTTCTGTAAACGGCAATGGTAAGTGATGGATCTTCTCTTTCATGTATGTAGAAAAGGTTGGGCTGTTTACGTAATGGATGATCCCTATTTCTATTGCGGAGCTAATGTTGGAGGTACACATACTATCGTCTGAGCTGCTATCTTCATTGCTGAACTGATTTGTGGGCGAACGCTCAGGTAAATGGCATCGCCCAATGACGAGCATAGGCTTCTCCGTTCCCAGATCCGCGTGTTCTCTCCATACATTTTGTCACAAATGATGCCTAATTTTGCTTTTATGTAATTTTTGTAAAAATAATGAAGTACGTTCAACTGCAAGACATGAATGATTCATTCATAAATATATATGTTTTTATATTTGAAAAGCAATTGTAGGTGCATTAGACACAAGCAGTTTTTCAAATGATACAGTAAATACATCATAATACCGCCATGTATGTTCGCCTTTTCTATATGCACCAATCAACTGATGTTTAGAGTAACAAATGCTTGACTCTCGAAACATGTTGTATTACAATATACTCTGTCGCATTGTCTGCCAGGTACAACATTCAAACAAGTCCCTGTTGAATATACAGTTACATGACTCTTCTCTGTTTTTACAGGAGTCACACATAAGTAAATGGTTTATACGTCACCTTCTATGAGAACTGGTATATAGAAGTTAAATAGATCCAGAGTTAATGACTTCTGCTTAAATTCTTCTAGTTCGTCATGTGCATACTTTAAACAATCTTTGTGCAATTCAATATCATGATTAGTTCCACGTTGGTCTAAGGAATATATAAAGATACCATGAATATTCTATATTAATCTAGTAAAGCAGTAATATTCTTACTCAATATGAATCTAGTCATTGTACTGAAATAACCAGTTCATGATTCAAGATTTAAAAAACTCATTCCTGGTTCCAAAGCAAGATGTTCCATTACCTCTGCATATTTGCATGATGATGATAAATGAAATTTGCTATGGATCCAGGCAGCATTATAAGTTTCCTATCTTTGAGAAGGTAAATCATAATTTCCTCTATCAACTGCTGTGAAAATTGTTCCACTGCTTTTGTTTTTATATGTGCAGAAAACATCAAGCTATCGACTATTTCATCATTACTTAGTCCACTGCATATAGTAGAATTTATTCTTAAAAACATATCTTTGTAAAAAGCTTTAAAAGTGCTGATTGAATGTGTACTTTATATATCTTTGGATACTTTTATGATCAAATAAAAATGTGCAAAAATAATTAACCAATAAATTCTCTATCAATGAAACAGTTTCTGTGTTATCTCTTTTAACATTATTATGTAAATTTTACCTATTGCCACTTATGTAATAATCATTACTTGTTACTACATCATTAACTTTTGCACAGATTCTTTTTTAAATATGAAGAAAGAAATACAAATATAATGATCACAACTTTTTACTATAATATACTAATTGTAATTACCAAAGTTCACATAAACATGAAAAATGTAATAAATGACATTCTATTAAAGTATATTTCATCTGGTAAAAATCATAGTCCAGTAAATGCCTTATGCACATGGTGTCCTTTGCTGTTAATACTTAAACACTCAGTCACGAGTTAATGCGTGCTTTTGTTTGCGGTATTTGGCATATTTTATACCACCCAATTGCTGAGTGTTTAAGTATTTAAATATTTTATTCCTGACCAGGTGTTTAAGTATCAATACTGTTATAGGAAACGGTTAATTTTACATATCAAAACATAACATATTACAATTATATCAATGCGTGTCGCATATATGTATAAAATCGGATAATGTGTATACATACATATATATTTATATCTTTACAAGAATTGTTAATATTTCATAATGAACGATAAATCAATTGTACTGAATGTTTAAAAATGTACATATATCGAAAATATTGTACTCGATGACAGTGAATAATGATATCGAGTTAAAGTTGCAGGAAAGAAATCTTTCAGATTTGACTGAGCACGATATTACATATCGTAACGTAACATTACACGACAAGAAGCTGAATTCATTGTTAAGATGCTACTGTTTTGGTAACGTAAGGTCCATCGAGTCTATCAGCTGATAGCACAAAATATGAACTGTCTCTACGCCATTGTGCGTTTTAGATATTGTTCTTTGGTGGGTTTAAACGGCACACAGACGATCTTTATTAGTGAAAAATCTGATTAATTACGATCATCATCTTGCATTTTATACTACACTATGAAGTTTTTTTCTCCGCCACTATGTACTTTATTATTTCATTTTCTCCTTTCCTCTAAAACGTGAACGAATGTTAATCGGTCTTTTCGAAGCGTACGACATCAAGCGCAAGCGTTACATACGCTCTGACATATTATGTCTCGAAATGTAAATATAAATATGTATATTTATACGTAAAGAGTTTTATACGTGTGCGCATACGTATACATATTAATAAGTAAGCAATTTCAAGGTGTCCCTTAACGCCACTGCAATATCACTGTGTTCGGGTGTATGTCTTCGATACGCATCGAATGCGTGATAAGGATTTTATCGGAGAGAGTTAAATGTATAAAAATAATGTGTATACCTATCGTACGGAGATCAGGAAATTACTACATTATAAATAGAAAAACGTTCTCGATATAGAAGCCAGGCATAAAACACGTGTTCCAAATGTATTCATCAATTCCATTAAATTTGTTATATACTGCATCTATTTTGTGTATCAATCGATACTGCACAGCTTAATTCTTGTTTTACGTAGCCAAAAATATAAATTAATGTTACCTATTTTGCTAAATGCAAAAAATTTGCAATATTATTTTATGAAATTAAAAAAATATATAATTTTTCAATGGTTACTATGTCTTTTGCATGAAAATGAAAGTAAGAATAATTATAATCATTTATTACTGTATGCATTCATAATTAAATATTGTGTACAAATTGCATTTCATTGCATAGTAGCATTTGCGTTGTACATTTGATTCGATATTTCAAAGGTGGCGGCAATAAGGTCGATAGTGAAATATATCATTACATACCATTAAATACATATTGCTGAAGTAGTTAAACATTTTTATCTTGTTCTATTCTAGACGTACAAATGTGAATGTGTCTTTACAGCAGAAGCAACATGGGTCGATGCGCATGCGCACTTCAAATGATACCGTCTCTTCGCATATGATGGCGACTGACAACTTTAAAACGTGAGTTTATTATCATATAATTTCTTATGTTTACAATGTGCTGTTCACGTGTAAAATATAACAGTGATATCATTGAATATTCAGATTTTTATTGGTTAGGTAATTTTTTTTCATGACCAACGTTCGATAGAGTATATCCTTAAAATTACCGCTCATAATTCGTCAGATAACATTCACTTATTCTAGTAAGTATACCTATAAAGCTTCTCATAACTTCTCGCATTGGTATACTTGAAAAAAGTTGTAAAGTATTTTTTGAATGAATGTAACGTGTATAAACTTTTCAATACATGTTACTTCAATTCCCACAACAATTTTTCTTTATATTCTTTTTCAATTTATCTCCACTTATATAGAAATAGTAAAAACATCGTGACTATTAGGTGCTTTGATAATGATTATGTCTACATATTCATAACGATCAATTTATAGTGCTAAAGACAAAAGCAGTTTTTTTCTTATCTTTCGAAATTTTTAAATAACCTCGATATT
>NW_017100397.1:1425629-1433839 GCF_001263275.1 Habropoda laboriosa | reverse complement strand
TAAAAATTGCAATAAATTTTATAGTAACAATTGTTTATTACTGATTTTTATCCCTTTTAAACGAGATATATGAAGTTCAAGTAATATAATGATAATCTGATAGTAGTTGTAAGTTTATTATACAAAGCGATAATGTATCGAGGTTTAAGAACGTTAGCTTTTATACTTTAGAGGTTAATGCAGAAGTATATCGAAATTGAAACTTGAGCGGTTGCTTGGTGTGCAAAATGGGTACCCCAATTAGCATTTTTCACGAGTTGATATAAATGATAGTTTTGTGTATGGGTACACAGTAGAAAATATTGATCGTCAAATTTACTAATTTTACCAAGCTCGTCAAAATTGCTGTTTCAAAGACAGAATCCTTTTCCCGAGTACACGTACTGCTTGTTCAACCAATCCAGCCACGATAACAATACGACGTCACGCGAATACTAGCTGCCATTGGTTCAAACCAAGGACTACGAAAACGAAATGATAAAATTTAATGTCTAGCCATACTTGAATCGAACTAAACTGGAATCGAATACGTTCCATATCGTGTTTTCTTCTTAAATTACTAGTACTGCGTCGAATTTTTATTCTTAAAATTTAATAAAAATATTCCTTAAACAACGATAAATAACGAGATTTGCGTTTTAAGAACTTTTGATTCAACTTGCATCGATCAGCACGACGCAAATTTATTGTTCTTTTTTTCTCATGATATTTACGCGGGAGATTGATCGAAGTACACGGCGACAAAAATGGTTTGCATACGAGTGGTCATAAGATTGAAAACCTTTCATACGTCGAGTATACTTATCGATCGCACAAGCATGATCCTTGAATGATTTCAAAATTACTCGTGCTCAAGAAAAATCTGTACATCGGATGCGGTTAGTAGTGCATTGAGATTGTTATGATTGGTCGACGTTGTGAACTTGTTCCTTGGTGTAACAGCGATTAGCCAATAGCGTGTGGCCTGTTGCGCCGTCGCTACTACAGTTGGAGCCTATGGGGACGTAGCTGTAGCGTACGGAGAATGAAGGCTCGAACGCTTAAAAGATATGTGAAAATAATTGTTTAAAAACCTGTAAAATTTCAATTTGGCTTGGTCCTAACTTGTGGCGCATCAATTGTTTACGTCGCGTTACAAATCTTCATAGGAAAGATCAGTTTTTCATAGTTTGACACATCCTCTTATTTCGGTGAAAAGTGTGCGTGCGCGTTGTGTTCCTCGAATGATTCGTGATGCGCGACCGACGATTTGTAAAAGTATTTGAACGTGAATATCTGTGGTATAATTCTTGAAACTGTTTATTCCCAAAGATTTCCGGTATTTCATAGAATGCATGGAATAAATTCTCGCTCAACCGATCGGTTTGAAAGCATGAAAATTAATAACGTAACTCTACTTAGCAATATTGGTTCGGCGCGTGTTTCAAAT
This sequence comes from Habropoda laboriosa, assembly GCF_001263275.1. Classification (NCBI taxonomy): domain Eukaryota; kingdom Metazoa; phylum Arthropoda; class Insecta; order Hymenoptera; family Apidae; genus Habropoda; species Habropoda laboriosa. The sequence continues at coordinate 1,432,410 of NW_017100397.1, read as the reverse complement.
CGCGTTAGTGAATCTCTTAACGCCCAGTTATGGCCATACGTGATACAACGGCATTAGTTATTAAAGTCTGCATATTCGTTTGATGTTTATTTTCTTAAACTTTTTACAACGGTGCATATAAAATTAATTGCAATTATTCACGAATTATGTAACTGGCGACAATTCTGTTTTTGGTGATAGGAGACATTATACACAGTTAGGTTTGTAGAACTTTGCAAAATACTTTGCCTCTAATGTTTGTTTTTTCAATACACTTATGTATGAATTCTTTCACGTATTAATGTTATTTTACATGCAACATTGTTTTGTTTAATAAACCATCTCGTTTTTGTTAAGGTGTAGAAAAATCAAGTTTATGAACATAAATAAAATTTATGTTATTAAGTCACTTAAGTTGTCTTTATTTTTTAAATATTTTGACTGTATATTTTTATTTGTATTATTTTGTGATACAGCTTAAATAAAACATAGTAGAATTTGTGGAAATGTAGTAATGATTCATGTCTTAAAAATTTTTCTGTAATTATTAAACAATTCATAAGTGAACAAAGTGAAAATTTCTTCTTACATCTGAAAAATGTATACTGCACTGTGTTTTCTCAGCAGAATGGATGAGGAAATAGTAGTAGATGATATAGATGAGAATAGTAGCACAGAGACTCCACAGTCAGATGATCCAACAACACCCGTTATGCCTTTATTATACATCCAACAGAGTAAATTGCGTTCTGCACCACCAACAACCACAAATCAGACTTTGGTCTCACCCAATGCTACTCAACTTGCCGCTATTATCAACCCAGTTAATAATCAGGTAATTCATTAAAATTATATAATATACTATATAGTACAATAAACTGCATAGTTATGTATATAGGTCATAGTAACCTATAATTATATAAAATGATCCAGAATAATTGTGGTACTTCAAGTATGTAATGTACAGTTATGTATAGTTTTACTATGTCATATGTAAATTGATACAGAATGTACACATGTAAAGTATGAAATCTTATTAGATTCTATGTGCAAGTGGTAACAGTGAGTGGTGTACATCTTAATAATAAATATAGATTTGTTCAACATGCTTATTATAGTGGATAACAAGTAGCAAAGCACCGATTAGATCAAGTATATTCATAACCATTCAGTATTATTTTCTGTCATATTATGTTAACAATATTTCAAATGTCTCTTGAAGAAACTAAATTAAATACATTGAATTATACAGTTCATCATGAAAAAATGCACGATTAAATTATGTTTAAATATTAAGATGACTTAACCAGTTTATTTGGAATTTATGAATTACTTCTATATCATCAATTTATAGTTTGTTTTATTTTTTATTCCAGCTTGTCACTGGACAAAACAAAGTATTTATACAAGGGCCAAGTCAGGTTACTACTTCTCAAAATAAACAGCATATTGTAATTCATCGGCCAATTAACACTGTCAGTACCACAACAACTTCGCAAGGTCAGAAACATATATTGCTTAGAAAGTCCAACACATCCACTGCTCAGATTGTGCCCCTAAGTACTTCTCAGGGAAATCAAACTAATGCACAAGCAGGCAAGCACACGTTTGCATATCTTGGGACACTTATTAAGCCAAATAAATCACGTGAATCTGTTGTTATTCCAGCAGGTAATTAATTTTTTTTTCACAATAGAATTGTAAGAAATATACAATACTTTTTATTCAGATAGTATTAATTTATTTATGCATATCTCTTATCAGGTGCTCTAACAACAACTCAAATAGCTAAACCAAAATTGGTGATAGCACCAGTAATATCACAATTAGCTCAAACATCAACAAGTACTACTACAGGATCTCAAAGCCAGCCTTCAAAACACATGGCAAATTTATTATTACCAGTCAGTATTCCTCAACAAAGTGGACCTACTAAATCCAGTATGTTTAATTTAAAAATTAACAATGGCCAAATTAATAGTGAAAGTAAAGGCACTATTACAGGTAAGTACTTTGAATATATGTTTTGTTACATTATTAAATTCAAGTAGACTGTCATTTCCTCCTTGTATTACAGTGTTACGGGAGTCAAAGACCACAAATTCAGCTACACATCCACCACCTTTGCATCCCATTGCAAAAATGAGTTTACTAAATGCAAATAAAGGAAATAACAATTCCACAGATAGTATAAAAATCACAGAAAATCCAGACTCTGCAGTCATTACTCCCATCCCAAAAAAAGATGACACTAGTATGCCTGAGAAGAGAAAAAAAACAATAAGTAACATATTAAGGGGATCCAGTGAAAAACGCTTGAAGAAACAAAACCTTTCGAAGTCTCCTCAGGAGAGTATGGTTGATGTAAGCTATGCACTAAGTAGTCCAGAATCAGAGCAAGATAAGGATAAGAAGGTGCAAAATGATGATGACATTACTTTGATTAAAGTAGTTCCTAGTGAAGATAAAGTTGTAAAACTTGTCAATACCAGTATGGATGATGACATAAAAATTGAAATAATTAAAACGCGCACAAGCTGTGGTCTTGAGTCAATATTAGACAATAAGAATGACTCTAAAATTAGTAATCACGATGATTTGAAAGATCATTTAAGTAACGTGCATCCGAATGATTCGAGTTTCGATGCTGCCAAAGTTTTAGATTGGAAAGATGGTGTTGGCACACTACCAGGAAGTACATTAAAGGTAATATAATACAATATAGTAAAGTTAATAATTCGTGAGTGATTCTAATAGCTTAAAATGGCATGTATATTTCGCAGTTTTGTATGAATGAATTTGGTATTATGGAAGTGGTAGACGAGGATGAAAATAATAAGCAAGGTAAAGACAGTATCGGTGATAAGGAAAACGTATGTTCGACTCAGAATTCGTCGAAGTCCAGCACCGCAACTGTTAATAATGTAAACACTGAGAAAAAACGTAAGTATTCACGCAATTACATTTTTCAAGGAAAATTTCACGTGTCACGAGTTTGTTATTTCCGCAGCTGACGATAGGAAATCCAGGGCTGTTTCGGCAGACACGATGTATCATTGCGAAGGCTGTGGATGTTACGGATTAGCTGCAGAATTTGAAAGCCCTATATCATGTAGTCCAACGTGTACAGAAATAATAGAGGCTAAGAAACAGCCTACGACGAGGAAAGAGAAAGACTTGAAGTATGTGATTCGAAAAATTAGTAGACATTTAATTGAACGTAATTTCAGTTTTGTTAATTTTTTCAGAGATTTACGCGCGAAACGTAAGCGCAAAAGATTATTGCAAGAACAACAACAGTCCAAAGAGATGGAGGAAAAGCCTGAAGATAAAGTACAGGATAAAGTAAAGTCTGAAACAGATGAAGATACAAAAGACACTATTACAGGATTGGACGATGAGAGTCAAGGAGATACTAATGAATCGAAGGTATATGTGGAAGCAAGCTTCGCATTTACATTTCTCAAAACATACTGCTTATAAATATGTCTCTGTATGTAGTATCCTTGGCAGACAGGAAAACTCGGATTTTCATGGTCCAAATATCTCGAACATTGCAAGGCAAAAGCAGCGCCCGTTAAATTATTCAAAGATCCTTTTCCGTATGCTAAAAATCATTTCAAGGTTGGAATGAAACTAGAGGGAATAGATCCAGAACATCCATCACGTTATTGTGTCCTTACGGTTGTTGAGGTAGTAGGTAAGTTGTTCAATATTTTCTAATTAAGATTCAATCAATCCTGTTTAGTTCATTGAACGAATTTTATCGTTTAATTATAGGGTATCGAATACGTTTGCATTTCGATGGATATCCAGAAAATTACGACTTCTGGGTAAATGCAGACAGTATGGATATTTTTCCTGTTGGTTGGTCGGAGAAGAACGGACATCGATTGGACCCGCCAAAGGGTTATGTAGCTAGTAATTTCAACTGGAACGCGTATCTAAAAATATGCAAAGCTACTGCAGCACCGAAAAATATATTTTCGAATAAAAATGTAAGCATCGATTAATTTCCTTGATCTGTTTAAAAAGTGTCCTATAAAACTGACAAGTACATTTTATTGTTACAGTCGGTTTGCCCAACTGGCTTTCGCGTAGGAATGAAATTAGAGGCAGTGGATCGGAAACACTCTTCGTTGGTGTGTGTAGCTAGTATAGCAGGCTTAATGGATTCTCGTATATTGGTTCATTTCGATTCTTGGGACGAGGTGTACGATTATTGGGCGGATGCAAGTTCACCGTATATCCATCCAGTAGGATGGTGTCACCATAATGGTCATAGTCTCACACCACCAAATAGTTAGTGAATTTGTTCACGTTTTGATTTAAAATTGTTAATAAAAAGATATATAATGATAAACGTAAATTTATGGTTTCAGACTATAAAGATCCTAAATCGTTTACATGGGACGCGTACCTTAGAGAAACTCGTTCTATGGTCGCACCAGCAAGAGCTTTCAAACAACGACCGCATTGCGGATTCAAGCGTGGAATGAAATTGGAAGCGGTCGATAAACGTGTGCCTCAATTAATAAGAGTAGCGACAGTCGAAGACGTAAAGGATCATATGTGTGTGAAATACGAATTTACTTATATACTTTGTACATAAATAGTGTCGTAAAACTGATTTAAGTTTTCGTGTTACGATAGGTTAAAGATACGATTCGACGGATGGCCAGAAAATCATGCTTATTGGGTTGACGATGACTCTTCAGACATACATCCCATGGGTTGGTGTATGAAAACGGGACATCCATTGGAACCACCATTAAGTAAGATTCATAAAACCATTTTTTCCTTGCTTCTATCTTAAAATGGTATTAAAGCGTGTCATTTTCTATAGCTCCGGATAATTTAAATGATAGGCCAGAGTGCGGAACGTATGGTTGCAAGGGAATAGGACATGTAAAAGGGCCTAAATATGCAACGCACAACTCTGCATCTGGTTGCCCGTATTCACCTCAGAATCTTCATAAAGTTAGGCAACTGGCCGACAGGCTTAATTTGAAACACGAGACTTGTGATTTTGAGGACGATGTACTGGACAGACCAAAATTAGAAAAGACTGATAAAATAAAAATGGAAAAGTCTGAGAAGCTGGAGAAACCGTTGTTCTCGGATGAACGGTTAATGAAGACTGAGAAAGATATTAAACAGGAAGACGGGGATTTCTCTGACAAAAATGACAAGTCTGAGAACTCAGAGAAGTAAGTTATATATTTTTACAGCACCTGTTATTATTTTTATAACGCTGTTCAAATTATTTTATACGTTAACAAATCACGATTTACAGGTCTAGTAAATCGAAGTATCACCACAGTGACGGCCAGACAGACGATGATGAACTTTTGAGAAAGAGAAAGAAGAGGTTTGTCGGTTTTCTTTTGTTTTGGTACATTTATAAATTTATTTATTTACTCATTACTGATTTCAATATGTTTCTGGATTTCTATAGACGACAGATTTCCGAAGAACCGTTGTATTCTCTCTCAAATTCGTTCGGAGACGCATCGTTAACTACCATACCCTATGCCGCGAATATGCCAGACAAACAATTGCGTACAGAATTGTACCAGTCTGTGTACAATCCTGGATACAATCCATTACCAGATGCGCCGCACATATGGGCGAAACATAGTAATGCTTTGAACAGGGTAGTAGCGAAACAGAACACGAATCCACGAAGGTGGTCGAACGAGGAGGTTATCAAATTTATACAGAGTGTTCCCAATTGTAAAGAAATTGGAAATATCTTCAGAAAGCATGTAAGTGTTAAAACAATTTTTTATGTAAAAATTTATTAAATAAATTCAAACTGTATTTAAAATTAGATTTTATCTCACAGAATATCGATGGAGAGGCATTTTTAATGTTGACCCAAGAGGATTTGGTATCGCTATTAGGATTGCGTTTAGGCCCCGCGATCAAATTGTACAATAGCATAGTTCTTCTTCGGCGAAGGGCAACGTGAATGACGTGCGATGAACGCACATATAATTGGATTTTGAAAAGTGCAAAGTGGCAGCTATCGTGATGATCACGTCGAATGTATTTATTTAAAAAAAGGGAAAAGAACTGTAACAATCATCGAGATACAGAAACGTATTTTCTATCGTAATTAGGTACGTCGATTTATATACAAGGGAGGAGCAGGAGATTGTAATAAATTCTAATTTGATGACGTAAAAGACTATTAATCGAAGCGAAAAAATGATTGTGTTTCGAAGTTAAAAGGACGATTTTATTGATTCGTGACCTAACGAGAGATGGTAACTATAATTTCGGATATCCCGCGTATGATAAAGCATGTACTTACAATTGTCCGTTAAAATTTTTTTCCTATACAGTGAAGTGCATTGAATCATGTACAAATGTAAATATTAATGATCTTAATAATTAAATATTGTAATACAAAAAAAAAAAAAAACAAAGCATAAGAAGTCTTTCGAAGCAATTTTCCTGACCTGCGATACTAACGTTTAAGAGGATAGATTCACTTTTGTCTCCCGATCTCTGAGAATTAATTCATCAGCAACAGTAAGATTCCATATTTTTTATAATGATGTAGTGTAATACACTGACTCTATTACATTTACTATCTAGCGATACTCCATCTTTACTACACTAAATAAAGTTAATTCGTATACAAACAATTGTATAAATATATATATATACACACATAAAAGAAAAACTGAAAAGAGAAGGTTTTTGTTTCTTTGATTTTATTTTTGAAAGAAGAGCCTTCAATAATTTTTCGTAAGTAGGGAAATTTGAATATTAATGAATCATCAATATTATG
>NW_017100397.1:1417851-1425529 GCF_001263275.1 Habropoda laboriosa | reverse complement strand
GTGACATAGGAGGAAGGGGCGGTGCTCCATTTAAAACGCGTCACCCCTCCCATTCGTTCTCGGCATTGTGCCACTCGTGGTCCGTTCTCCTCCCACCAGCCGGCCAAGTGGCTGCTATGGCCATGTTTACAGCGTAGTCACGGCGACTGGCCATGTGTTCAGTCGGTGGCTTGTCGCGCGCCGGGCAACAGTACGGTCTGGTGTGTGTTTGCCTCTTTGGTTCGTCGTGTATCTCCGTATCACGAAAGCGTTCCCGTGTGACAACTACTCGATTGTCAAACAAAACACACTTACCAGTATTCCACTACAAGATACTGCACACATTGCTCCTACTAGTATATTTTTCACGATACTATCGAATATCGAACGATCTAATCGGTGTCGATCGAATCGCAAAAACATGTCACTTTTTCACGATAAATTTCGAGGGTGAGACTATCACTGAAATGTACCTATCGATTTCGAAAGCTCGATCGCTATCGTGAGATCATTGTCAGAAACGAAATGATGACAGTGGTGTCATTGGAGATTTGTAAGAAAGTTCCCAGCGACGAAATTTTACGCGTCACCCTTGCGATTAATTTACAAAGTGACAATAACGAATGTATGAAGCACGAGCTTCGTTCGTGATCGAGGACAAGGTTTCGTACGTATCATCTGAAAGAGCATTCAGATCGAATAATTCGATACTTGGAGTAAATAATATTGAAAGTGACGCGATTAGTGATTAGTGTTGTATGTTATGACTGGTGCATATTTTACTCGGCTAAAGGAGAAGAACGATGCGGGGTGGTCGCCGTTGATCGTCGATGGTGAAAGTCACGAGGACGAGGAACGATCCGTGAAATTTGGCGGCAGTGGGCCGCAGGCTCGTTCGTCGGTGATCAGCGCTGGATACGCCAGCACCGGTAGCGCTAAAATGCCCCGTAACATGCCGACTAGACGAGGCCTCCAGGCGTTGGCACTTGTTCTCGCCACTGCTTACGCAACGATCCTCCTTTATCAGGCCGTTGCACCTCGTCAAGTGAGTATTCAAACATTTCTATCGTTAAAAAAGAGTAGTGAAAATGACTGGTTAGTATCACGTAAAAAGTAATTCCGCCTTCAGTGCTCTAGTAGAAATAGATATATGTATATATTAATTATTGGTAGATCTAGCATTAAATTTCTGTTCGATTGGTAGATCATGTTAGGTACTTGATTTTTAAACTTTTTGCCCCGTGGAACTGAGTCGCGTAGTACATGTCGATTAATTGACCTTGGTGGTAAAGGGAGCGGTAGTCGTCATTGGCAAAGCGCGCGAATTAGTTACTTTTGAAGCGCCACCCGATAGCCAGTTATGCTAATCGTATGACAAATCGAGTCCGGTCGAGTTTGTTTTCATCGAGTTGCGAACGAACTAGGGTACATAAACATTCCACTAGTTCACGTGCACGTGTTGGCTTCGTTTCCGAGAATTCTCGTTGTTTCGGGTTTTTTGATCGAATTGTCGCGTGTCAATCATGTTTACGAATTGTCGCGAAACGCGGTACGGTACGGAAGGTGATCGTGTACGTGTGTCGTATTATTCCAGTGGGTGGATGAGATGACCGTCGAGGTGAACAGCAGGAGTGTGCTGGTAGAGGTGCCTACTTCAAGAAGAATGATGATCAGCGAGGAATCACCGGTGACACCTGCGATCGCGACAGCAACCATGGCACCGTTCACTACGGACCTCGACGACGTGTTCATCAGCGTGAAGACCACCAAACATTACCACCACTCTCGATTGCCGGCGATCATTGGCACGTGGTTCCAGTTCGCCAAGGATCAGGTACGTATATCATTATTCGGCACCTACACTTATTATTATTCTCCAATACCCTTGATATCCTAATCTCAATGGCGTGATTAACACGTTCGCTAAGGGAGCGGCGTTACATATGTATGTGTGACAGAGATTACATTTGAATTTTCGATAAAATAAATAAATTAAGTCTTTCCCGCTTTTAGTAGAGGGCTCAGCTTTCATAGTTAGCACATTTTAATAGTGCATATGTGAAGACGTGTGTCATATTGTGTCGAATTATTGAAATGCAAGCATGGTCTGCGGTGATTGAATTTCACCGTGAACTGCGGTGCGAACGTGTTAAGCAAATCGTTACATTTTTTGCTGCTATATTATCAGCGCCTCACCGCGGACAACGTAGTCATTAGATTTAGAAGAGACATTTATTCACAACGATATAATAGTCCTTTTTCATTGACACGACGAACAGTAAAAACTTTCTTTTGAACAATGTCCAAGCGATGATAATAATTGATTCAAACGGCAAAAGTTTAATTCATTAGACGTGGCTGGACATCTGGTGGGAATAGACGCGATTTTGTGCGTGATTTGTTACCGTTCGGTGGAACATGTATGTACACGCGTGGGAACCGTGATACTCTGTGCTTCCGTTTTATCGTTTCTTTTCGCTTTTTCTCCTACTCGTGTTCTCTATTAACGTCCATGTTGCATCCAGTATTATACACGCCAGTTTATTCGTGTGGCGTGGTTTATCTGCGCGTCCTTTTCCGGATCCAGATTCGTCCGTACTCGTGTACTTCTTCGCACTTCTCCTTTATTTACCTCTTTTCCTTTCTCCCTCTGTTCTTGTTCCACTGGATGGAGAGCGAGAGTGATAACGTTATGGTTCGTACAATAGGGTCTAGAAACGTGCAACTTTCGCGATATTATCTCGCCGCGACTAATTGCGTGCATTGTACGCCCCCCGTACTACTGGCGACACTTCCTGGAACCGGTAGCTCAGTAAAGTCGAGAGGAAGCCGACGGACAATCGTGATTCTTCGGAATTGCGCGTTCGGAACCCGAAAGTCCATTTTGGAGCACTTATCTCCTCCAGGCGGTGCGATATACATACATATATTGGTCAGTTATGTATATCATACCCCATCATGTCCGGTCTTCTTTGAAGCACGCGTTAAGTTGTGTATTATTCAATGGATTCGACGTAAAGGAAATTTTATTGAATTAGATACTCGTTGAATCCTCATATTTTATTGTCATCTACTCAACGCGTTCAACAATTTTAATCGAATTATTCGAGAAAAAATTTTTCTCCTTGTTAAAGCGCGCGCATTCGTAGTCCTTTTTTTTTTAAATGTTAACCAGCGATAGCGTACAATCGAATTTACCCTGTGTGCAGATCCTCGATAGACGGACACGGTTGTTTATTCCCTCTGTTTACCTATGACCGTTTAATCGTTGCGTGCCAACAATGGATCTACAATACCCACTCGTGGTCCCTTCGATTTCGACGTTTTAATCACGTGTAATTTGCGGAACGGACGGTGATTAAGCGCCGGTTGATTTCAGGCAGACCCCGCACCTACGTAAATCCGTCCCTCGGCCTTTGCCGTTTTTGCGATACTATCCACCTTGCAGAGAACGCAGAGATTCCTGCGTATTGTCTAACGAAATGTGGGAGGAATATTAGGAAATAGTTTGGTATTCTCTTCATTTTACGCTATTACGAATTCACGATCCCATTTACCGAGGCAGGACGATTTAACATAATGAGCCTGGAACACAGGAGGGAAGGAGGGCAGGTAGAAAAGTTGTCCATTGCTTGGAGCTTGGAATTGTTTACCTGTTGATCGGGGGAGGTCGTTCAGAATATAAATCGACTTCTTTTTACCTGTGGCCGAAATTTTACCTGAATAGAGTTCACGTGTGCTGATTCCGAGAGTCATCGTGGTTGATTGGCCGACGGTTAAACGGAGCATCATAGGTGAAAATTAATCGGAGGAAGAAAGCTTCTCTCCTCGATCGATGGAATCGTTTGTCATTAGTTTCAGTGACTCGCCTTGTGTCGCGAGCGACCCTTCAATTATTCACGAAAATCATTTCGCCTTTGAACTTGCACACGAATAATTGTTCGATTACGTTGTTTACTTATTCGGAAATACTTACTTGTAATTTTGCGAGCGAGCGAGAGAGATACTTAAAATCGCTGTTCTCATTATCTCAAGATCGAGGATCGTTGTCGTATTCATTTTGTAATTCCGATACTTCGAATGGAGTACTGAGGCATTCACGCACTCGAATGTCCAAGTACTCAACATTCAGATTAAGCGTTAGAGTAGGGGAGACCGGGCTCAGACGTTACAATTTTGAGAAAGCATAAAAAATGACCGAGAAATAACGTAGTTATTCTCTTCACTATTAACTAATTTATTGTTAAATTTATTGTACTTTAAGATTTCAAGCTTATATTAAACATATTTTAATTAGTTTTTCATAGGGAGTCATTTATTTGTAATTCGGCAAAGCCTAACTTCTAACCCCGATGTGGGGCAAGTTGTTACCGCATTGGGGTAAGTTGTTCCTAAGCAAAAAGAGTTGCCTTTCAGTGAAATATTTCAATTTCTGATGAAATAAAATATAATTGTACGAATAAGGTCTATTTATTAAGGTTCAGATCAACAAAAATATAAGTGCTATCTTTAAAAGAAAACTAAAACAGTACAGGCTGATTCACCTAACTCGACGACCTGATTGCTCGTAAACTGTTCGCTGTACGAAACAGTGTATGAAGCAAAAGTTACACGATTTTAAGGGGGGCATATGTTACAATAATTGTTTTTTTTCTACACTGTTTTTAAACATAAAGTTTCGAAGGTCACCATGATTTTTTTAAACGGAACACCCTGTATTTCTTTCCGGAAATTAAGAGAGAATTAAAAAGTGAGTAAATAAATATTTAGGTGTAATATATCTAAAATGTGTATTTATCGAGATACATGTTCACGGTTCAAGTAGGGCAAGTCCCGGAGAGTTGGATCACCGGGAGAGACCGGCCAGTGTTGATATTTTGTAAACGAAGCAAGATAGGGCTCTGTGTCTCATGTATGTAATACAAATGAATCAGCTAGTTATTAATCTCGCACTAACAATTGTCCCAAAACTCTATCTAAATTATGAATTGCGCTTAAAACTTTCTGCGACCCTGAAACTTTTCTGACCGAGTTACATTGTTAGTGGTATTTGAAAGACAGGTGAGTTTATTTACACTATTCCGATATTGGGCGATATAATATGCACAAAACTACAGTATAACCTCAATAATGCGCATATATTCGTTTTTACTTTATGTTGAGAATGTGGTCGATCACTCCCGTGATTCTGGTATAGTTCGATCACATTAATTCGGGACAGTTCGACCCGGCCACTGTTGAATCGTGAAACAAAACAGTCAGACGAAAGTTATGAAACAGTTGGAACAATTTTCAGATTCCGAGAGCGGAAGTCCAGTTTTACAAGAAAGTGATATGTCGTTAGAAGCGTAGGATGCGGAGAAAACAATTTCCAAACCTAGGAAAGCGACGATTGGATTAAATGTTGCAGCAGTTGGTTTCATGACAAATGCTCCAAGTACAAGAATGTTTGCGATTTATATGGAAAACTGAAGAAGAAATAATATACCAATTAATTTCCTCATTTATTACACTTCTGTAAGCTATACTTTTCGTTACTTTTCCAGTTGCAGTGCCAGTGTTTCTTACTGCAAATGATAATAAATACTTCGATTTGTCGCATAATATAATATATGTATTTAATTTGCCCAAAACAACAGAAATTTGCGTAAACAACAACGCTACGGGTTTTTTTTTTCTAAAAATTGGTCGAACTCTCGCGGACTTACCCTATAATAACCTGCCCCAAGTCAGAGGGACAACTAGCGCCCATCGACACACGTGGCAATTTATGCAAATATTCTGCTTATACAGGGTGGGGCAATAACTATGTCCACCTTGAATATTGCCGTTATTTGTAATAATATGAAAAAATGTTATATATAAAACTTGCACGGTATAGAGGGGGGCATATTGTGATACAAACATTTTTTGCGTGGGTGGAGTTATAGAGGAGATTTCAAGGTCATCTCTATTTTTTTCAATAGAATGCTGTAGCCGGCGTTGAGACGACCTCAGCAAGCTAGCATTGAAGGTCATACAAGGTCAAATGTGGTAGTAAAATAAACTTTCTTACATTACAGGAGATGTTCGAAGTGGTGTCCGTTTGCGTCAATACAAAGTTGCAATCTTCGTATCTTTGCATCACGTGCATGTCTCGTCGTCTTTGAACATATGTATTCCAGTACATGCTGCAATTATCCGTTGTCTCATATTTTCTGCCGTAGTGGGTACTTCTTGACAAACAACGTTTTTCAATGCTCCCCAAAGAAAAAAATCTAACGGAGTTCAGTCTGGAGAGCGAGCTTGCCAAGAAACTACCATAATCCTCCACGTTCTATCCATCGATTTGGGTAAAGTTCGTTAAGTGCATCTCTTACTTTCCGAGCATAATGTGCTGGGCATCCGTCGTGCTGTAACCACATCCTACCATAATCCTCCACGTTCTATCCATCGATTTGGGTAAAGTTCGTTAAGTGCATCTCTTACTCTCCGAGCATAATGTGCTGGGCATTCGTCGTGCTGTAACCACATTATTTGTGGTACATTTTCTAATAATACACACATAAAAGTGAGGTTCTATGAGATACAGCATGCGCTAGAATAAGTTCAGAGACGATGAGACATGCAAGATTGCAACTTTGCATTGACACAAACGGTCACCACTTCGAACATCTCCTGTAACGTAAGAAAGTTTATTTTACATACTACCACGTTTGACCTTGCACTACCTTCAATGCTAGCTTGCTGAAGTCGTCTCAACACCGTCTATCATATCGCGATAAAAAAAAACATAGCATTCTATTTAAAGAAATAGAGATGACCTTGAAATCTCCTCTATACCTCCACCCACGCAAAAAATGTTTATATCACAATATGCCCCCCTTCTATACCGTGCAAGTTTTATATACAACATTTTTTCATATTATTACAAATAACGGCAATATTCAAGGTGGACATAGTTATTGCCCCACCCTGTATATTGAAATAGTCTAATAAAAACTATTAGAAGGTGTTCTTAAATGTCATTTAATGCATATGGACAAAACAATTAATAATTTCGACGTTAAATTATCGAAATAGATTAAAAAGTAACGAACGACAAATATTTACTTTTCTGACACGTGACTTAGGTGGTTGCTTATAACCAGAAGATTCGCTGTCGCAGTTGTTATTTGGCATGATCGACTCACATGGCGAAAACAATCGAAAGCACAATCCTATCTCTTTTCGTTTTAAAGTTATAAGCATCGTAATAATTTACTTCTGTAACTTTTAGCCCCGGCCTCCCTCCCCCATTCATATCTCATCGAATTCACTCGAGTATTCGACAAATCGGATCTCTCTAGTTTATAATTAAAAGAATCACTTTACAGACGTATAATAGCACAATTAAAAATGAACAATCCCTTAATAAATAAACTATTGTGTTCTAAGTATTGGTGAATCAATGACGAGTTAACTTGTCTTGCCCGGTTAATTAGGTTAAAAAGCTAGACAGATCGTTTCGTGCTTCAACACATTACGAAACAGAACACGAGGGCTATAACCGTTTTACGTACATAGTATGTATGTATTTGCTGGTCTCCTCAGCTAGCGTAACATAGAGCTTGGTTTAATTTTCAGCATCGAGCACATATGTTACTGTGGAAACCATTATTTGCAGAGAAAGAGAGAAGAAGAGAGGGTGATCCCAGTGAAGAGATCGGCTTAACGGCGT
>NW_017100397.1:1395519-1417832 GCF_001263275.1 Habropoda laboriosa | reverse complement strand
GGATTAACGTAATTATGTCGATGTAACGCGACGCCTGTGCCACTGACGTCATCGCGTCTCATCTTCTCTGACTATCCTGTTTGCCGGATATTCGTGTTCCTTCTGCGAACGCTGACTCGAGTGCTCTTTGTTTGCCTCACCTCCTTTCCTCTCTTTTTTTCTCCATTTTGTCCAATTTTTTCTTCATTTCTGTTTGTTCTGCAGGATTTAGTTGCCGTTGTGCCGGATATCCGTTTCATCGCGACGATTTTTATCGTCAGAGAGTATTCGTAGGGACATTATTTATTTCCACGGGTATGGGACTGTTTGTGTAGGAAATAAAATACCTAATAATAATAATTTCAGATAAATTAAAATGTGGTATTTCAGTTGTAAAACGATTCCTTTATTTTATACGCGAGGAAGGCACGCCACTACACAATGATAAGAGCTCGACGAGACGCGAAGGATAAAAGAAATGGAAATTTCAGTGTCCACCCATATTAAACAGATGGTTCTATATATGTTTGTATTAACCTGTCTCAGTATGTTGATCATTTTTGCTGTTACCACTGCACACGCGCACTCACAGCCTTAATATTTCGAAATCTCAGAACTTAGAAATTGCAACGCGTGGAGGGGTCCCAATAGATATTTAGAAATCTCAGCAGGCCTTAGGGATTACAACGCGTGGAGGCCCGAATATTTCTAAATCTCAAAGCGTGGAGATTCCAATATTTAGAAATCTCAGAGCTTAGAAATTACATTGCGTGGAAATTCCAATGTTTAGGAATTTCAAAGCTTAGAAATCGCATCACGTGAAAATCCAAATATTTCGAAATTTCAGAGCTCAGAAATTTCAACGCTTGGCGATCCCAATATTTAGAAATTGCAACGTGTGGAAACCCCATAAATGAAAGTTGCAATATTAAAAAAAAAAAAAAAAATAAAATACACAGAGAGTAGAAAAGATATCGATAGTTGATAAGAGAAAAAAAAAGATTAAACGAAATGTTCATTACACTGTTCATCGTTTCTCGCACGTCCCATTCCGATTTCCTGCGCACAAGTGTTGCCCGGAGATCCGCGTTTCCCTTGCTCTTAGGAGCGTATCCCGCGCCACGTGAAAATCTTGGAGACAATGCTCGTGACGTCTGGTGGCGGCGGCGTTTCCCCTCATTCACTTCCTGAAGGGAACTTGAACGACTAAAAATAGGCGGCTGTTTTAACACGTGCACAGCCACCGATCGTCGACGCGCCACATGGCAGAAGGTGCTGCTCTTTATTTCTCTTCGATTCTAATGCAACCACCTCGTGACAATTCTTTAAACGAGAAAAACAAGAGGGAGGACATCATTTTTATCATCACGTCTCTTTCAGTTCTTACTTTCAATAGCAACGGAAATAATTTCGATGTTCATTATTCGTGTACACACTCGATCTTTCATTTGAAGATACAACGATAATGATTACATTCCTTTTTATTTTGACAACGCATATCCTTATCTTCTTATATGAAAGTTACGTGAAAATGGAGAACTTGAAAGAGTAAATTGAAATCTAAATAAAAAATGAAATGTTACGTTTTTAATTGTACAGAGTGGAGGAAAGTGTGTTACCACGTTATAAGACATTTAAAACATCTGCTAAGTACTCTTCCAATTGTGTTATTTATAATAGTAGGGAGAAAAGCATGGCTTCATTTTTCCAAGCCATGGACGCGAAGGTGAAACTCGCGATTTATCGGTCACGATGGACGTAGATGGAGCGATCTTGAAGTCGCGAGGTGAACGGAAGAAATCGAAATTTATGATCGGTACGCGACGCGTGTTGCCTGCGGTGAACAATAGCGCCTTGCTACGTGACAGACACTTGAATCTTTAGATTGGAAAAGTAGAAGGTGTACAAGTAGCCACTCCTTTATCGTAGTTTTCTTCTTTTTATCGAGTTTAACCTTTCGTTTCTTTCTGTTCTTTTGTTTCAGACATGGTTCTTTACTGACCGAGATGATCCATATTTCCAGAACGAGACCAGTGAGTGACCATTGATATTTTCTATTTCTTTAAGCGAAAAGAAGATTCTTTCTCTGAGACATTTCTTCATATCGTCGATGATGAATCGGAGTACATTTAAATTTTCCAATTTTATTTGATATTTATTTTCGCGAACAATTATTTGAACTAGTAACTTGGAATTTTGAGGTACTTTAGGATACTGATATTGGGAGAACTGGAAATGACAGCAATTGCATTTATTTATTTTGTTCCATTTTAGCTTAACACCACAATTCTAGAATCCTCTTCATATTTTCCCTATAGTGAAAATAATTAGAACACCTACGAGCTGGTATCTCAAGTTGCCTATTACACCATTCCTTAATTAAGCCCGAAAACGTCTTCGTACATTACGTTCATTATGATTCTATTATGTATATAATATCAACTCGCATCGTCATTCATTTCAGTCTCAATTTCAATGATTTTTATTTCGCAAAATTTCACATTGGTCTTAAAATAAATTTAAGCTTTGAATCTCTAATTTATTGAAGAAGGAAAGATAGAAATTATAAGGAATCGAGATTCTTTAAAATTCTTTACTCTTCCTCAACACCAACCATACACACGCGTCCACGTATAAAAAGGATCTTCATTGAAGGAGAAGCACATAGGACGTTTATTTCTGTTGTAATACCAGGCATGGATAATTACACTGAGCGTGGCTTAACGGCTGGCCTCGTTTACGCGATAATTGCCGCGTACGAGCGCACGTGTAGGAGCCGAAACGCTCTCGCTTGTAAATCAAAACGACCATTTTGTACTTCTTATTAGAAAAATTGGAAAAATTTCTGGAAAAATTAAACAAAATTCTCGTGATTGAGGATCGAAAACTTAGGCCTCCAGCCTTTTTGCAGTTCCCAAATGAATCCAGAGAACTTCACTGTTCCATATTCTATAAAATTTCTTATTTTTTCAAGAATAAAATCAAATTCCCATGGTTGAGGATCCGGTATTTAAGACTCCAGCCTTTTTTTAGCCCACAAATGAGTTGAGGGAATTTAACTGTTACATATTCTATAAAATTTCTTATTTATACAAAAATAAGATAAAATTCTTACGATTTAGGTTGGGAAATTTAGTTTTTCAGCGTTTCCTCAAGCTACAAGTGGCATTAGTAGGGCAAGAAACGTAGCAAGGCCCCTGCCCCAGTAGAGGAACAGAGGGTGGATTACGCGAAGCAGGTAGAAAGGAGGCGCAAACCGGTGCAGAGCGCGTGGTGAGGTCAAGTGTCGGACGGTGCCCGAGGGCTCGCGTGCTCATCCCTTCTCTTTGCTTCTTTCCTTCTCTACCATTATCCTCCTTGCGTTCACCAACACTCACAGCTCAAGTCAGTGTAGAAATTCTAACCGTCAGGGAGAAATATGAAATTTTTGAAATGAAAATGAAAAACTACAATTTCAGGAATTTCTTAATTAATGCACATTTGTTAATAATGACATTTCAATTTCTCAAATAACATTTGTATGCGTATATAAAGTCGTTTCGATTCGACTTTTTCAGAAATCGATTTCTCCATCAAAAGTTAATTTATCGAAAAAATATTAAACAATTCTATTTCTCACTTGTTTCTTGATTATTAAATGATGCAGTAATTAAGTGGAAATGCTTTTTCGAACGATCGATAGTATCATGGGAGAATCTTGATGCGCGATGATAGAGGTGTGTATCACCGGTGAAGTAGCAGAAGCGACACCGGGCCGAATTAATTAAGCCTCTGTTAGCGTCGACCCAGAAGGATGATTATTAACCTCTTAATTAATTGCACGCCCACCCCTTCTGGACACGACTCACAACTCCCTGTCCTTGTTTGCTTGTAGGCGGCCATATGATCAACACCAAGTGCTCGTCGTCGCACAACAGACGGGCCCTCTGCTGTAAAATGTCCGTTGAGTTCGACAGGTTCCTCGACAGTGGCCGGAAGTGAGTATTATTTTCAATTTCTTTTTTCAATTGTAGCGACTAAAAGTTTTAGTGCTTAGAAATTGTGAAACGTGGAAATCCCGGTATTTCGTCATCTCGAAGCTTAGAAATCCCGACGTTAAAAATTTCCAAACTTAAAAATTGCAATATATGAAAATGTGAAAATGGCAGTTCGTCAAGGAGCACCCGGTGTACATAAGTACTTGCATGAACACGAAAGAGTCGCCAACAGGTTGTTCATTTTTGGGGGATTTCGTGGTACGAGTCGCCCTTTACCGTCCTCCGGGACAAGTTTATCTGATACGTTCGAGTTAGCTGCTCCACGCACGGACAAATTCTTCCTTTTCCACTTCGAATCTCGATACCGGTCTTCCACCTGACTCTGCATGGATAATTCGTCCTATAAAATCGAATATATCTCACAGAAACCTGAAAAAAAAAGACGGTGACACGTTAAGTTACTTTTTTCACGGTAGAAAAAGTCACACTCTTGTAAAATTCCTGTGTATTATAAAAATAAAGTGCATATTGATCAGAGAGACTCCTGTCTATGTTAACTGTTTACTTTTCTGGCGGTCTTCAACGGAAAGCTTTTGATGTCTTCCCTAATGCGTTATTCCATAGACAAGATTTATTTTCTCTGCTTTTTCCAACCACTCTTATCTGCGTCTTGGTTCTGGATGCACGTGTGTATTGAAATATTAGTGGAAGTTTTGGCCTTCTTAAAATCTTTTAACTTTCTTGGGTCTCCTTGTGTCAATATCGTTACCTTTCCTTGAAAAAATAACATCCAGGAAATGCGCCTAGAACATTTTTAGGTGCTTAAATTTTAACGAAGTTTTAGAGAAAAGAATATTTTTGAATTAAACATTCAAGCTTTCGTTGATCTTAAAATATTTCTCAATTTTTATTTCTGATCCTCTATTCTTTGGCATTCTCGATTTTCAAACGGTTCCCTGATATTTCCAAAAATCCTACCCCTCAGATTCAATCCAATCGAGATCTCCTAGGTTTTCCCACCTAGTGACAAGGCAGACCTTCACTATCCGTCGAAGCGTACCGTTTGTTTGCAAATGAGATGTTATTACTACGGTTTGACCGTCGAAAATTCGTGTTTGCATAGGGTGGCACGATCGCCACGTCAAAATATTATCCTGGATGAAGCGGTGCCTAGAAAAACACGTTCTAATGGGACGTCGGCATCGTGAACCAATTATCAATCGTATTCCATCACTTTCCTTCTTCCCATTTATTTTCTCTGCACTTTAAAATCTGCTCGAGATCATTAAAAATTAATAAAATAATTATTCGAAAAATATTTCACCTCAATTCACGTAGAAAAATTGTTAGAGAAATGGTACTTTGGTAAGAAATCCTGTTGTGAAAATAATTTTGAAAAAGTATCCATTTTTCGAGCTCCATTCATGCAGAGAAAATTCAAGATGGAAAGTTAAGTCAGTTATAGTCGGGGCCACGATATAGCGAGGTCGTAAAATCGGTTAGGCGTCAAAGTAAACATGTTTTAGCTGCCGGGACCCCGAAATTGAAAATTAGGGTTTCTCCCTCTGGGGGAAGCCGCTTTTGGAAGTACGGTTACAAGTAAAGGTCTTATTGAGGTCTTTAACATCTTCATTTACCTGCTCGTGTTATATACAGATAGAAAATGCAAAAGGATTGTGTAGCTTTAATATTAACATATTTTCCATTTGTAAATGAAATACCATTTTCTACTTGAAGTACCAAATCATATGCTACCATTCGTTTATTGTTGGAACCCTCAAACAGACTGCAACACACGGCCTTGAGTGCCGCAACATCAATCGATGCCGATTTTTGAGAGTTTAATTTACGACCTCGCTATATCGTGGCCCCAACTATACTTGATCTTTGATGTATAAAGTAGAGTTTGGTCAGGATTTCCGGTTTCTGCAAGGAGAACGTTACTCGATGCTCGCTTTTTCCCATAACAATCCCTCGTCGGGCACTTAGAGTGTTTACGTGAACCGCGTAAACCAGCGCACCGACGATGTAACCGCGATAAGTAGGAAGATCAAAGAGCAACTACACGATCCTTGCCCCTGTAGACAGAGAGGAGAGAATGAGCTGTAATTGCAGCTGTTAATCTGACTACGGAAAGACCATTACTACATCTGCTTATCTACTCGTACAGTTTCTTGTACGAATTGCTGCCTTTATCGATAATTTTCTATCATTTGGAATACATATTATGTATTATAATGGGCTTATACTAAGGCTGCCACGAAACTACGAATATTCGATGTATCTGATTAAACGACTTATCCGAATTATCCAAATAATTGTAATTACCTGAATAAAGAATTCGTATTCGAATAGTCTTCTGAGGGTTGTATTTGGATTTTTTTTTTAAATTTCCGCATAAAAAGTTGCAACTTTTCGAAGAAATTGTTTTGCATGTAATTGATATAAATATTAACAAAATTAAATACTTGCACATGACAAAGCCACAATTTGTAAACACACAAAAAGATTTATTCTGTATCGTGAGAAAATTTAAATTATCCTTCACTTTATCTCAATCGCAATCCTCCAAGCAAAATAAACCCTCGATTCAATGGATCCACAAATCATCTACATGCATAAAATCTCGACAAATACCAGCATATTCCAATAAGAACCACTTTACCAACTTGTCGAAAACTGCAGAGAACTTTTCTCGCTCGCATAACTCATGCTCTCCTTCCCCATTCAACCGACTCGCTGGACAAGTAGAGGGGTTGAACACGCCAGAAAAAACGACTCTTTAAACCTATCCAGAGAGAAGAAGAAGAAGAACCTAACCTAACCTAACCTAAACGTATCCAGAAAAAAGAAGAAGAAGAGGAAGAAGAGGAAGGAGGAGGAGAAGAATCCTCGAAACAAGAGGAAGAAGAAGGGTTGTAGACAAGAGGAAGAGGATCCAAAAGAGGAACGAAACGAGCCCGCATGTGACAGTCGAGACACTCCCTGTTCGTTCTTTCAGCGACCAGAAGAGAGGAGATTGAATCGTCCCGGGCCAGCTGGTGCACACCTCTCCCTCTCTCGCCTTCGTCCTTCGACGTGTCTTATTGTGGACTTTTCTCAAAGGCACAAAAGGATTCCCCCAACGGCGATCAGGCCATCCAAACTATATACGAGCACGTGTTCCTCGTGGAAAAAGAAAATGGCCGTCAAAGGACGCCGAAAGAACCAATTAAATGTCTACGTTTTGCTGGTCGTTGCTAGTATGTGTATATATATACAGGGTGTCCCAGCTAACTTGATCAACTCGAATAATTACCGAACGGTACACTTTAGGAAAATGGTAAGACATGAAACTTAAATGGTGTCGAGGAACACATCTCATAAGGAGGAGGCGTTACGGAGATTTTAAGGCCACCTTAATTTTTTTAAATAGAATGACCTATCTTTTTGTATCGTGGATCGATAGAGTATCATATTCCGAGTAAAAATGTATCGACCTTTGCATGCCCTACACCTAATAGTTAACCAGATATTAACGAAATAATTTTTAATACGTACTTGCTACTTGGAAGCTAAAGGTGCTTGAACTGTTGTCCTTCAACTCGTTTACGTGTTAATGGTTATCAACATAAATGTTCTCAGTTTATTGCGTATTACAATCGCTTTCGTAATGTTTATGGTTCAGTATTGTAGAAGATATTTTCGATGTGCGTTCGTGACTGTTGGAAAAGGATAATTTAAACTGAAATACAGTAATAGCGAGTGTTTAGATATGCTGTTAATTTACAGTGCTTGCAATGAAAGCGCATCAGGAGCGAAAGAAACGTATGCTGAAAAATATCCTCAACGTAATCAACTATCTTCGATAAACTGGTGCTTTCCATCACACTAAACGTAACCTAACCAAATCCGTTGTTAATGAAGATAATGTTACTGCTATCGTAGCAATAGTAACACAAAATCAATGTGTCAGTACGCGAGAAATTGCACGAAGTTCTGGAATTAGTTCAACTAGTGTACATTGAATTCTTCAAACTGAAAAGTTTCATCAAGAGTTCCATGGAACAGATTTTCAAAGTCGCGTTCGATTTTGTCAAAAGCTTTTGCAACAATTAGACAGAAGTGATTCTTTCTTACAGAATGTTTTATTTACGGATGAAGCGACGTTTACGAACCACAAGCATGTTAATTTAAAACGTTCATTATTGGTCGCAAAGCAACCCTCACTGGATTAGAGAAGTTGGTCACCAACGACAATGGAGTCAATGGAGCATCTACTTTAACTTCTAGGTAGCAAGGACGTGTTAAAAATTGTTTCGTTAATATCTCGTTAATTATTAAGTTTAGGACATATGAAGGTCCAAACATTTTTACTCAAAATTTGATATTCTGTCGATTTACGATACAAGAAATAGGTTATTCCATTTAAAAAAATTAAGGTGAGCTTGAAATCTCCGAAACGCCTCCATCCACAAAGAAAGCACGTACCTTATGGGATGTGCCCCTGAGCATCATTTAAATTCCATGTTTTACAACTTTCATAAAGTGTACCGTTTAGTAGTTATTCGAGATGATCAAGTTAGCCGGAACACCCTGTATATGTATACAGAGTGTATCTAATAACTGGGCCGAGTTATAACTCGATTGTTATTGAAAATAGAAAAAAATTGTAGAGGAGAAACTGAACAATGTGATGAAAAGTGTAAAGAAACGTGTAAGAAAATGTTTAGAATGCAATGGTAGAACATTTGAACATTTACTATAGGTGCTGGAAAAAGAGGTAAATATTTCGAAAAGTATCGAGCTTTTCACGAATGTACTTTAATACTTTTTTATTCAAAATAGCACGAGGAATCGATTCATGCAAAAAAAAGAAGAAGAAAAACTCACAGAGTAGCATTTAAAAAACGAGTGCAATTGCACTTTGCAACTGCACCAATGCACTTCCGTGAAAAGCCGCATTGCAGTATGATACAGCTTGTTAAACTGTGCAAAACTTTCCTTTACTATTGCTTTCTAAAAGAGAAAAGAAGAAACGGATAACCAATATAGAAACCCACCAGAAGATAGAGTTAGTAAAAGAAAGCACAGAACCAAAGAAAGATTAGTTATAGATCAGTTAATATTAGTTAATGAGCGTAAAATCTTGTTTATATAGTTCCTTATTATAAGTTTATTATGTAGTAGTTTGTAATTTAAGGTTAAGTTAAAATTTTGGTAGGCAATACTAGACAATTAAAGAAAGTGATTAAATAAGTTAAATGGAAAACAAGAACTGTAAACAATAATGTAAAGACCGAGGTCTATTTCTAAGCCAAAAGGCTGAAATAAAGATTACTACTACTACTATTGTTTTCTATCTTCAATAACAACCGAGTTATAACTCGGCTCGGTTACTAGATATGTACATATATCCTGTACACAGGTATATCTTTTATGTTAATTTTAAAAAGAGCATCTAAATTATTTCCGCCACTCTTAAAGATAGGAAAAAGTGATTAAATGGGATTCAAATGGTTTCAAGGCGTGCATCTGATGGTGATGACAAAAAAAAATTCTGCGAAGGTCATTTCGACAGATTTTTTAAGGTCATCGTAGTTTTTTTTTTTTGCACATTAACATCCATCTTTTATAACGCGATGTTGTAGTAGGCGCCAAGATGAGTTCAACGACCTGAATACCATGATCTTGAAGACGAAAAAATGACCCTTGTGTAGCCAATCAAAATATTCACCGTTGTTGGACAGGGAAATTGTGTTTGCATGTTCATCGCAAACTGGTAGTAAACATTTCTGACAGCTTTTTCTTGTTTTCCTGCGTTTTTTAGCAGGATCTGCCTGACACATGTGACATGATCCTACAACTCTTTTTCTTCCACTTGCATCTAACGAGAACAACGTCGATTGTACAGAATTAGTAGAAGGACTGTTTATTGGGCGTGATGTAAATAGTATACTGTCTATTGCTAATTTAGTTGAAAAGTGTCGCATTATTTGGATATTTGAAGCTCGATTTTCAATAGTTGAAATACAAAGTTCTTCTCCTAATTGGTATAAAAATATACGACGATCATTTGTTTTTTATGCAATATGCTATTATTTGAGTGATACATACACTACCGGCCAAAAGTTTGGAATCACTGAGCATTGCAACTTATATAAAAATTTCCAGAAAAAAGTCGAGCGACTTTGAGAATTTTTTATCGTTCGAATCAATTGATATGAGAGAAATTGATAAATGTAGAATTGAGATAAACTTCAAATCTATAAAAAATTAGCAGCAGATTTAATATTGACGAAAAGTGGGAGGTGATTCCAAACTTTTGGCCGGTAGTGTTTATAAGGTGGGAGGAAAGAGCGGCAATATTTAATATGTTATAAAAAAGTGCTAGTGGCCGTCTGGTAGTTCGTCTTTTTGTATATCTTCCTAACATTTGATCCATTATGTCAACGTCAGATTTTGTTTGATTACAGAATTGAACAATTTCTGGTTTTCTCTTTGGTCCGGAGACAGCATTACCAGTATGCATTGCTGACAATAGTATGACGGGTTTTTCCTTTTTCGGCACATACGAACAAAGTGTAACATTTTCATGGTATCCAAATAAGTAGGTGATTGCTAAAGAATTTAGAAGAAATTGCTAAAGAGCAAGATAAGCAAGTAGAGAGTCAAGATGAACATGCATGCATACGAATGACAGGGACTGTTGACTTTATCGTGGAATTATATTGCAGTTTCTAATCATTTTTCGCTCAAATCTTTTATAACAGTATTTGGTATACTATAGGAAGAAAAATTATCGCTGCATATCTCATGTATCGGAATAAGACGCTTGGGGCACCCGGGTACCCCGGTTGTTCAGCAAGCGTGTAAATAAGTTTGAAGTTTAATTATTTAAAATATTTTATATCAATTTTTTTCACGAAACGTTAATCGATATAAAAGTGTCCAAAGAATGGGGATCTGGAACCGTTTTGCGATATTTTGTCAAGAACATTAAAAATTTCTGAAGAAAATATAGAAATGAGCACCCGGTTTGCTACACAAGGGTTAAAGAATGTAGAAGTAACGAGAAGAGTAATATCACCTTATTTTATTAGATGTTTAAAATCCCGAAGAATTACATATTTTATGGCATTTTTGCGGTGCACCAAGAATGCGTAGCTATTTAACACTTGTACTACGTAGTTGACTCAAAACCCACCGCAAAATGATATCTTTTAATTTCAGCTTCTCAACATTGTATCATATTTGGACCTACACGAGCAAAGGCGTAGAGAAGGAACGTTCAAGCGTAGGTCCAAATACGACACAATATTGAGAAACTGAAGGTAAAATATCTTTTAAACTAATTATTTTTCGACCCAAGTGCCTTAATAGTTTTTTGTAGGGAATTAAAAAGTGCATCGAATGGTGTATAAAAAATGTATAGTTCCATTTTACAAAATAGAGGTGACGTCGGAATCTTTGAAATTCCTCCACTTTCGGAGAAGATACACGCACCCCGTGATGCATCATTCGAAGCCATTTAATTTTTCCTAATGAAATTTTTATCTATCATCTACCGTTTTAACGCTGTGGCTGGGCCCAGTTGCGTAGGACACCCTGTATCATATGTATAATATAATACTTACATATAACGAATAGGTTAGGTTGATTATATTCCCGGTCAGTATCAAGCTTACAGTTAGTATTAGCGGAAATGGGTCACAAAAGCAATACTTCGTTTAATACAAAACAACTTGTTATTTTCTATCGCGAAAAAGAAAAATCATACCGTGAAATTGCTGTTATGTTAAATTTAAGTAAAAACGCCGTTGCGAACATCATGAAAAGGTTTAACCCCTTAACCTATGATTTCTTTTTTAACTAAGCATCTAAGCGTCAGCCATTTACTGTTTTACTACTGTGTCAGGTAACGAAAGCTGATCTGTTACGGATTAATAACATTTAGTAATCCTCAGTCTTGCAAATTAAAACGAAAGTTAGGATTATAATTAATTTTTCTTACTAATATAACTGTTTTTCTCCCATCTTGACCGTAATTTCTGCCACGAGTCTAACACGTTGTTATAGGTTAAAGGGTTAAACATGAGGATCGTATAAAATCCATCTCACGGACTGCACGACCAAGAGATTTAAATATTAGAGAGAGAAAACCAGTTGTACGGAAAGTGGTAAAAGATCCGCGTTTGAGTGCTCCGAAATTGGCGAGTGAGGTACAGTCTGTTTAATAAGAGCGTTGGAACGATATTTAAAAAATTAATAACTAGTTTTTAATAATCCAAAAATTATTTTCAAGTATACTTATAACATTGTAAAATCATTGTTGTGTAAAATCACCATTATTTTGTAATATCGTCTCACAACGTTTTGGCATACTTTTCACCAGGTTTTCTGCATATTCCCTTGGTAAAGATCTCCATGTAGTTTTTATTTGACGGCTTAGTTGTTTTAATGTATACATATGTAGTCTTTCCACGAAGCTTTATCTTCATATTAGCCCATACATTTTCGATCGGGTTTGCATTTGGCGATTGTGAAGGCCACTCTGAGACGTTGATACCATTTTCTGTTTTCCAACCTGTACACAGACGACTCCGGTGTTTCGGATCGTTATCCTTGTGTAGTACGCAGGACGTTTTATCTTCACTAAACCACACTTTAGCAGATCTTAATAAACATTTTTCGTATATTTTTTCCATCTTTTTCACATCCAACGTGTCGGTGAGGAGAAAGAGATTTCCAAATCCCAGAGAACAAAAGCATCCCCAAACATGCACTTTAACTGGATTGTTGCTGTTGTTCCCCGTTTTTTGCTTCTTCCGTCAAAATCATCGACATTTCTCCTTGCCTTATACCGATACTCCCACTTCCTTACAGGTTCCATCGACTTTTGCATATACCGAGCCGCAGCTGAAACTTAATTTTGGCCCTTTCGGGCGAGTGCAGAGAAACACTACTGCGACAAACAAAGCGATACAGTTTCATTTAGAGTAACGCAATATTGTCTATCCCTACCCACTCCAGATTTTTAGGTCCTTGTTGCTCTCCATGACATACATATACAGGGTGTCTTTTGTATTTCAATACAGCGAAATATGTTTTAAGGAAGTGATGTTAGGAAAAAAATATTTTAACACAAGTTGTTTGGTACGGAGGGAGACATTATGTGGTATAAATATTTTTTTGTACCGGATATGGTGGGGGAGATTTCAATGTCAGTTTAATTACGGCGGAACTAGGCATCGATTCGAGCTCCCAGTGTGTCCGTGTAAAATCTTAGAGGATTTCCTTGGAACAGCAGAGGACTTAAGTATGTATCGGATAAAGGGAATGTTGTCGAGCCCTTGTTCTGTATTTTAAAATAAATCTTCACTTTGAGCTGTCGAGGCGACGAGCTTATTAGTGGATGCCGGTTATAACCGGCGCTAGCCAGTGCGAAGCATTTAGTGCAGAGCTGCTTAACTTCTTGCTCACGAGCAAATTTCCCCTCCCGAGGTTCCCCCACTATGCGACTGAGATGATCTCGCTGGAGTTGCGGCGCGGTGGGAGGACGCGAGAAGGAGTCATCCCACCACAACTCCAGCGACTGCCTTTTGTTTATGTTACACATTCTGCGTGTTCGTACCAAAAAAGTATCGCTGGAGTTGTGGTGGGAGGACTCCTCATGTCCTCTCGCCGCGCTGCAACTCCAGCGAGATCATCTCAGTCGCATAGTGGGGGAACCTCGGGAGGGGAAATTTGCTCGTGAGCGAGAAGTTAAGCAGCTCTGACATACACTATCATATTATGTATAAAAAAAAATTAAACTGACTGTGAAATCTCCTCCACCATACCCGGTACAAAAAAAATATTTATACCACATAATTTTCCCCCTTGTACCAAACAACTTTTGTTAAAACACTTTTTCCCTAACATCACTTCCTTAAAAGATATTTCGCTGTATTGAGATAAAACAGACACCCTGTAGATAAAGATATCGTTTCATCGCTCTTATTGAACAGACTGTACCTACCTACTTCAAGAAACAGGAAAGTAAGTGCATCCCCAAACAATTCGACGGATACTCAAAAGACACGCGTATAGTGGCGGAGTTGCTAGCAAAAAATTGTTCATCAGTGAAGTGAACAGGAGGAAACATGTGAATTTCGTGAAAGAACTTGGCTGTAGGGAAGAGATATGGTGAGGAGATGTCAATTTTACCGACGGAAATTTAATATTGCTCTAGCGGAAGCAAAAACATTGCGGTAAATCCAAAATATTTGCGAGCTATTTTTAAACACGGTGGAGGAAGTCTGTTCGTCTGGGGTTGCATTTCAACTGCCGCAGTTGGAGGATTGGACTTCATGAAGGATATTATGGACAAAAACAAGTACCTCGACATATTAAAGAATAATTTGATATAAAGTGCTATACAAATGGGGATTCATAGAGTTCGTATTATATAGGAATTTCTGCTTTCTAAATGTCCTACAATTTTACATCTTCCTCCCTAATCACCGAATTTAAATCGTATAAAAAATTTATGGGACGAATTGGATGGTAAAGTTAGACTTACACCCGTACATACAAAAAACCAAAGAAAGAGATTATAAGAGGAATGGCAACGTATATTTAAGTGCAGCATACTTGAAAAAAATAACCCACAGTATGCCCAAAAGTTTGAAACATGTTACAAATTAAAAAGGTTATGCTACGAAATACTAAAATTCTGGTAAAAATCATAAAAATATGCAAGATATTAATATTTTTGTCCAGTGTCTGAATATTTTTGTAACATGGAAATCGAGTATTATTTCATTTAACGTTGATACAAATGTAACAGATCTACGTTAGTGCAATAAACTGTATGCTTTTGTTAACTGCAGTAAATGACACATCGAACGAAAAGCAAATGAACTTATTCCCTCTATAAATAAATAATTGAGATATATAGATCGATTTATTCAAACGTACTTAGGTAAGTACACTGGTGCCCAAATATTTTCACTATTCACTGCATACACATATACTATAATTTGAGAAAGGCGTAGCTTGTCCTACATCTGTGGAGATGAGGTATGGTTTAAAGAAGGGAAGATTCTACGATTGGTTGTTTACGGGTGTTCTGGACTACTTGACGGAGTATTTTCAACTTCCTGGGAATTTCGGGAGTAAATATTTTTCACCGGCTCGTCTTCTTTTCCAGGAAAAATTCGTGGAGAATTTAAGTGCATACGAGGGCGGATTGAAAAGTTCGCGGCTTAAGTGGGAAGAACCGCTGCTAGGTGCTTGCAATTTTTACGGTGTAATCTGTGATCATTTGTGTACCGACGTACGAAGTTTCGTGGCTGTGTCAGTTTTTTGTTCTCTTTTACAGCTGGTGACGTAGAGGTGTTTACAGCGACGGAGAAGAGACGAATAAAAGTGAGGAATGATCCAGTACCTGGTGACAAAGGACATCACCGCAAGGACCTTGAATGCTTTTCGCAAGGACTTGGAATAATTTTTACAAGGTCCTTGAATGATCTTTGAAGCGAGGTCCTTTATCTTTAGGTATTGGATCGCTCTACTCCATCTACTCCAAATACCTCTACTTCACTAGCTCTAAAAGGGAGAAAAATGGCGACAGAGACACAAAACTGTATACATTAGTACACAATTAATTACACATTATTCGGTAAAACCCATCTACTCCAAATACCTCTACTTCACTAGCTCTAAAAGGGAGAAAAATGGCGACAGAGACACGAAACTGTATACATTAGTACACAATTAATTACACATTATTCGGTAAAAATTACAAGCACTTAGCTGCAATCCTTCGTACTTAGGCCGTGAACTTTTCAATCCACCCTAGTATTTGCATATTTATCATGAGAATAATAGTGGATCGAAAATTCGAGAAAAATCTTTAATCACTAATCTACGCAATTTTTACGCATACCAAACTTTTGTTTTCCGTTAATTCTTTATTTTACGGTTATACATTAAAGATAATAAAAATGGAAAAATAAATATTTTAATAACGGTGAATCTAGTCTAAAAAGAAGATTAGCAATTAAAAGGTTATCCACTTGTTAGATGCTCCAAAAAGGAGAAACCATCTGGATTCCTCTTGGCAAACGATTCCTCCACATCCGTTTTGACGAATAGCGATAATTGGCGAATTAGTCAGCTCCAATAGCGATGTCTTAATAATTTTTCCCTAACATTCTGCGTGTCCAGACACTTATCATCCCATCCACCTCGCTTTCAATTATACCAACGTTTTACGCTGCTGCTATTTAGATTTGTGCTACCGATAACAAACAGCTGCGTTTCTGTGTTTCGAGGGCATTCGCACCTATTTGCGAGCTCTTGATAGCCCTTGCGCGATCGTTTGACGAAATCATCTACCGTGGCGAATGTACACGCGGAATCGAATGTTTCAAGTTCGAGGCATCTGGTAAATCGCTGGCTAGAGAATTTTAAAACATTACTTGGTTTATCTGGCATTTATACGCAGAATCGTGGAATTTCGAAGACTCGCAGGTGCGGGTTGAATCGAAGTTTCAGGAAGTTGTTAGCATAATTTAGCTATTCCTTGGAGTTTTATATACATCGTGGAATTTGAAAGTCTCGTAAGTGTAATTTAAACATTAACTATGGACCACTACATCTCAGAGACGTATTTTAATTTTTATTTTGCCAGCATAACAATGTGAAGAATTTTAGTATTAATCAATATTTTATATAGATAATTGTGACATTGTTTTAAGGATTTCTAAGCATTTTTTAAATCCTGTACAAGTTTCTCCAGTGTAATTTTTGGGCATAGTCCATAGAGGTTCTTCCGTGGACAGAGACACCCAGGGAAAATTGTAATTCGTGATGCAACGCGTGATATGTTTCTTGTGAAGTTTGTCCGTGGCCGGGCGCACGCATAAAGGCTTTTTACGCGCGGCAATCGGGGCCGCGTGACGGGAATCCGACGTGGCTGCGCGCGACCAGCCGCTACGCGACCAGAAACGGAATCGAGTTAAACGCGTCCGTGTCCCAAATCAATTTATCCTCTCGCGTCGATCTGCCCCAGGATATCGCATCTCGACCCCCTTTCGGACGCGGCTTTCTTCGTTCGTGCCCCTACTTTTGCCTTGTCAGACCTGTCTTTCGAACCGATCCAGTCATTCTCGATCGTCCATCAAAGGAATCCTATTAACCCTTTTACAGGGACCTCGAGAATTGGCTTAATTTCTGATCACTCGGTGTTCGTGACTGTGATATAAATTTCAAATGGGTTTCCTTTTATCACGTTTTTCAGCACTTTCAAAGTAGAGAGAGTTATTAAGTTTGTTTTTTCTATTCTTAGTAGAGTGAGTGGGGCTCAACATGAAATTTCTTTCTTTTTATACATTTTTCTACGCTCTCAATTCGCAAAACTATAAATTCCAAATCTATCCGAATAATTCCGCGTGAAATGGGCTTAAGACTCTCCAACGCTTGCAAATTAATTAATCCTGTATTATACCGAGGCTGAAACTTCAAAATTCTAATCGTATTAAATGTTACAATGTGAAAAGGGCTTAAGGAAATTTTCCACGATCCACGAACTTTCGAGCAGTCCAGCGCGAAATGCTTCGCGAGGTCCCTGCCTCAGTTCCTCCATTGTTCTTCCCTGCAAATAGAATTTCAGATCGGCCACGACGATACCGATGATTTATATGTGGAAGCGTATCTCGGTATGTATTCCGCTCGTGGCTGGTGAAAGGATCAGCGAGCCGGTTGACAAGGAGCGTGCGCCGTTTCAGCTTGTCTTATCGCGTCTCGGCCGTGGACTAACCGCGGTTTGTACAACGATAGCTGTATATCGGCCTGTTCAAACAACACGGCCGGATTGCGTGCTCCTTCGTGATCACTGTTGCGTGTGTGTGTGTACTTACTTATATACGTATTCTAGCACGCATGGCCGAACGAGCAATTCCGTGTATGTAGGTATGTATACATATACAGGCTACGGCGATTCTCTGAAAAAGAGAATCTTAATAAGAGGCGTTTTCTGTTATCGTTGTTTCAATATGTATCGAGGAAATCTAAGAAAAAAGAAATAATTCGCACATTTCTTCGATGTTTCTTTTTTAGTAGTTTCTAATGGCTATAGAAAAGGAACATTTTCTGGTTGACGGGTAATTTAAAGTTTTAGCACTTGAAGGTCGAAGATTTCAGTGTTATGGGGTTTTAAATTTTTAGATTCCAAGATTTCAAAGTTACAAAATTTTTCAGTTCAGAGATGCCAAGGTTTCAAATTTTCAAAAGTATTAGATTCAAATGTGTCAGAAAGTACTCTAACTCGAAGTAGGGTGGGCGTAAAATTAGTTAAACGTTTCTACGTTCTCGCAACAGTGTATTTTACACGAAGCTATTATCGCGTTGTCTGAGCGTCGTTCGCAAAAAGTACGCATTCAACGGTCTCGTGAAGAGAGTGTACGTGTCGTCTTGCCGATCCCTGTCCACCCCTACGCGAACAGGTCCAGGGAAAAACCCAAAGGGGCGAGTCGTCCCCACCGAGTGCGCTGGGCCTGGCTTCAAGGTACTCGCTTCACTGTCTTCGGAACGGATTTTCTCACAAATGTTTCAAAATTTTTAAACTCCTAGATTGCAAGGTTTCAAAATTTCAAAATTTTTTTTAAATTCTATGTTTCTATGTTTCAAAGTTTTCAAATTTTTAAAGCTTACAAACCTGCAAAAGTATTAGCTTTAAATGTTTCAAAATTTCAAAATTCACAAGTTTCTAGGTTTGGCAGTTAAGTTATGGTAGAACGACAGAGAGATAGAGGATAAGGCGGAAAAGAAAAGGTGCGTTTCGTTCTGAGCCTCCTAGTGAACTCGTCAGTAAGGTTACCTAAAATATAAGAACTGCAAACTGTTAGACTGAGGTCGGAAGTTGTGCTTACAGGGTGCGCCACACAATTGACACGGGTTGTATCTCGAAATTGATAACAGATAAGAAAAAAATGTTGAGAGAAAAGTTGAATGGTGTGGTAACGTCTATTTTCCGACGACTTCACTTTCTTCATAAGTACATCGATTCACCCGAAAAATGCAAATGTAGGTTTTTTAAAAATGGAATTGCATTTTTTTTTTTACTCGTACCAACTCCTCCAAACATTCGGCGTGAAAGAGTATTAGGGTAAAATGTTTAAAAAACCAATATTTCGTGAGATATCACACATTTTTGATAAGTTGTGTATGTAGGTACAGTAAATTCTTTACAAGGGTCAGTAAGTTTGGATTCTACAAGGGACAGTATAGATGGTCCTACGCCTAGGTTTGCGTCATTGCTGCGCCCATGTTATCTCGCTCGCAGTCAGTCAAGCGTGTAACGCTACACCAGTCGGTTTCCTTTACGAGATTTCACGGCTCGACAAATCATAATAGAAAAATATAATTTCTTTAACTTTCCTTTTTTTCATCTGAAATTTTTTTTAACATGTTGGTGAGATTTTTCTGATGAAAATGATATCAAACACGATATAATTTGAACAACATTTACTTATTAACACGTTCACTGTCACGCCAGATTTACAGGTTGCTGTCAGGCGGCCACAAGAAAATACATTTTAAGCATAGGATTATAGGATTATGCTTTATAATTTTTTTTTTCAATTGAAAATAATGTCTAGCTAGCTATGACGCTCAAAATTTTTAGTTGACAACATTTATTTTATTTTAATTATTCTAAACATTTGAGGCGCTCCAGTCACTGATGACCACCATGGCCATATCGAGGAAACAATCTAACGTTAAAACTTATTGAGTGATTAATTTAATTTCATAATATATCGCTTTAGATGAATTACAAAAACAAATAGCTAAGAAATTACATTAAATACCTGAACACATTATCCGTCGAATGTAGAGGGAGAGCCACCGTTTGGTTGCCAATTGTTTATCACATAGAGTCGGCCTACCTCCACGTAAAAAAAAAAAGAAAAGGAACGGTCGATTCCACAAGTGTCAGTAAAATGTAGGGTCGATAGCAGCAGAAAAGCTGCTAAACAATTAGAATTAAATGTAACGATAGAAATTATTGCAATAATGCGTAATGCAATTGAAAAATTGAAAGAATCAAAAGAAAAAACGCGAATTCATATCTTTCTCGATTCTAGAATATAAGAAAATTTGAATAAAATACGCGACGAGAATTGGGGAGAAGCATAAGTTAAACGCGTAAAAATATTCAATAATAAACGAACTAGGGATGAAGCTATTATTTCAATACGCGATGCACTGACTCTAGTATTTACTAAAATTCAAAAATTCTCGTATAAATTCCGAAAATAGATTATTAATTACGGTAAACTACTGAGACGGTTTAATTTAGGGTGGGCATAGTGCACTCGTTCCAAATCATCTCACAATATACAATAATAAATCAACTAACTACTTAACATGCAATTCATGCAAATTCCTTGGATGGTAAATTATTAGTAAACAAAATAGCAAGTCATAAAATAAATTCAATATCAGAGAAAATATATGAAAAATTTAAAATTAATTTCAATTGCTGGAAGAAAAGTAACGAAAAAGCAACCTCTCAAACTCATTTCAATATCCTATTCGACAAGTCTGAAGAACAACGATGACTAAAATTCAAATGTTTATTTCCCTAAACCTTCAAAATAATTTCGAAATATTTTATTCGAAGCGGAGTATTCCAAGTCAGTATCGATAATTGAAGAAATTATTTGATTGTATTTAAAAGAACCGAAAGGAGAATATTTAAAGTCTGATATTAAATGTCTAGCAAGTACCAGTAATTGGTAAAATGATTTATATTTGTTTTAAAAGGAAAATTTCTAATAGGTATTAGTTAAAATGAATTGTTATTCAGTCTATTGTATTGAAATTCTAATTGATTCTAATGTATACAAGTGTTACAAGAAGGCTGAGTGTGTACAGGGTGGACACTGACTCTAGTATTTACTAAAATTCAAAAATTCTCGTATAAATTCCGAAAATAGATTATTAATTACGGTAAACTACTGAGACGGTTTAATTAAGGGTGGGCATGGTGCTGCTTTAGTTTGAAATGATTTATAAACACATAATTAACAGAGGAAAAACCGTGAAACGGCAAAACGTCTACATTCTAATTGTTATAACATGTAAACAGAACTTTAAATTTAGTGTAAACAGAAAAAATATATAATACAATTTATTTCACGGTATTGCAACAAATAAACGTTGAATCAATATTTAATTCGTATAAAAACAATTATTTAACGTAATAATTTTACCTTCACTATGGCTATTTTTAATCTACGACCACAGGTCAACCTGATTTCTAATCCTTACGAACTTTAAATTCAGTCTAAACTGAGAAAATATATAATACAATTTATTTCACGGTATTGCAACAAACAAACGTTGAATAGATTCTTAATTCGTATAGAAACATTTATTTAAAATAATAATTTCACCTTCACTATGGCTATTTTAAATTTACGACCAAGGGTCAACCTGATTTTTAATCCTCCGAACTTGATTTCACAACGAGAAAGTAATAAGATCGTTGAAACGTACTTATTTGTCAAAGAAACTTGCAAAAATGTATAAATAATAATATGTAATGTTTTAACAAATTTTTGGAAGTATAAATTAATAATAAAATTGTGAAAATTAATAAATTATACGTTATTATAACATTAATAGAATTATGACTAAACCGAAGTTCGAAGTCGAGTATTTAAAGTCTGATATTACGTGCCTAGCGAGTGCCGGTAATTGTTAAAATTTGTTTAATAATTAGTAATAGAAATTCTAATTGATTCTAATGTATACAAGTGTTACAAGAAGGCTGAGTGTGTACAGGGTGGACATAGACTAGCTAGTAGCCCCCGACCACTCTATTCACATCTCAGAACCTTCAGGTCAAAATACGCCGCGAAGTGTCTAGGGCCCAGTATAAAGGGTAAATGATTTCGCGGGACATCGGCGGGTCCTTATATACCTGCGGTACCCTCTCCCCAAAGTCATTAGCAAAATCGTCGGTTAGGTCAGGCGGGAAATTTTCGCGGGAGATTTTCGCGGGAGATTTCCGATATCGTAACACGGTATAATTTATCAATTTTCACAATTTTATTAAAAATTTATACTTCCGACAATTTGTTATAACATTGCATATAACAATTTATACGTTTTTACAATATTCTTCAATGGAAACATAGGTTTTAGCGTTCTCGTTACTTACTCGTGGTTAAATTAATTTCGTAGGGATTAAAAATCAGGTTGACCTGTGGTCGTAGATTAAAAATAACCATAGTACAGCTAAATTTATCGTGTTAAATAATTCTTCTTACACGAATGAAAAATGTATTCAACGTTTGCTTGTTACAATACCATGAAATAAAT
>NW_017100397.1:1384746-1394806 GCF_001263275.1 Habropoda laboriosa | reverse complement strand
AATATTTACTTTTTTTCATCTGGAATTTTTTTTAACATGTTGGTGAGATTTTTCTGATGAAAATGATGAAACATTTACTTATCAATATTTATTGAGTAATTAATTTAATGTCGGCCTACCTCTACGTAAAAAGAAAATGAAGGGCCGATTCTACAAGTGTCAGTCAAATGTAGGGCCGATTCTACAAGTGTCAGTCAAATGTAGGGCCGATTCTACAAGTGTCATTCAAACGGCAGGCCAATTCTCCAACTGGCAGTCAAACGGTAGGCCGACTCTATGTAATGTAATACAGGGCGTCTGTTTTATCTCAATACAGTGAAATATCTGGCGTGACAGTGAACGTGTTAATAAGTAAATGTTGTTCAAATTATATCGTGTTTGATATCATTTTCATCAGAAAAATCTCATTAATATGTTAAGAAAAATTTCGGAATAAAAAAACGTAAAATTAAAAAAGTTGATATTTAAATCGGTTGGTTGCCTCGACTCACGTTTCATGCTTATCTTTTATTCGCCGTCCTTGTTTACGTTCGGCAAACTACAAAGGCGGGCGGGAGGCTCGAAAACGTAGTCCCTGACTCTACGACTGTCAGGTTTAGCTTCCTTGCGGTCTGACACTTGTGGAGAATATACTGTACTTACTTTATTAAACCTCTTGGGCTGGGAACTGATTTATAGATGCGCGTCATCAAACTGTTCAAAGCAACTCGAAGTAAAGTACGGTTACTCTCACTAATATTCGGATACTCTTTAGAACATTATAACTTTTGTAGAATTAGACCAAACGACTTGAGTTTTTTTGAGAAATTAGAAGGATTAGTGTTTAAATAGCGCATCCAAAAAATTTTGAAAAAGTTGCAATTTGTGGAAATCACGAAGAAAATTGTAATGGTCACTTTTTACAACTTTTTTATTTGAGCCCGTAATGAAAATTTGAAAATACGTTTTGCAGATTCATGTCAATTATACACGTGCTAAAAATTTCATCAAAATTGGTTAACGTTGCTATGAGTTACAAACGTTTAAAAATTGTGAAAATTTCACTATTTCACGACTTTCGGCCTGTAACTGTAATGAATCTGAAGATTTTTACATCTTTCGATGCCTGTCGCTTGTTTCTGCATCAACCGATTTCGATGAAATTTTCAGTAAGTAGGGGAGAGTCGGGGAAACACGAACGTGGGGTAATTGCGAATTCGCATATATAATGGTGTTAGAAAAACATGATCAATTCCTCCTTTTGCCACCTAATCGCTCGTACCGAATGCAATTCTAGGCCGCCAATGCAAAATAGTTGACACGCTCACTGATCGAGATAAAAACTATTGAAGATTTTTGCTCGTCTTCGTCTAATTTTTTGAAGGAAGTAAAGTAAGTTATAGCTTTTGTATTTGTAATTATCTTAATACTAATGTTTAAAAACACAAAAAGTACAAATTATGGATTAATTTAAAATCAGTATATATTTTATTGGATGTTTCTAACCTAAAATTCTCTCTATTGTTTTTGTTTTTCACCTTATGGGGTAATGATGAACGAATTATGTGGGTCAATCTCGAACGTTCGTCGTTACCACCCCGTGTTTCGAACTAAAGAGTGTTACAGTCATCAATTTTGATTTTATTTGTTACGATGTCTATGTTCCGCGACCAATTTAAAGAAGAATTGAACACTAATAATGACACTATTGATATGCAAGCTTCGTTGAACCAACCAGATTGTTCACTTGTTCGTTCGATTCCACTTTGCGATATTATAAACTTACCCACTCTACCTAAAAAATCTGCTGAATGCAATGCCAAGAAAAATCATTCAACAATTTTAACTAGCACTCCCATGAAAGAGATCATGGTAAAAAAAAGACGGAGCAAAGGTAGGAAGTATGAAATGGAGAAACAAACGAAGGAAATGTCTGAAACCAAAAGACTGACTATGTAGAAGTAGAGTAGTGAGAAATTTTGAAAATTTTCAAGAGAAAATGGTGACACAGAAGAAGAAATACGAAGAAAGAAAAGGAAAATGGGCAAAAGAAAAGTTAACGCTGAAAATAACGAAGATGAATATTACTGTATTCATTGTAAAGAAAAGTACGAGAACCCTCCAACTGAAGATTGGATTATGTCTTATGATTGTTGCAAAAGTGCAGTGATAATCAGAGCACATCAAGAGGCTATTTAAGCGACTTTTGCAAAAAATAGGTATAGTTCGTGATTACCCCACGACATTTAGTCGACTGTGTAAATGAAAAATTCGCAAAACTTCACCTCAAAAGTTACTTACACTTTCTATACTCTAATCCTGAATCTTCCACTTTCATCATCTCAGTAGGGTAGACCGAGGCGAATGGGATCATTTTCTGTTTGATAGTAAAAAAGTAATAGTCAAAGTTTAGAAAGTTCATTTTTTATTATAAATTTGTAATTTAATAGATAATAATCACATTTGAATTTTCAAGCTTACCTTTTTATTTTAAATACGAAATTGTAGATTAGGGGAAAACGGGGTAATTTCGGCCACTTTAACCTTTTGAGTACTATGGACGCATATATGCGTCCGGCGAAAGCTCTTGGTATGGACTATGGACGCATACATATGTACATATATGCGTCCGTCAATTTTTTCGATCTCCCGTGTAGTGTAGTTACAATTAGGGTAATTCCAGGAGAGATGGACCGGCGCACAGTGGTCCAAATGGCCGATTTAGCTGGCCAAAATTAAAAACTCCTTCATATCGACTTTTTTCGACAGAATATGATAATTTAATATAATAATAATTAATTATATTGTATGTAATAATAAATGTCCAAATATTAATTAAATATAATTGTTTTTATTTATGCAAAAAGTTGTATATTGATATATAAGAAACTATATTACATAGTGTATAATAATATGATGCATAAAACAGAATAATAATAATAATAGTAATAATAATGTTATGAAAATCATTCTATACGAAATGAAAACCGCACGAAATTATGGACCAAAATAATATATGCTAAAAATAAATAAGATGTATATTGTGCGAAAAGTGGCTAAATTTCACAATACTTCTCGTTTTGCTTGAAATTCTGAAATTCTTTGTCTTCAACGAAGACGTGTAATCGGCAGGTCGCGTCGCGATAAGAAATGCTCTAACAACAAATGGCGCAAGTTTGCGCAAAAGATTTTTGTTGCATTATGAACGCAAGGCTTCACAGAATATAATGGACCGTGAAACTTGATCGGGACTCATCGGGATGTTAACAAAATCACTATTGAATTCTTGCATACGTAAAAAATAGTATTCATGTATTAAACACGTATAATTATCAACAACCACTGAAAGATACATAATAAAACTGGACAGACCTTTTAGAATATAGAATATACTTATCAGAAAAACTTTCATAATGAAAGAAAAAGGACGCATCTTCTATAAAACATAAAAAGTGTTTCAGAAAATGTCAAGGGCCTGGCGCGTACCACAGAAATTACTAAACTTTGGCAAAGTATAACACATCATGGGTGCACGAATGATAAAAAAAAAAGTCAGGGCATTGTTCCTCACATATTTAACAACATCGTGTGATAAAAATTTTTTCGTTTAGATAAAATTGTTCAAACTGACTTTTGGCCAGCTAAATCAGCCATTTGGACCACTGTGCGGCGGGAGAGACGGACCAGGCAAGTATTTCCTACATTATCCGCCAAATGTGGAA
The DNA here is from genome assembly GCF_001263275.1 of Habropoda laboriosa. NCBI lineage: Eukaryota > Metazoa > Arthropoda > Insecta > Hymenoptera > Apidae > Habropoda > Habropoda laboriosa. The sequence goes on along the minus strand of NW_017100397.1, from coordinate 1,391,105 downwards.
CGCGTCAGTGTTCTTTTGTTTTACATTTGTTTTACGGAAAGCGATCGAGCGTGGCTCTCAGTGTTTTTTCTTCCATATCTGGCGGATGATGTAGGAAATACTTGCCTGGTCCGTCTCTCCCGCCGGTCCATCTCTCCCGAAATTACCCTATCTTTATATGAGATGGATACATGTGTTCCTTACCTACCTATGAAGAATACATATGTGTTGTTTAATTTGGTGTAAAAGAATTACAATAATAACTTATTGTTAGTTGCGTCTTGTATGTACACTCAACCAACAGAGTTCACACTAGCAAAAAGGTATTCGGTCCATACGGAGAGCTTCGGTAGGGTATTCAGCACTCAAAGGGTTAATATCTGAAAATAAAATACGCGTGATTTGACTTTGTATAGTACCGCCACTTGGTAATGATGCAGCTAGTTAATATTCATCGTTTCTGTGACTATAGCAGCCTTTTATTTTAAACAATACCCGAATGTTCATTTTGCAACGAAACCTTGTAACAGTGGCCAATCTTCAATCGACGTAAATCATTAATATTAATCTCATTAAATAGAGGAGTGTTTCTACTTTCAAAGTCACATTTGGATTTTTGTTATACGTAAATCCAATTCAGTGTATTACTTCAAATATCTAAACATGTGGTGTGGGGTAATTCCGGCTAGCTTTTAACATTGCAAAGAATTAAAAAAGGTAGTTTATATTTACATTACATTTACAGTAGTTATCATTTTCATCATATTCACATTATTGTAAGTTATGGTTTTCCAAATTAAAATATTTCTAGGTTCTAAGAGAAACAAGAAATTCAGTTAACAGAAAAAGTGAAACCACTGCTAACTACAAAAAATAATACAATTTTTTATTAATTTAACAGTTTTCTTACCTCTTTTATAAAGAAAAATCATGGCCGGACTAGTGGCGTAATTCCAGCCAGATGCCCTTTTCTAGTTTCTTCGTAAATTTGTGCCTTCTCGGCCATACTAATACAAACTAGACACTTCAAACTATCAATTAATATCAACAAATTAACAAACGTGTAACTTGTTCAAATTTTATAACATTTCTTCCTTATGCAATCGGAATTACCCCGCTTCTCCCTCAAAGTAAACATGTTTTAGCTGCCGGGACCCGAAAATTGACAGAGATACGAGCAGATAAGTACTTGAAACCATGGTCAGGACCGTACAAAGAATTCTTCTATCCAGCGAAAGTCAAACTGATTCTAATATATTTACTGAAAATTGAGTTCAGCTAGGACAATTTAGGGTTTTTTTCTTCTGGGAAAAGCCGCATTTGGAAGTACGGTTACAAGATGCAGATAGAAAATGCAAAAGGATTGTGTAGCTTTAATATTAACATATTTTCCATTTGTAAATGAAATACCATTTTCTACTTGAAGTACCAAATCATATGCTACCATTCGTTTATTGTTGGAACCCTCAAACAGACTGCAACACACGGCCTTGAGTGCCGCAACATCAATCGATGCCGATTCTTGAGAGTTTAATTTACGACCTCGCTATATCGTGGCCCCAACTATATCTTAGATTCGCACCAAAATTATAACGTTTGCACGCATGCGTCTCAATGGAAACATGTGCCAGCACTAAAGCAATTAATGAGTTATTGGATTGGGATATGCTCGTTTCCATGGCGATATAACAAATATGGGCTGAATTCTTATTTTGATCCGATTCGTCTCGGTCTACCCTGTATGTATACCTAACCTCCAATTGTTCCAATCTTCACTCACTAATACGGCGTTGAGCGTATAAGGGCGCGGTTTCCACGGATAATCCTCGGCGTCGTGGCGCAGAGTTACTCCTGAGGAATGGTCCGCAGTCCCGAGGTATATCCTGCGTAGCACGCGATTACTATCGACCGTGCAAGAAACTTGCTCCGTTGTTGCGTGACTTATGTTAGTATTACACATATAGCGAGGCTAGGATGCCGGTAATGCCACATAATAAACGTTTAAGGATGTGGACCGGACCTCCGATATTTCTTTCCAAACTCGTTGTTTGTCCTTCATCACCGCCCCCCTGTCGACTATCATCAAGACTCGCGCAACTAACGATCATGTTGTTATTAATTATCGATCATCAACGAAAGAGAGGCTGTGCTGTAACTTGCTGGAGTGTCGATGAAGAAACATTTTTGCGATAATGTGGGGTAGGTACGTGAGTTGGAGAAATTTCATAGAGAGAAATTATAATAATTGTTCGTGACTGATGGTAGGTGAATATTTGATGTAGATCATGAGAGGATTTTCAGGGAAGAAATGATTGTTATTACACGTACAAATTTTGTTTTTAATGATAAGTTGTCGTGTGGTTACTGATTTTCAGTTTTATTTATTTATTATTATTATTGTATGAGAAATGCAATTCCAGGGTAATATACAGTCCTTTTTAATTCATAACGTTTATTTGAATTTAAGAAGAAAACGATTTTCATTCCTCCCTAAAAGAATCAAACATTTCATATTACACGACCCAATAGACAGAATGAAATTTCGGCTAATCGTTAGAAAGGTGGAGTGGGTTAATTGTAAAGGTGAAACGATCGGCATAACTCCGCGCCTCGATCGTACGTGTTCGTTGGTGGCAGGTGTATCGTTGGACGAGGCGTACGTGAGACGAATTCGGTGATCCAACGACGTTCCTGGAATCCGTTTACCCCGTGGAGAATATTATTTCCCGGCTGCGATGAGGAGAAGTAGAGAGGAATAAAGCGCGCGAACTGGCCGCTGGCCAGTGTCGCCTTTTGTTTCTGGCTGCACGCGACCAGCCTTCTCGACTCGACACGCCGCGCAGAAATGTTAATGTTTCAATATAGGAATGCGCTACGGCGACGTTTCGTGAACACAGAGAACATTTCCCTTTTTATTTATTTTGTTCGAGTTACGGTGTAAAGTTTCGAAGGTGAAGAAGTGGAAATTCGACGAAGGTTGAATTTGAATTTTGAGAACGATTTTTTAGCGATCTAAAGTAGAGTTTGAAAGTTTGGGAATAGTTGCAGGAAGTCTGGTGAGGATGAGTTATTTTAGAAGCTGTGAAATTAGTAAACAACTAGTTGAGAGGGTTTATGAGAATTGGAATTTTCATTTGTTAATATACAAAAATTTTTGATTGATTTAGTGAACGTTTGTTAATAGATGCGCGAGTAGTGCAGCTAGTGGTGTTGTTTTAAGCGCCATCCGGACGATCGATCGCTTAATCGATTTGACCCGTTGTGATCGCAGCCAATTGATTTAGATGACGCTGTTCCGTTGGACTGTGAGCCTCACGATTAGTCGAATCGATCGTTGCGTAACCATGTCAAAATTAATGCTGATACACATTGCCGTTACTCCGGTATGCTCTGCTTGTCTTCCACTATCTGATATTATCTTTTCTGCTGAGATGAAAATTTTTGGAATTTTTATGCCAGAGGGAAAATTAGAGGATATGTGTTGAGATTTGGAAAAGTTTGGAGATCGAAATTTTAGAATTCTCACGCTTGGGATTTCAAATTTTAGAATTCCAAAGCTTTCGACTTCAAATTGTAGAATTCCAACGCGCGGAACTCAAAGACTCAGAGACTCCAGAAAGAAAAGTTTCCAAAGGATATCTATGTAGTATTCGTGGTTGTGCGCGGGGCTTAATGTCATAAAGTTTGACCCGTGATCGGAGCTGGTGCACACTTGTCGCAGAGAGAAACAGCTCGAGTGTGTGTCGCCATTTGCAGATCCGCGGCCGGTGCACGTCGGTTCGTGCACTCCTCTTATATGCACCGAAACTGGTTTGCACCTGATACCGGCTTCGTGATCGAATGACGCGTTTCAATGCGTCCTACCCTTTCTCCTCTTCCTCTTCTTCTTACCCTCATGCACCGTGCCCGGTTCTTTTGCCTCTTTTCTTCCACTCGTGGTCCACTCTGATTGCTCCTTTTTCCACCTTCACAAAGATCACGCGAGTCGACTCCCTCCTTTCTCTCCTTTGTTCAACCCTTTGATTTATTTTCTGCGAAACTGCCCTGACGAATTCGCTTGAACGCGTTTCTTCAACCAGCAAGGAGACACGCACTGGACACCGGTGGCTAAGTTCCTTTTGAAAAAGAAACTGAGAAATGTAGATTAGAAGAAAATATTAATTGATTCTGTTAATTCTGTTGTGCGGATATAATTCTTGGAAAAAATGGAAATATCAGGTTCATTAAATTAACTCAACTTGACTTAGTTCACTTCAATTTAACTCAAATTTGACGTAACCCGACAAACTTGACTGAAACTTGATATAACTCGGCCCATCTTGACTAAACTTAACTCGATTCGCTGTATCTTACCCTCGGAAACCAAAAGAAATCCTCCACTTACCTCTATAAAACATCATGAACAATCTTGCACAACCACCAAAGGATTCAACACACACACAAAATACTTATCTATCTGCCAATGACACACGTGACTCATTCTGCACTATAATTTTCTCGAGTAGCCAACGTCCCGGCTACCTGTCTGCGATACATGCAATATCCAGCGGTCGTAAACCGCGTTTCTAGATCGCGTTTCTTTCTCGAACGATTGCTTTTCCCCAGGTTGTGTCGCAATGCGCGTTTGCGAAACCGCTCCGCTCCATAAACAAATCACGGCGCTATCAGCGTCGAATAGTTGCCAGTTTACGGGGTGCTCGCGGTTAATAGCCAGATCGAAAACCAGGCGAATCGCTCGCGGCACTCGGACCATGAAATCGTTAAGTATCTAAGCGGATTTTTTCCATTCCTCGGCGAACTTTCACTAGATCGCCATTAGTGAACGGAAGTTCGAAGGGTTGAACAACTGTCTCGCTGCGGGAAGTTGAATAAACTAATGTATTAATTTCATTTCTTTTCTCTTTTTGTATTGAGTTAAATTTTCCTTATCGCTATTCATTTCGGTTAGAAACTTCCAAAAATATCTTTCACTCTTATTTCGATCTGCATTTCGAAACATTTTTTCATCGGAGCATACATTTATCGTCAATTTGATATGGAATAAAATTTTCAGAGAATATAAATCTCCAGAACTCTCTTTCTATGAAATCTATAAAACTTCAAAGTTTCTTCCAGGAAAACAGTCTCTGGATGAGATATTTGTCAACATTTGTAGTGGAAGATGATGGCAGGCCAAAGGCTGCAACGTCCTGGCCGCGGTACAGTGATAAAAAGTTCCTCGAATCCTCGATAAGGTGGAGTGGTGTGGCCTGATTGGACCGCTTCGCCGCATATTCGAGCGCTTTTTACCCCGTTGCCTTCGGAGGCAATTCTATACGTGTCCTCGCATGAATGATTCCATTCAGTATTGGCCGAGTGAGGACGGGCACTGGTACATGATGCTCGATGAATTCGCGAGATTCAATCGACAGATTTCGGTTCTTGGAATTGTGTCCAGTTGCAGAGCTTATCTTGGCCCTTGTGTGTTGATTCTCGAGTACATACATCTCATTGTCAGCTTAAGGACATCCGGAAATTTCGAAGGTCGAGATCAGGAATTTTTTTGGAATTCTGAATTGACTGAACTTGACTTAGGTACTTGAATCTTAATTCTTGACTCGTCTCATTTCCGCGTGTCTTCATTCAGTTGAAATTATGAAAATTGATTATTCCCTAGGTTAAGAAGTATTCTGAAGTATTGTTGATATATTTATAAATATTTAAAATAATCACTTTTGTCAGTTGCTCTCATTTTTTTATTAGCATCTCTAATGCAACTATACATTATACACTACATATTTATCCAAATGCAATTTAATTATGAATATATTAATAATTAACAAGGGAACAGTTTATTAGCTATTCCTACATCATGTTGATAAAATTTCAGAAAAGTTAGCATTTTGAAATTGATTAAAGGTCAACGAGCCCTAACTTAACCTTCACAGTTCAATTAGTAATAATAAAAAGAAAGAACGATGGTTCTTCTTATCGAAGAATATTGCCTTTGTTCTGTAGGAAAGTTCGTTTGGAAATCAGAGCATCGGTGGATAGAAGGTCTGAGATTGTTCTCTTTGATCGCCTCGAAGGAGAACGTCTTGTCTTGTCTGTCGCGCAGGGTACACTTAGAAGGCAATTTCTGTTATCAATGTAATATTCTGCAGTGAGAGGCCCCGGAAATGGCTCGTTGACTCTCGCCGCGTCGCTCATTGCTACATCCGGCACGATGCTTGCCGGTACACAATATAACTTGATACTCTCGAAAGTGGAACAAAAGAGTTCCACGGAACGTTTCGTCTGGCTCACGTGCAGACCTGTGTCCTGCGCAACTGTCCCGATAATTGCCTTCTTCTCCCCTTTCTCTCCTCCACTTCTTCTTACCATGCTCTGTTGTCAATTTT
>NW_017100397.1:1355882-1384724 GCF_001263275.1 Habropoda laboriosa | reverse complement strand
CAGTTGTTCTTTGTAAAATAGTTGGCTGAGATTTATTTGAAAATTTGTGTTTTTTAAGAAGATAGTCCAATTTATATCACTTTACTTTGATATACAGAAAAGAATCATTTTTAGTATCTGACCTAAACTAACGAATCTTCCGGAAGTTCTCTAATAAAATCAGTTCGAATTTAGTTTCGAATTAATTACTTTCACGAAGGGAAGAAATTTATTCTTCCATTGATACCCAGAATATCTATTTTAGTCAATAGATCTATACATCGTTCAAAATAAGAGTAACCTCGTTTCGCGCATGCGACGTGCCCAAGACAGGGCTAGAACCACTAGAACGTCCAAACCCCCACTTAACCACCTACGTTTTTCTCCGTCTTACCCTCCGCCACGCTCTCTGTCTATGCGCAGAACGGATGTGAATCGGTCCGAGAACGAGGTTACTCTTATTTTGAACGATGTATAATAATCTTATAATGTGCATAATGCAAAATTAGATCAGAATTGATCACTTTTATACGCAGAAAATATGGAAGTAATAATTCCTATTAATTCAATTCGAACATAATACACAAATAGTAGATTCCAAATATGTACCAATAGCAAAGTTCTCAAGTACATAACAACAATCCCATTTTTATGTTTATACACCGCGATATATCTCCGGTTCTCAAAGCTCTTCGGCAACTAAGTTGCCGCGATAACTACGCAACTGTTCCCCAAAACGATCCTCCTATCGTCCTGGTCTCCAACTTACCAGCAACTCTGCGTTATGAGTCGCGGAACTTGGCTGTGTGTGCACCTGTTCACGCCCTCAGAACTCCACGCGGAGGAGTCTGCTTGAGGAAACTTTCTCATAGAAGTGGGACCATTGTAACTTTTTTTTTATAAGTCTCTCCCTCTCTCTCTCTGGTGACTCCATTATAAAAGCGCAACTGTTTGGGAGAAAAGTATTCAGAAGGGTCCCTTTTATTTTTCTCCTTTATGGATCTGGAGGATTGTTTGGGATATAGGGAATTCAAATGGGAATATCTGTACAGAAACTTTTCGGCACTCTGTTAGAGCAGAAGTTCGGTTGCGATACGAATGGCAATTGCTATACATGCATTCGAAGTTTTATTAATAAAAGAAATAGTATTCTTATCTTACATTTTCCGAAAAAAAAAAAATAAAGTAATTCAGAGTCTGAGAGAAGTGTAGAATAAACCGTGTCTCGATCAGAACTGGCAATCGTATCTGCGTAACAAAATATCCTTGGTCCAGAAAGAAAATCTTGCGGTGAGTCTGGCCTTATTCTGTGTCTCGGGTATCCAGAAGTTCGACGTCCAAGACCTACGCCCTTTTTATTATCCCTTTTACCCTTCTCTACACTTTTTTCTCTCCCTTTTTCCCTGTTGAGCAATCAGAGAGTCTCTTCTTAAAAAGTTTAGACGTCTCTCGATGTTTGTATCTATCTCATTCTTCAAGTGGTTCTACTTTGAAAGTTTCGTACACTTAGAGTTGGCTGACGACCAAAATATACTTACGCCTAGTAGACAAACGGAAGAATTGGTCGAAGACATGTTTATCGTGGCTCTTAACTTCTGGATGATGTCTTCCAGAAGATCTTTTATTAAGATATCAAGTTCTCGAGTGTAGGGTGTAATTTTCTTTGAATTCTTCAGCTTGGCGACTTGGTAGCAGAGGATTCGTTGCTTAATTGTAGGTTACTTTGTTCAGTAATTTCCACGTATTATTTAAGAGGTCGAATGTGGTTCATTTAGTGATAGTTTAAGATGAGCAGAAACTTACCTGCTATTGGGAGGTCTTTTTCACCAATGAATAAACTGTGGTTCAGCTCGAATTGAGATTTGGTTCGTGGTAGACAGGGTATTAGAGTGAAAGTAATCTTCTTGATAGTGCTCTGTTTTATAATTCAAATGTGAGGATGGACTTGTAGCTTATTGAAGAATCTTATATCTGGGTTAGAGTTGTTACGTACTATCGACCAGTCGCCCCGACGCGGCGACCTGTCGACGATGTTATACATCCCGATGAGTCCCGTGGTCCATTATATTCTGCGAAGCATTTTTTGACTTGGTCGTCAATGCAATCGAAGACGTGTAACCGGCAGGTCGCGTCGCGATAAAAAATTATAAACGTGAAGCTTCACAGAATATAATGGGCCATGAAAGTTGATCGGCACTATTGAATTCTTGCATTCGTAAAAAATAGTATTCATGCATTAAACACGTATAATTATCAACAACCACTGAAAGATACATAATAAAATTGGACAGACCTTTTAGAATATAGAATATACTTACCTGAAAAACTTTCATAATGAAAGAAAGAGGACGCATCTTCTATAAAACATAAAAAGTGTGTCAGGAAATTTCAAGGGCCTGGCGTGTACCACAGAAATTACTAAATGTTGGCAAAGCATGACACATCATGGGTGCACGAGTGATGAAAAAAAAGTCAGGGCATTGTTCCTCACATATTTAACTACATCGTGTGATAAAAATTTTTTCGCTTAGATAAAATGTTTCAAACTGACTTTTGGCCAGCTAAATCAACCATTTGGACCACTGTGCGGCGCGGCGACCTGGTCAACGAAAGACCAAAAATCAGGCAATCAAACACAGCAACTCGAAAGTTGTCAGTGTCGTTGTATAAATTTTTTTCTATTGAATCTCATCATTACGTCTGGTCTGCAAGAAAGTTGCCTGTTGTGTGAACGAGTGCATTTGATTCAATGCATTTCATCGGTCGCCGCGACAAGTGAGTTGCCTGTGTGTTGCTCGTGTTTTCGTGGTCACCAGCGATTGGTCGACAGTGCATAGCGGCTCTTATTTGTGACATTTCTTATTTTACTCTTATGTTTTCCTTTCTTTTATTCTAACCCATGTGATTCCAAATTTTAGAATTCCCATGCTTTGGGTTTCAAAATTTTAGAATTTCAACACACGGAGTTTCAAAGTTTGTAATTCCGAAGCTCAGTACTCCAAATTCTAGAATTTCAAAGCTTGGGACTGAAAATTCTAGAATTCCGATTGAGAAAAATCTCATCACTATTTTCACATAACAAGAAGAATAAAAAATAGTGTCCAGCACACCCTGGCCTTGGCTCCAGACATGGTGAACACATTTTCCAAGTTTGTGCAGCAAGTAACAGGAATCATGGCGTGTGTAAATTAAAGCGACAGAGGTGTACGGTAAGCAACGTCGAATGTACAGCATTGTGCGAGCATGGCCGGACGAGAGAATTATGCGCGGCTTGGCGGGAATTAACCGTGGCCACCGGAGGGGCTTTTACCCCCCTGGCCGTTTTACGCGGACGTGTATTTACGTATGCACTGCGTAAATGGAGCTGTGCATTCGGAATTCTGCTCTGGCCTCATAATAGCCCACCGCAATTGCGCTAGACTTGCCCACCTCTCCTCGCCTCTTTTGCTAAATGACCGCACGTATTTGCTCGAGAAGTCGCCGTGGAATGCGGATCCCCTTCTATCATCATTTTAATCCAACCGAAAACCATCATTTTTTCACAAAGTATCAGTTTATTATTGGTATTATTCGTAGCTTTTTCATGAACGTGCATATAAGTTCATCGTCCTCTCAAACGGTTAAGTAAGATCGATCATTCTTGAGGTTAGTATTAAGCTATTTCGACTTTTGCTCGATAAATAATGCTGATGAAGAGTCAGCTTAAGTAACATCTCCAGGTGTTCTCATTCTGAAAAATCCAAAGTTCAAAACTCACCCGAACCTGGTTCCATTAACCCTTTAACCTGCAACAACGTGTCAGACTCGTGGCAGAGATTCTGGTGAAGATGTGACAAAGATAGGTATATTAGTAAGAAAAATTAATTGTACTCCGAACTTTCGTTTTAATTTGTAAAATTGAGGATTCTTAAATGTAATTAACCTGTAACAGATTAGCTTTTGTTGCTTGATACAGTACTAGAACATTAAATGGCTGACGCTTATATGCATAGTCAGAAAAGTAATCATAGGTTAAGGGGTTAAACACACGCGATACAATTGTAAACCCAACTCTGCATATATACTTGAAGAAAAAGGAAGAAATAAAACAGAAAAGACCACATCATGTTACACCTTCACAAAGTTGCTACAGATCTTGTCGTACATGTAGCAAGCCCGGGCAGGATCGAGCTGACCGATCCACAAGAAGCATCGAGACACAGTTATGGCGTTTCAGTATAGTTGCCGCGCTGGGCCCCACTTTAATAATCAATAATTTCCCCCCGCGAGACCCCAGGGCTGCACGTGTACGGACCGTGCCACGATCGTGCCGCCAAGCCGGAATAGTTTTGTCCATTGGTCGCGCGTTAAGTACACGGAATGGTCCGACGATACTTTCACTGTTGTGTATACGTAGTGGCTCCATTTGAAAAGTCTGGCCGATCTTTATCGTGGTCGTTTTGTTTGACAAACAACGTCCGAGGTGTGCACACTTCCTCCCGGGAATAGAGGCCGATTTTTCGAAATTTTTTCGAAAATTCTCGCGAGGATCGCATATCGTATGATTTTTTTGTGTAGAATTATAATTGATGATTTATATGAATTTTAAAATGACTCTAATTTTAAATTTCATTGATTTATTTATTTCTTGGGATGGGAATTTGTATTTGTGAATCGTTGTGGTTGATGAATGTTTATTTCGAATCGGAAGTAACGAGAGCGGTTGCAACATTTTTCAGCTGAAACGTTGAACATCAGAAAAATATCGTAATCGATATGTAAGTGAAATTCTTTTTCGAGATAATGTTTATCGCGTGTCGATCAAGTTTCGAAAGGCTGGAGAAAATTCTGGCCGAGTTGGCAAGAGGAAGTCGACGACAACCGAGATCTAGTTCGTCACGATTCTGCCGATAAAGCGGCGCTTCCGGTCTCACCTGGCCGCACCTGTATCGGGTGACTAATCGACCACCGTCTGCAAGATGTTGTCCGCCTTCAGGCCCTCCTTTCCTCTTCCTTTAGAATGATACTAATTGTCCTCGAGTATTCCTCGTACATCCCTCCAAGGTGAGATCTTAAGTAGGGCTGTTACGAAAATCCGAATATTCGGTGTATTCGAAATTCAAACTTATATTCAAGCACTCAAATTTCAAATGCAAATTTAAACTTGGTCTCCAATTCGAGTACAATATTGGCGAAACACTCGACGTTGTTAAAGATTTTTGAACGGGATAGTCTTCGGATCGAGTTTAATCGAAAATTTCAGCGGTGTTCGATCCACGGGAGGCGAATTGTTGCTAGTTCGAGGGATGTTCGATGGCGAAACGACCACAAAGTTGCGAGTCCCTTGAAACCCTACCTCGAATCGAGGGTCGAATCAGTAGCCAGCGATAATGGAGTGAGATTATCCAAGACGGCTCGTTACCTTTACAAATCGAGTTGAGCGATCGGATTGCGCGGCGGATGTATTCGCGCAACAAGTGAAATTACACGTAGAGAAAATTGCCTTACGTCTATCTTTCTCTCTCTCTCTCTCTCTCTTTTATTTTTTTCTGCTTCTCTTCTCTCCGTGTTTTCGACGGCCAGGCAGAAAGTGCAACTCTCGAAAGATGCAATCGCGTTTGCAATTTTCGGTCGTTCGTGTTGGCATGAACGCACCTCGAACCTTTAGTTTTTTGCCGGTAATGGGATTTTTAGTGGCTTCGTCTGCGAAATTTTTTAGTGTTTCTTTCAGATTTTTAGAATGCATCGATGAAGTTTGTTTACCTATGTACTATTCATTATTCTCAGTGCTAATACATACGCTACCGGCCAAAAGTTTGGAATCACCTCCCAATTTTCATCGGTGCTGAATCTGCTACTAATTTTTCATAATTGAACTCATATCGATTGATTTGAACGATACAAAATTCGTTAAAAAATTCTTAAAGCTGCTCGACTTTTTTCTTAGAATTTTTGTGTAACTTGCAATGCACAGTGATTCCAAACTTTTGGCCGGTAGTGTATGTAGTTGATTTTCCTGAATATTTGATGCCAATTTAAGTAGACAAGCCAATTCAGTGCTCAAATAATTACTGTAGTATTTCAATACATAAATTAATGAACAAATAATAGATTCATAGATATTTAAGTATAGTTTGGGCCACGATATAGATGTTGCAGTCTGTTTGAGGGTTCCAACAATAAACTTTGGTACTTCAAGTAGAAAATGGTATTTCATTTACAAATGGAAAATATGTTAATATTAAGCTACACAATCTTTTTGCACTTTCTATCTGTATATAACACGAGTAGATAAACTAAGATGCTAAAGACATCAATAAGACCTTTACCTGTAACCGTACTTCCAAAAGCGGCTTCCCCCAGAGGGAGAAACCCTAATTTGTCCTAGCTGCATGCAGTTTTCAGTAAATATATTAGAATCAGTTTACAAGAATTCTTCGTACGGTCCTGACAATGGTTTCAAGTACTTATCTGCTCGTATCTCTGTCAATTTTCGGGTCCCGGCAGCTAAAACATGTTTACTTTGACCTCTGACCGATTTTACGACCTCGCTATATCGTGGCCCCGACTATACTTTAATTCATCGAGTACTTCAATAATTCAACTTGTAGGTACTCGAATACTTAAATACTTGAATATCTAAATCCTTAACCATTTAACAACTACTTGAGCCTTCAAGTAAGTACTCGTGTATTCAAGCACCTAAACACGAAAACCCTTCAATACCTAATACACGTATAGTCGGCGGAATAAATATGGCAAGGTTGTAAAATACTTTTCATAGCTTCAGTTTTTATATACCAGCAGTCTTGAAGCAATTCATGATAGCAAACTCACGATCATCATTATTATTATCAGACCGACAGCAACGATTTAAGAACTGAAAAAAAGGAATGTAACGTAGAAACTGGGTCCGTGATTGAGCAACACAGAAATCTCGAGAACAATTGCCCTCGAGAAATTATATTACAGATAGCTCGTTCAGATAATCCGGTGTCTGGGTCTTAAAGTTTAATTTCGTTCTCCAGCCGCGCGCGGTCTAATCCCGTCTATAATCTCGAAACGCGGTGGACGCACGAACGAAGGCGATTGCTTTTACACGAGGGGGTCGTGTTCCCGGCATGGATCACGATTTAATCCGCGGCGAAATCGTGAGCGCCACGCCCGCGCGTGCCACACGTCAGCCCTGACCTTTTCGATACTCGTGGATCGAACGATAACTGGATCGATCGCGTTACTTGCCCGTCGATTGGTTTCATATATATCTGCATTTTCCATTCATAAGTTTGGGACACTTTCTCCCGATGTGCAGAAAATCGAAAACAGTGAATCAGAAAATTATTAAATTTCCATGCCGTTCAATTTCCTCCGCTTCGATTTTTTCATGCTACCAAATTTCCTATTTTTCCTATCGAATTTTCGGAAATTTTCCAGTTGTTCAAGCGTGGAATCTTTGGCGCAATCGATTCTCTCTACGCGCGGCATTTTCGATCCAGTCGAACCTCACATTTTTCCACTTGCTACGAGTGGAATTTCCTATGCAATCGAATTTTACAAATTCTAATTACCTACGGATGTGTGGAATTTTCGGCGCAATCGAGTTCCCCGAATTTTAATCACCGATACGTCGAACTTTCTATGCATCGAATTTTCTAGACGTGGGATTCTCTATGCAGTCGAATTTTCTATTATTCGATCGCTCGCGCGTTCAATTTCCTATGCAACCGAATTTTCTATGCCTTTCCAATTTCCTCCGCTTGGAAATTTCCCTATGCCATCAAATTTCCTGTTTCTCAATTCTTCGCATATTGCACTTTCTGCATACTTTAATCGTCAATGCATCGAATTCTCTGCACAACCGAAATCATCTACGCTCTGTTGCCATTTTGTGCAGTAAATTTCCCATTTTCCAATCACTTAAATCTTCAATTTTCCAAATTCTCCGTAAATTCAATTACCTCCACGAAAAAGTCATGTACATACGTCGAGAATGAACGTTCTTCAACAGAAGATGCTTATCGCGTACGTAGCACAGCTTGCGTGAGGAAGTCAAAGTGGCGTCGTCCACGGTGCGTGAAGACCGTTTCGGTGTCTGAGCTCAACCCTCCCGCATGTGTATCGTTTCGTGATAACTTCCCCTTTGGATGTGTGTCCAGAAGGTGGATTCAGGATCGTGGGAACCCCCCGTCAACTCACGCGTGTCACTGGCCCTTTAAAAGCTCGACACACGTGTACGGACGCGTGCGTAATATCGCTGAGTGCAAACAGGGGTGTAACAAGAAGAGTGTGTAAACGGGGTGAGAGTAGCGTTGCTTTTGTGGGAATCCTCCTCGAATGGATTCCCATCGAAACACGCTGCTCGACTTTTCTGGACGTCGATCGCGAAATCAATGTGAAGATAGAATATCCTTTTCGTGACTTTTGAAGCTTGAAATTTTCAGCGGCAAAATGCAATTTTTATTTGACGAAGAGTGCGCTCCACTGGTGGAGTCCTTTTTACGTGGAATGTAGCGCATTTTGCGTAGGAGCTTCTCAAGCTAAACTATTCGAATAATTTCAAATACGAATTCTATATTTGGCAATATAATTCGAGTATTCGGATTATCCGAGTTATTCGAATACTTCAATTATCCGAAATTTAAATTCGATAGCATTCGTAGAGAATGAAAGAAATTCTCCGCTTGGGTGGTCTAGAAATTCGCCCCATATGTCCCCTCAGCATCCAAAGATATTACATATAATCGCGAAACGAGTTCCCTGTCTGTGTATACGCACGGTGTATGTACACGGATTTCTTGTCACCATGCGCGAGAGCACGTCGTGTAATTGACGGAAATGAACCGGTAGTGGTCTCAGCAGGTGTGTCGCTCCGCTTCTTTTCGCACCTCTCGTGGACCGAGCGTTAAAGCAGCGTCATTAAATGAACGAAAAAGCCTCTCAGCGTCTCCGGATCGTCGACTTTTGTGTGTATCAACTCTGGCTAATTGCGGTCGTAAACGTCGTGAAAGTCAGCGTGACAAGAACCGTGCGCACAGTGCTCGATTCGGTGGTGTTAATCGATTGATTGCTGCGAAAACGCGTTTTCGCCTTCATTCGAAATCGAACAAACTATGTGTTTAATGCTGGGAAATTGCACGTGTTGCTTTCACGAATCGTTTACATGAGTTTTAATTTTAAGAGTGGATTAACCTCTTAACTGTGTTCCCCTTTGAAACAGAAATTGAATTTCTCTAGTTTATAATTGAAAACGAGTAAGAATTGTAACCAATTACTTTTTCCTCGTTCTTGAAAATGTGAATATGATGTAAAATTTGTGAATTCATAAATTTCATGAAACAACGATAAATAACAAAGAGCAGCTAAGAAGTCGGATAAA
Source organism: Habropoda laboriosa (assembly GCF_001263275.1). Lineage (NCBI taxonomy): Eukaryota > Metazoa > Arthropoda > Insecta > Hymenoptera > Apidae > Habropoda > Habropoda laboriosa. Next base: position 1,375,390 of record NW_017100397.1, on the reverse strand, counting down.
GGAAGAATGGCACAAAATCAACACAGATTTTTTGAAAAAAATAATTCATAACATGCAAAACCGTTTAAGAGAAGTCATTAAAAATAAAGGGTATCCAACGAAATATTAAAGAGATATATCGGAGGTATTATTTTTATTTCATAACTTAAATTAATAAAGTGTCCCAATATTTTTGTGACAAAATTTTGAATATGTGAGATATTTCTTGCAATATAACGCAACGATATATAAAAAGCCAGTCGTTTTGGCATTTATAGATTCTCTATATGTACTACACTCTAACATAATTCAATTCATTTTTGTATGTAATTGCATGCTTGCTCAAAGTGTAAAGCTTAAAAGACAAAATTATATGTACCGGTGTCCGAATATTTTTGTGACCGACTGTAGGTAACCAATTTTTCGACAAACGCTGATAATACTCAAACAACGTGCGATCATGGCGTTGAAAGCAAATAAATGGCATAATAGAAGTGACTTATTTCTACAATAAATTTTTCCGCGTTATAGTACACGTTGGTGCAATGTTATTGACAGTTAGTCAACTTACCCCTGTAGACAAGCAGCCCCGGTTTCCCCTATATGTGGTTGATGATCTGATCTACCAGGGATTAACGTAGACTTAAGACAGATTGGAAGAGAGATATTTACTTGAGAGGCTAATGTGACTTAACACTTTACCTGCGGGAGACACGTATACGTGATTCACGCGGCCAACCATTATCGGCGGGCGTCACATATTCGTGACTTTTACTGCCAACGCTCTTCAACGCGTGTTTACGATATCATAGGCGTCGTGTTCGACTACCGCGAAGACATGAAGAGACATAAAATTACGAAAATAATAGGAAAAGGGACTGATGAAAATCCACGAAGAGCTTGCAAAGTATGCAGTGCAGCGAAGAAGGAGCGAGCGCGGTTAACGTAAGCTCGCGCCGGAAATGCCCGCAGGTAAAGTGCTAAGATTCGTAGTATTTCAGAGATACAAACAAAAATTCCATGCAAAATCCATAAGTACTACATGTATTAACAAATATCGCGGTTTATTTATTATTAGATTATTTATTTCTACGTGTAGTATAAAAAAATCTCATCTTTATCGTTTCAAATCCTACAAAAAAACTCCTATTTTTGATTCACTAGGTAAATCCTCCAAATTAAGCAACCATTTCTTCAACTTCTCAAATCCATTCCTAACGCATTTCTTCCAAAAATTGACACTGATTTCCAAACGGGAATGTTTTCGAGATTGTTAGACTGAAAAGTAGCTCTCGAAAACGCGCGCAACCTGTTCACTGTAAGTTCGAATTCGCGCGTGCTAGCTGGCGCGAGCAACGAGCCGGCAAATTGACATCGAGGCCGGCCACGGGCTTAATGAGTCGTGGGTGTGCCTGGTCTGTTAATTGTCGTGTAAAACGGCCGAGCAGTGCTCGCGTGTGCCCCCACCTCACCATTCGACGACCGGACGCGCAAACTTGACCGAATTATTCTTTTTTCCATCGCGTGACGTGGCTTCCCTCCGTTCTCTCTTCTCTATCGTGAACCGCAGAGTCTGATCGTGCGTGAATAAACGATCCCGCGGCGATCGATGGGGCAAAAATCGTTGTGGGCAACCGTACAACTATCGTGAGTCGGGCAGGTGTATTTCTTGCGGCTGAGATCCTCGACACGTCTATGGGAATTGCGAGGAAAGGGGTGCAATTTTAATTTTAGATTTCACTGGAATTGCCGCGTGTGAAATTATAGGAAATTCGGAGCTACGACGTGCAGAGTTCCGAGCCATGGAATTGTGCGCGTGGAATTTCAGGAATCTGGAATTAACGTGCGTAGAAAAGCGACGTAATCGCATCGCGTGTAACTTCGAATCTTGGAGTTGCCGCGCGCGGTATCGGAATTGCGATGCCTCGGAATTGTCACGCGTAGAAGGTTCAGACTTCGCAATTTCCACGCGTTCAATTCTCAGCGCTGTAGAATAGTTAAATATTGTATTTTGAGTGCTTTGGAATTGTTACATATTGAATTTTTAACTCTTTCGATTTTCTTTTCGTTGTATTCTCATCCATGGAAATCGACCATCGACTCCTCCCGGTCAAATTCGGTAGGATGGATCATTAGTACCCATCAACCAGTTCAGAGACATTATTAATGAACCATGGGGCACGAGGGAAACGGTGTATCGATGGTATAGATCCGCATTTACAGATCGATTCATCATCGAACTACCGATGTATCACCGAATAGCTCGGGCTAATGGTTTCCGATCGGTCGAGAAAGTCGTTTAATCGTTTCTCGAATTGGCTGCCCGCTCAGAGGGTGGCTCGTTCCACTCTAGACGTGGTATTTAATTAAGCCTGGCGTTTCGAATTTTTATGAGTGGCCTTCGCGTACCGATCAAAGGGCCCGAAGTGTCGAAACTCGCAACGCGATCTCGAACCCGACCGGTTTATAGTTCACATTGCTTCGACGAGCATTAACTGGAACATTAAAATTTGGGGGACAGCAATTTATGCGCATAGGAAATTTAGAAAATACAAACTTTAGAGCGTAGGAAGATGAGAAAATAGAAAATGCGAAGCGTAGGAATATGGAGTAATAGGAAATTCGAAGCAATTCCGTGCGCAAGTGAAGACAATTAACTCTAAGAACAGTTACCCGAATTCCAATTTCCACCACAATTATACCTCAACAGAAGCCCAACGAAAGAAGAAAGGAAAAAAGAATATTCCAATTCAACAACGTTCAACTTCCGTTCTCCAATGATACCTCGCAGCACGATTCCCAAGAGGAATTGGCGACCCATTAATTCACCCATTAAACTCAGCAGCACCGACAGCAGTAGAAAGAAGGTAGTTCAATCTCGACTGGGATAAAAACGGACCAGACTTCGCACCTTTATTTTCTCGCCTCGGCCTAATATATATGCAGATTACAGGTACAAGGTGTGCTTGGATTTTAACGCGGCGGTTTTGCTTTTTCGACCGGTCGTGTACCCTTTATTGTGATACACCGACGCTTGATAAATATCCTCGTTCAATAAGATGACAGGTAAAAACGGTGTACTTACTTTTTTTCTTTTCTTTAAGCAAGCCAAAATTTTTATCGTCTTTTTTTCTTGAAGAAAAACGAATGCCTTGGACAAATATCGAATTAGTTGAATTAGCAGGCGGTATAAATGATTCATGTGGTCTGGTTCAGGCGAATGTTGATTTAATACGTATGCAGATCGAAGACGCGTTCGAATTTCCACGGAAGAGGTTCCGAGTACGGTGCAGTTGTACTATGTGTAATGGTGATTCCGTGGAGTAGGGCTTTATACATGGTTAGCGAGTAACGAGACGATGTACACCGCGCCAGAGTGGCTGGAATGATTCGCGGAGGAGGCGAATGGTGATACGTGAAGGAATTTACACTGTGTGGGTGGTAGGACGGTTTGACACAGAGGAAATTTGGTGTATGGGGAGTTAGGGCGGAATGCGAGTGATTGGAAATATGGGAAATTCCAAGCACAGGAGATTCCAGGCGTACAGACCTCGATGCGTGGAAAATTCGAAGCATAGGCGATTTCAAGTCCAGAAAATTCTAAGCACAGGCAATTCCAAACGTAGGAAATTTTAAGGGCAGGCAATTCCAAGCATAGGATTTTCAAAGCGTAGAAAATTTGGAGCGCGGGCCAATTTCAATTGTAGGAAATTCGAAGCATACGCAAATCTAAGAGTAGGATATTCGAATTGTGTGCAATTCCAAGCGCAGGAAATTCTAAGCCTAGGAAATTACTAAATCACAAGCTTCAATCAAGAAAACACGAAAGTTACACGGCAAAGCTGGGATTACCGAACGCATAACGAACGTCGTATTGTCAGAGGGACTACATACAATATATCGTTCCGGTTCACGCGGAAGATACGATCGGGCGCGCATATACGAGCAAAGAGCAGCGTCGTTTCTGTCTTCATATAACCAGCGTAGACCGAGCTATGCCATTAAGTTGGAATTCAGGTGTATTAACGACGACGGTCACCGAAACACTGTGCAGCTACGTATCGAGCAACGTTGACCACCCGGTAGCGCTAATGGCACTCTTGGCGGAATTCTTCGTTAGAGAGAGATTTTATTTCGCCTATCGTACACTCTGTACACCCGTTTATGCTCCCTGTCAGCCTGTTGCCTCGGTGCATCTTCTGGGAAACGCCTGTTTGCGATTGCGTTTCGATGTCGGCCACTTTGCCAACGATAAAGTTTATCTCGATTTTTCCCCCACCTTTTCTCCTCTCTTCTATACCTTTCTCTGCTGTATCCTTTCTTCCTTTTGTAAGCAATTCCACGTATAGATAATTTTGAGCGCCCTGAGTTTTGAACGCTCTGAAATTTAAGCTTTCGGAATTTCGAACGTTCCGAATTCTGAACGCTGTGGATTCTGTGCGCCCTGTATTCCAAACACTTCTAATTCTGAGCGTTGTGAATTCTACGCGTCATAAATTCTGATCGCATCAAATTGTGAGTGCTGTGGATTCTAAGCGCCACGAATTCCAAGCTCTTGAAATTCAGAGTGCTGTGCATTCTCCGCGTCTCAAATTCTGAACGTTGTGTATTCTCAGCCTTCTGAATTCTGAGCATCTAAAATTCTAAGCGTCTCAAATTCTGATGAGCGCTGTGAATTCTAAGGGCCCTAAATTTTGGCTACACCTATTCTACGTACAAAAAATTCACCATGTAAAGTTCCACATCTTCAACATGTCATTCATACTCCTCAAAACTAACTGATTTTTCCTTAATCAAAAACTTGTACGAACAATCACGCCAGGTTCATTAAAAGCATACTTAATTGTGATTTATTCACGATCCTGTCCCCAATGACGATGATACCCAGTTTCCTCTGCACTTTCTCCATCCTATCTCGGTGAACGTGTCTATCAATAAAGAACGATCAAACAAGGCCAAAAGGATCTTTAAATTGACCAACTGGTCCTTCTCTCGGTTTTCAGGTGGTTCTGCCACTTCGACGACGATAATTACGTGAACGTGCCACGCCTGCTCAAGCTTCTGGACAACTACAATCCACGAGAGGATTGGTACCTGGGCAGGCCCTCGATACCAGCACCCCTCGAGATCATCAGACAGGGACCAGAACCCTCAAAGCGACCGGTGAGTTTTTCACTTCGACGAACTCGCAATTAAACCTGTTCTTTTTTCCATACCTTTTTTACCATCCGTTTCAAGAAAGATACCGATGGGATATCGTTTTAAACTGGGACAGGTTAAATATACTCGGTGGACATCGGCCTTTAGGCCACTCTGATCGATCAGTGCCATCTTTAAGGATTAATCGTTTCTTTTTTATTTGTTTTGTGGTTTATAACGGATGCAGCGATCGAATTTGATGATTTTCAAATGAGAAAGAGAAACACAAAACACAAAATAATTACAATGTAGTAGAGTTCATGCAAAATATAATTGAATAATTAATAAATTGCATTATGCGACTATTTTGTTAATCTATGTATCTCATAATAGTTCTTTGAAAATCGTCATATTCTATTTCGGAATTTCCAGGTGCTCCGTGTTTTCCAAGTTTGATCTTACGTTTTTTGGTGGGTAATTTTAAGAGAAGCTAGGGCTCGAATTTATTTTGTTGCCCTGAAACCGCCCTCTTCCGGCTCGAGTGGCGGTCAGGCACGTTAATGAGTAGCGTTCCGGTTTTTAGCGATGGTCAGTGGCTAGAGGCGTGAAATTCGGTTTGTCGTGCGTCGCGGGAGGTCCAATCACAAACAGTGATTTCAGAATTGCATAAAATGCGTTGGCAACGATGTCAAAAGGAAAAACTTTTAATTATCACTAACGATAAAACTATTGGAAGCTGAAAGAAACATTTCCAGAAGGGTTCCTGGACAATATCAAAAATTTAGAAGAGTGATGGGTAGTTAAAGACACGATTCCATCGTGTTCGACGTGTACAGAGTCGAGGCAGCGCCGATAAAAATCGATAAAAAGCCTGTTTTACCAGCGGACTTTCGAGATACACGATGCGATTTGAATTCAGCGAGATATGATCGGCCGGAGACCGGCAGCCGACAGGTAAAACGGGCCTCCCGATCTTATCGAACGACAGTGTCATTCTATAAGCCCATTAATCCTTTTTCCCTTGCCGAAAAAAAAGGAACGAGCTAGTATAGAAAGAGAGTGGAAAATAAAAGGATCAACGGTTGAGGGACTGTGCCTTAAAAAAAAAACAAAAATCCTCCAGAACGCATTTATCATCCGCTTAGACAAATTAATAGCGGCTTTGATCCGCCTGTCGCTGTTGCCTTTCTTCCGCCAGAGGATCTCAAGTAGTGACTCGTGTAGAATAAGGAGAAATTTCTGTGTGAACGGTTTGTAAAGTATTTGGAAGAATAGAGAAATACGAATGAAATTTTTTTCATTGAAAATTTGCATTTTTTTTTCTATGTCTGAGTGCACATGAATTTCATTTCAATTCCATTTTTTGAACTCTCTTGTTTGCATTTTTGTGAATTTTTTAACATTGAATGGGGACCAATTTTACTTCGGTGCTGACCTTCAATATTCGTTCTAGATTTATACTTATACTAATTGTCTTGAAAACAAATTGATCTCGAAAGGACATACATAGGCAGGTACTTTAGTGTTGATCAGTGTTGATCAAGGGTGGATCCATTTCCGGGGTGGCCGGAGGTGGAATCCGAACAGACACGAAATCGAAACCGGTAGCGAGCAGATGAAACGATAAATCTGCGCGAAAGCTGGAGGACTCGTCCGCCCGTTGCTGAGATTAAGCGTTTCTTATAAGAACTGATCTAAGCCATTCATCAATTCGACCCATGGATATCTCTTTTTCTCCGATTTCCACTCGGTTCCTCTGGTTGTTATGTCCTAATCATCGGTCCCTTTCCATTTTTCCAACATCCATCTCCCAGTTTGCGTCGTCGACGAACTTACGACGTTCATTACCCTCGGCCAGGTGTTCGAGATAAACGGGCGTCGTTTATTCACGTCGCCAATTAGAATACCAGTCGTCGAATCATTTCATCTTCGAGTCGATCGTTGTGGTATAATCGAATAACGTAGCGGAGGGTTTGATATTTAGAAGGGTGATGAACTTTTTCAACGGCCGAATTTGGGACCCCGAAATTCTAGGAAGCTCAGAATACAGGGCGTTCACATTTTTGGGGTGTCGAAATTTCGACACCCCAGAATTCGGTATGCTCAAATTTAGAACGCTCAGAAACCAGATTTCTGGGGTGGTCAGAATTTGGCACGCGTAGATTCAGCACACTTAGAATACAGGGCGCTCTGATTTTGGAATTTTGAAATTTGGCTCACTTAAATCGTTCTAATAAAGCGCTCGAACCTTGAATACTTCCTCCACTTTTCCTACAAATTGCCCTCACTTTATAATAACGCTCCAAAATATCATAGGATCGCTAAAATCACCGCAAAATTCGTGTCTTAAATGAAATTACAGGTTTTATAACAAATAGAGGTGATCTTGCCCGACTCCCCTACGGATTTTTAATAAAATTGATACGTACAGGATAACCTAAACGTAAAAAAAAGCGATTGAACCGCAATGTTCGTGAGCCAAGGTGGACTATAAGTGGGTTACCATGCGCGTTATCGATAGCCTCGCAGCTCGATCGACTTTCAAGGGGGGTTTTGTCTCTCCTTCCCTTCCCCTCGTTCTTTCTGTTCGTGCAACGATACTGGTTCGACCGGATCGTAAGAAGGTTGAATGAAGAGGACCTCGAGGATAAGGAGAGAGGAGGAGGGGTGAAAAACGTGGAGCATATAGAGTAGAGAGAGTCGAGGCTCCCTTTATGCCAGTCGTGTCCAGCGAACAATGTCCATTCACTCGAAAGGACCGATCCGATCTCTTCGGAATAAAAATGCGGAAAATGAGCCATCGATATCCTTTGCGCAACCTTATGTAACCGCCTGACCACTGTCCATTAACGGAAGTAATTGTGAGTTGTGAACCAGAGCGCCCCGAATTCTGAATGTTCCAAATCTTGAGCACCCTGAATTTTGAATGCTCCGAATACTCAGAGTTCCCTCACCTTACTATCCCACTCACGTTAAAATCCCGCTTATCCCAGTGTCCACTGTAATACAAATTGAATCAGGCAGCTGAACAATTAATTATAACTCTTCGTCGAATCGAGTTTATCCATGGAGCCACCTTTATTTATGCCTTTCCTTGGCGACTTTCAACGAGACAGCGTGTCATTAGCAAATTATCCCCGAGAGCGACGAACCGCGGGCTTCTGTTCCCCTCTGCTTATTTCGGCTTTTCGTGATCAGCCACACTGTTAATTATCCTTCGTCGACCAACGCAACTCCAAAAGAACAAAGAGAAAAGGGGACAGGAAAAAAGCGTGGATCTGGTTTTCAACGACGATCGCGCGGTTTTCATGGCGCACAAAGCTCCGTGTCGTAATCAGCGGCCGATCTGGCCACGGTAATTGAACACCGTCGAGAATTTCTCGTCTAAGGAAGTAATAGTCGATGGGGAATTCACGTGCACTCAGCCTGATTTTAATCCTAATGCAATAACAAAAGTTCCGGTAATTATTGGTTAGTCGTTTCATTCTTCCACTGGGACTAATCGATCTGATTTCTATAGTCAACATTTCTCGTGCCATTCTACCAGCAATTGAAGTTATTTAAAAAAGTCACACGATAGAAATGGAGTAATTTGTATACCTTTCGTGTCTTAAATGAAATTACAGGTTTTATAACAAATAGAGGTGATCTTGCCCGACTCCCCTACGGATTTTTAATAAAATTGATACGTACAGGATAACCTAAACGTAAAAAAAAGCGATTGAACCGCAATGTTCGTGAGCCAAGGTGGACTATAAGTGGGTTACCATGCGCGTTATCGATAGCCTCGCAGCTCGATCGACTTTCAAGGGGGGTTTTGTCTCTCCTTCCCTTCCCCTCGTTCTTTCTGTTCGTGCAACGATACTGGTTCGACCGGATCGTAAGAAGGTTGAATGAAGAGGACCTCGAGGATAAGGAGAGAGGAGGAGGGGTGAAAAACGTGGAGTATATAGAGTAGAGAGAGTCGAGGCTCCCTTTATGCCAGTCGTGTCCAGCGAACAATGTCCATTCACTCGAAAGGACCGATCCGATCTCTTCGGAATAAAAATGCGGAAAATGAGCCATCGATATCCTTTGCGCAACCTTATGTAACCGCCTGACCACTGTCCATTAACGGAAGTAATTGTGAGTTGTGAACCAGAGCGCCCCGAATTCTGAATGTTCCAAATCTTGAGCACCCTGAATTTTGAATGCTCCGAATACTCAGAGTTCCCTCACCTTACTATCCCACTCACGTTAAAATCCCGCTTATCCCAGTGTCCACTGTAATACAAATTGAATCAGGCAGCTGAACAATTAATTATAACTCTTCGTCGAATCGAGTTTATCCATGGAGCCACCTTTATTTATGCCTTTCCTTGGCGACTTTCAACGAGACAGCGTGTCATTAGCAAATTATCCCCGAGAGCGACGAACCGCGGGCTTCTGTTCCCCTCTGCTTATTTCGGCTTTTCGTGATCAGCCACACTGTTAATTATCCTTCGTCGACCAACGCAACTCCAAAAGAACAAAGAGAAAAGGGGACAGGAAAAAAGCGTGGATCTGGTTTTCAACGACGATCGCGCGGTTTTCATGGCGCACAAAGCTCCGTGTCGTAATCAGCGGCCGATCTGGCCACGGTAATTGAACACCGTCGAGAATTTCTCGTCTAAGGAAGTAATAGTCGATGGGGAATTCACGTGCACTCAGCCTGATTTTAATCCTAATGCAATAACAAAAGTTCCGGTAATTATTGGTTAGTCGTTTCATTCTTCCACTGGGACTAATCGATCTGATTTCTATAGTCAACATTTCTCGTGCCATTCTACCAGCAATTGAAGTTATTTAAAAAAGTCACACGATAGAAATGGAGTAATTTGTATACCTTTTCCGCCAACTTTTAGAGAAAATTTATTTTTATGCCCTGGTTAAATCGTTCACGGCAATGCAATCTTTCCACTCGTCGGACGTTGAAAAATTCGAAATCAGATCTCCACGAGCATCTTCAGGTACGAAATGAACGTTCATTCACTCGTCAATCTGAAATCCAGCATACGTTGCACGTGCATAGCCTCTAGCAGCGCGAATAGTTCGGCACGGTTAAACCGAGGAAGAAATTCCGAGCGAAAGAAAACACGAGGGACGAAAAGAGAGTGTGCTCGAGCTGAGAGGATAGGCTTGGAATGAGGTGAGGGCGGGAGGAGGTATTTCTCGGGCAAATATAATATACGAGTACGCGAAGCCCCCGGGGAGTAACGTCCACCATACTGAGACCATAATCTTGGCTGGGAGATGGTACCACACCCATGGGGGGTCAGTTGGATAGCCGAGAACGCTGTGGACGCTGCACGAACTGCATCGCGTGGCTCACGTGCAGGAAACGGCACAGCCTAGACAGGACTGTGAAGGAAGGAAACCTTTCACCCGCGTTTGTAGTATCTATTGTGATTGTCGAGGGTATAGGAGAAGAGAAATCTAGTGCATGGTGAGTTTTAATTGTGGGCAGTTGATATTGGTCGAGATAGGAAATTTGAGCGATTTTAACTTTCAATTGAATTTGCTAAAACGTCAGAGCGCTCTGAATTCTAAGCCCTCCCGATTTCTGAGCGTCTCAAATTCCAAGCGCTCCAGTTTCGGAGCACCCTCAATTTTAAGCCCATTGAATTTTGAGCGCTCCAGTTTCGGAGCACCCTGAATTTTAAGCCCATTGAATTTTGAGCACCCCAGTTTCGGAGCACCCTGAATTTTAAGCCCATTGAATTTTGAGCGCCCCAGTTTCGGAGCACCCTGAATTTTAAGTCCATTGAATTTTGAGCGCCCCAGTTTCGGAGCACCCTGAATTTTAAGCCCATTGAATTTTGAGAGCCCCAGTTTCGGAGCACCCTGAATTTTAAGTCCATTGAATTTTGAGCGCCCCAGTTTCGGAGCACCCTGAATTTTAATCCCATTGAATTTTGAGCGCTCCAGTTTCGGAGCACCCTGAATTTTAATCCCATTGAATTTTGAGCGCTCCAGTTTCGGAGCACCCTGAATTTTAATCCCATTGAATTTTGAGCGCTCCAGTTTCGGAGCACCCTGAATTTTAATCCCATTGAATTTTGAGCACCCCAGTTTCGGAGCACCCTGAATTTTAATCCCATTGAATTTTGAGCGCTCCAGTTTCGGAGCACCCTGAATTTTAATCCCATTGAATTTTGAGCACCCCAGTTTCGGAGCACCCTGAATTTTAATCCCATTGAATTTTGAGCGCTCCAGTTTCGGAGCACCCTGAATTTTAATCCCATTGAATTTTGAGCACCCCAGTTTCGGAGCACCCTGAATTTTAATCCCATTGAATTTTGAGCGCTCCAGTTTCGGAGCACCCTGAATTTTAATCCCATTGAATTTTGAGCACCCCAGTTTCGGAGCACCCTGAATTTTAATCCCATTGAATTTTGAGCGCTCCAGTTTCGGAGCACCCTGAATTTTAATCCCATTGAATTTTGAGCACCCCAGTTTCGGAGCACCCTGAATTTTAATCCCATTGAATTTTGAGCGCTCCAGTTTCGGAGCACCCTGAATTTTAATCCCATTGAATTTTGAGCACCCCAGTTTCGGAGCACCCTGAATTTTAATCCCATTGAATTTTGAGCGCTCCAGTTTCGGAGCACCCTGAATTTTAATCCCATTGAATTTTGAGCACCCCAGTTTCGGAGCACCCTGAATTTTAATCCCATTGAATTTTGAGCGCTCCAGTTTCGGAGCACCCTGAATTTTAATCCCATTGAATTTTGAGCACCCCAGTTTCGGAGCACCCTGAATTTTAATCCCATTGAATTTTGAGCGCTCCAGTTTCGGAGCACCCTGAATTTTAATCCCATTGAATTTTGAGCACCCCAGTTTCGGAGCACCCTGAATTTTAATCCCATTGAATTTTGAGCGCTCCAGTTTCGGAGCACCCTGAATTTTAATCCCATTGAATTTTGAGCACCCCAGTTTCGGAGCACCCTGAATTTTAATCCCATTGAATTTTGAGCGCTCCAGTTTCGGAGCACCCTGAATTTTAATCCCATTGAATTTTGAGCACCCCAGTTTCGGAGCACCCTGAATTTTAATCCCATTGAATTTTGAGCGCTCCAGTTTCGGAGCACCCTGAATTTTAATCCCATTGAATTTTGAGCACCCCAGTTTCGGAGCACCCTGAATTTTAATCCCATTGAATTTTGAGCGCTCCAGTTTCGGAGCACCCTGAATTTTAATCCCATTGAATTTTGAGCACCCCAGTTTCGGAGCACCCTGAATTTTAATCCCATTGAATTTTGAGCGCTCCAGTTTCGGAGCACCCTGAATTTTAATCCCATTGAATTTTGAGCACCCCAGTTTCGGAGCACCCTGAATTTTAATCCCATTGAATTTTGAGCGCTCCAGTTTCGGAGCACCCTGAATTTTAATCCCATTGAATTTTGAGCACCCCAGTTTCGGAGCACCCTGAATTTTAATCCCATTGAATTTTGAGCGCTCCAGTTTCGGAGCACCCTGAATTTTAATCCCATTGAATTTTGAGCACCCCAGTTTCGGAGCACCCTGAATTTTAATCCCATTGAATTTTGAGCGCTCCAGTTTCGGAGCACCCTGAATTTTAATCCCATTGAATTTTGAGCACCCCAGTTTCGGAGCACCCTGAATTTTAATCCCATTGAATTTTGAGCGCTCCAGTTTCGGAGCACCCTGAATTTTAATCCCATTGAATTTTGAGCACCCCAGTTTCGGAGCACCCTGAATTTTAATCCCATTGAATTTTGAGCGCTCCAGTTTCGGAGCACCCTGAATTTTAATCCCATTGAATTTTGAGCACCCCAGTTTCGGAGCACCCTGAATTTTAATCCCATTGAATTTTGAGCGCTCCAGTTTCGGAGCACCCTGAATTTTAATCCCATTGAATTTTGAGCACCCCAGTTTCGGAGCACCCTGAATTTTAATCCCATTGAATTTTGAGCGCTCCAGTTTCGGAGCACCCTGAATTTTAATCCCATTGAATTTTGAGCACCCCAGTTTCGGAGCACCCTGAATTTTAATCCCATTGAATTTTGAGCGCTCCAGTTTCGGAGCACCCTGAATTTTAATCCCATTGAATTTTGAGCACCCCAGTTTCGGAGCACCCTGAATTTTAATCCCATTGAATTTTGAGCGCTCCAGTTTCGGAGCACCCTGAATTTTAATCCCATTGAATTTTGAGCACCCCAGTTTCGGAGCACCCTGAATTTTAATCCCATTGAATTTTGAGCGCTCCAGTTTCGGAGCACCCTGAATTTTAATCCCATTGAATTTTGAGCACCCCAGTTTCGGAGCACCCTGAATTTTAATCCCATTGAATTTTGAGCGCTCCAGTTTCGGAGCACCCTGAATTTTAATCCCATTGAATTTTGAGCACCCCAGTTTCGGAGCACCCTGAATTTTAATCCCATTGAATTTTGAGCGCTCCAGTTTCGGAGCACCCTGAATTTTAATCCCATTGAATTTTGAGCACCCCAGTTTCGGAGCACCCTGAATTTTAATCCCATTGAATTTTGAGCGCTCCAGTTTCGGAGCACCCTGAATTTTAATCCCATTGAATTTTGAGCACCCCAGTTTCGGAGCACCCTGAATTTTAATCCCATTGAATTTTGAGCGCTCCAGTTTCGGAGCACCCTGAATTTTAATCCCATTGAATTTTGAGCACCCCAGTTTCGGAGCACCCTGAATTTTAATCCCATTGAATTTTGAGCGCTCCAGTTTCGGAGCACCCTGAATTTTAATCCCATTGAATTTTGAGCACCCCAGTTTCGGAGCACCCTGAATTTTAATCCCATTGAATTTTGAGCGCTCCAGTTTCGGAGCACCCTGAATTTTAATCCCATTGAATTTTGAGCACCCCAGTTTCGGAGCACCCTGAATTTTAATCCCATTGAATTTTGAGCGCTCCAGTTTCGGAGCACCCTGAATTTTAATCCCATTGAATTTTGAGCACCCCAGTTTCGGAGCACCCTGAATTTTAATCCCATTGAATTTTGAGCGCTCCAGTTTCGGAGCACCCTGAATTTTAATCCCATTGAATTTTGAGCACCCCAGTTTCGGAGCACCCTGAATTTTAATCCCATTGAATTTTGAGCGCTCCAGTTTCGGAGCACCCATATAGAGTAGAGAGAGTCGAGGCTCCCTTTATGCCAGTCGTGTCCAGCGAACAATGTCCATTCACTCGAAAGGACCGATCCGATCTCTTCGGAATAAAAATGCGGAAAATGAGCCATCGATATCCTTTGCGCAACCTTATGTAACCGCCTGACCACTGTCCATTAACGGAAGTAATTGTGAGTTGTGAACCAGAGCGCCCCGAATTCTGAATGTTCCAAATCTTGAGCACCCTGAATTTTGAATGCTCCGAATACTCAGAGTTCCCTCACCTTACTATCCCACTCACGTTAAAATCCCGCTTATCCCAGTGTCCACTGTAATACAAATTGAATCAGGCAGCTGAACAATTAATTATAACTCTTCGTCGAATCGAGTTTATCCATGGAGCCACCTTTATTTATGCCTTTCCTTGGCGACTTTCAACGAGACAGCGTGTCATTAGCAAATTATCCCCGAGAGCGACGAACCGCGGGCTTCTGTTCCCCTCTGCTTATTTCGGCTTTTCGTGATCAGCCACACTGTTAATTATCCTTCGTCGACCAACGCAACTCCAAAAGAACAAAGAGAAAAGGGGACAGGAAAAAAGCGTGGATCTGGTTTTCAACGACGATCGCGCGGTTTTCATGGCGCACAAAGCTCCGTGTCGTAATCAGCGGCCGATCTGGCCACGGTAATTGAACACCGTCGAGAATTTCTCGTCTAAGGAAGTAATAGTCGATGGGGAATTCACGTGCACTCAGCCTGATTTTAATCCTAATGCAATAACAAAAGTTCCGGTAATTATTGGTTAGTCGTTTCATTCTTCCACTGGGACTAATCGACCTGATTTCTATAGTCAACGTTTCTCGTGCCATTCTACCAGCAATTGAAGTTATTTAAAAAAGTCACACGATAGAAATGGAGTAATTTGTATACCTTTTCCGCCAACTTTTAGAGAAAATTTATTTTTATGCCCTGGTTAAATCGTTCACGGCAATGCAATCTTTCCACTCGTCGGACGTTGAAAAATTCGAAATCAGATCTCCACGAGCATCTTCAGGTACGAAATGAACGTTCATTCACTCGTCAATCTGAAATCCAGCATACGTTGCACGTGCATAGCCTCTAGCAGCGCGAATAGTTCGGCACGGTTAAACCGAGGAAGAAATTCCGAGCGAAAGAAAACACGAGGGACGAAAAGAGAGTGTGCTCGAGCTGAGAGGATAGGCTTGGAATGAGGTGAGGGCGGGAGGAGGTATTTCTCGGGCAAATATAATATACGAGTACGCGAAGCCCCCGGGGAGTAACGTCCACCATACTGAGACCATAATCTTGGCTGGGAGATGGTACCACACCCATGGGGGGTCAGTTGGATAGCCGAGAACGCTGTGGACGCTGCACGAACTGCATCGCGTGGCTCACGTGCAGGAAACGGCACAGCCTAGACAGGACTGTGAAGGAAGGAAACCTTTCACCCGCGTTTGTAGTATCTATTGTGATTGTCGAGGGTATAGGAGAAGAGAAATCTAGTGCATGGTGAGTTTTAATTGTGGGCAGTTGATATTGGTCGAGATAGGAAATTTGAGCGATTTTAACTTTCAATTGAATTTGCTAAAACGTCAGAGCGCTCTGAATTCTAAGCCCTCCCGATTTCTGAGCGTCTCAAATTCCAAGCGCTCCAGTTTCGGAGCACCCTCAATTTTAAGCCCATTGAATTTTGAGCGCTCCAGTTTCGGAGCACCCTGAATTTTAAGCCCATTGAATTTTGAGCACCCCAGTTTCGGAGCACCCTGAATTTTAAGCCCATTGAATTTTGAGCGCCCCAGTTTCGGAGCACCCTGAATTTTAAGTCCATTGAATTTTGAGCGCCCCAGTTTCGGAGCACCCTGAATTTTAAGCCCATTGAATTTTGAGAGCCCCAGTTTCGGAGCACCCTGAATTTTAATCCCATTGAATTTTGAGCGCTCCAGTTTCGGAGCACCCTGAATTTTAATCCCATTGAATTTTGAGCGCTCCAGTTTCGGAGCACCCTGAATTTTAATCCCATTGAATTTTGAGCGCTCTGAAATCTAAGCGTTCTGAATTCTGACCGCTTTGAATTCTAAGCGCGTTAAATTTTGAGCGTTCTGAATTCTGAGCGCATCGAATTCTAAGCGTCCCGACTTTCGAGCACTTCGAATTTTGAGCGCATCGAATTTCCAATCACTTCAGTTCTCTCAATAACTTCAATTCACTAAAGAACCATTCCATAAATTTTTCCACCCGTAGTATCATTAAAACATCTGAAATTCTCTATTGTGCCACTTTCTATCACTCTTCAGCTTTTAGTCGGATCAATTTTCTGCAACTTCCTGGGTTGATATCAGTTCACTGGACATTTTGAAGGTCTAATCGGGCAACGGCGATCGTTTGGTTTCCATTCTTTCGCCGGTGGAGTGTAATTATGGGTGCATCGGCGGCACTGATATAGTGAGCACCACGCCCCCGGTGAAAGGATGATATCCAGGCTCGGTTGCACGCGGCAGCCGGTGATTTCAGTTGGCCGGTAGGCCGATTCAGCCTCGGGATAACCTGCCGATGAACCGTAAACCAGGAACTTATTACGGGCTCGTGTAGCTCGCGCTCCAGCTCGCAGATGCTTTATTATTACGACTACCA
Organism: Habropoda laboriosa; assembly: GCF_001263275.1. Classification (NCBI taxonomy): domain Eukaryota; kingdom Metazoa; phylum Arthropoda; class Insecta; order Hymenoptera; family Apidae; genus Habropoda; species Habropoda laboriosa. Next base: position 1,358,506 of record NW_017100397.1, on the reverse strand, counting down.
GACGAAGGCGTGTGTGCGTGTAACGAACGTTGCACGTGTTTCTAGGAGATTAAGGGAGTGGATGTTGTTATAGAAAAGGTGTAAAACGTAAAAGGTGTAAAAGGTATAAAAACGCGCCGAGTAATCTGAATTTGAGCATGTTAAATTTAGGCCGATCAGAAGTCGGTGCGTTCTAAATTTTGAGCGCTTATAATTCTAAGCTTACCGATTTTTAAGCGCGTTGAACTTTGATTGCTTCGAATTTTCAGCGCTCTGATTTCAAAATTCAAGCGATCTGAATCCTAAGCGTCCCAAATTTTTGAGCGTTGCGATTTCGAGGCGCTTAAATACCAAGCGGCCCGATTTTTAAGTCTGTCGTCTTTCAAACACCTTGAATTCTGAGCGCTCTGTAACCTGTACACTTCGAATTTCAAGCGCTTTGAATTTTGAGCGCCTTAAATTCCAAGCATTCTGATTACCGAACGCCATGAGTCCGAGCCTCTATCTTTCGAAATTTAAATTTAGAAAATCACAAGACTGAACGTGCAACTAGTTAATCAAGAGACGAAACTTTCGCTAAATGTAGACGTGAACTGATACCTACTCATCGAGTTGCACAAGCAACAAATGCAATAGGTTTTCTTACGATGAAGGTTTCTTGCCAGCGTTATTATCCATATCGCTGGAATCGTTGGTTTTGCAGGTTGGATTACCCGTGTCTCGGCGAAGAAATGCGAGCCAAGGGGAATTATAACAGTGTATTAACTGGAAGCGAGTTTATTGCTCTCGGGTAACGACCCAATGCAGAGCTACGACTGATAATTACGTTCTTATATTTCTTTCCGCGATTCCGTGCGTCCTATTGTTACTGCCGGGACTAAATTTCTCCGTGCAGCTGCTTACGTAAATGTTTTTCTTTCCTGGGCAATTCAGAGTTTCCAACTTTGAATATTTGTTCAGAGGAGCATTGTAAATTCTATTGAAAATTATAGTGGGTGTTAATTTTTAGCGCCCTGAATTTTTTGAGTGCCTTGACTTCTTAGCGTCTGGAATTTTCAACGCCCTGATTCCAACTACTTTGAACCCTAAAGACCTTACAAAATCCTTGTCACCCTCCCCCCCCCATTTTACGTTTCCGTATCATCCAACTACGTCACACTCTCATTAACCCTCGATAAATTCCTCAAACGGATCTTATTCTCTTTTTGGCAAGGCTGCAAATCAAAACATGTCTAAATAGTTAGGGATCTTCCAACGATCCCGGAACTAATTAACAGATAGACGTTGTCGCTGAACCATTCTGTCACAACTCCGTAGGGTGTCGACTAATTCCAATTTCCATTCTCCCCTTTTCGACCAGTTCGACCAATTTTTGGAAAAAAACCATAGCATTGTTGTTTATTCAAATTTCTGTTGTTTTGGGCAAATTAAATACATATATTATATTATGCGACAAATCGAAGTATTTATTATCATTTTCAGTAAGAAACACTGGCACTGCAACTGGAAAAATAACGAAAAGTATAGCTTACAGAAGTGTAATAAATGAGGAAATTAATTGGTATATTATTTCTTCTTCAGTTTTCCATGTAAATCGCAAACATTCTTGTACTTGGAACATTCGTCATGAAACCAACTGCTGCAACATTTAATCCAATCGTCGCTTTCCTAGGTTTGGAAATTGTTTTCTCCGCATCCTACGCTTCTAACGACATATCACTTTCTTGTAAAACTGGACTTCCGCTCTCGGAATCTGAAAATTGTTCCAACTGTTTCATAACTTTCGTCTGACTGTTTTGTTTCACGATTCAACAGTGGCCGGGTCGAACTGTCCCGAATTAATGTGATCGAACTATACCAGAATCACGGGAGTGATCGACCACATTCTCAACATAAAGTAAAAACGAATATATGCGCATTATTGAGGTTATACTGTAGTTTTGTGCATATTATATCGCCCAATATCGGAATAGTGTAAATAAACTCACCTGTCTTTCAAATACCACTAACAATGTAACTCGGTCAGAAAAGTTTCAGGGTCGCAGAAAGTTTTAAGCGCAATTCATAATTTAGATACAGTTTTGGGACAATTGTTAGTGCGAGATTAATAACTAGCTGATTCATTTGTATTACATACATGAGACACAGAGCCCTATCTTGCTTCGTTTATAAAATATCAACACTGGCCGGTCTCTCATTGGACGCGTATTAAGTAATCAGCCTCTCCAGGTATATCTCAAAGAATAACAAAAGAATAAAAATAATCAACTCTGACATATAAAACAGAGCAAATAAGGAAGTAGATATAAGAAATGAGATATGTCGTGCCGTTTATACAGGGTGACTCGAAAGAAACCACTTTTCCATTCGACTTTTTCCTTCTTTGAGGAAGAAATACTGCGTCACTTAGATTCTCGAATGTTTTGCACAATGCTGGATGTTTCCTGTCGTGAAAAGGAATTCCATAAGCTTTTCAAATGTTACCCATACGTTCACTAGATCTTCTGGATCGATGGACGTAAATCTGGTCGCGTTTATCGAAGGATCGGGCGCACAAAGCGCAATAAAAATTGATTGGCTGGTTGGTCAAGCTCGTTTAACGCCCAGGTTGTGATCTGGATCGATGAGGCTGCTTGTCGGAGTGG
>NW_017100397.1:1314206-1355863 GCF_001263275.1 Habropoda laboriosa | reverse complement strand
AGCTGTAGTGATGTTTTCATTGTAGACGATTGTGTTATTCGCTGGAAGCACAGGGAATTCCTAAGATATTTCCTGTGAAACCAATAAGGAATCTGGATTCGATCTGTTCGTGGACGGAATGTTGGTTTTATGGAGGTAGTACGACGCTCATACATGATGAGCTCGAATTCAGAATTTTAGCTGCTGAAAATTCTGGGTATTGAGAATTTCAGTTGCTCAGAATTCGCGGTACATAAAATTCAGGGCACTGAGAATTTGAGACGCTTAGAATTCGGGGCGCTCAAAATACTAGGCGCTGAGGATTTGGGACGCGCAAAATTTAGGACGCTGAAAAATTGAGGCGTGTAGCGTCTTGCGCACCGCAATTCTTTCCGTTAGCATTTGATGGGGTCATAAAACCCGCTTACACTATTCCGCGACGATGCACCGAGATGATGGCTAATTAAGAAATTGATCTCTTTTGGCTGTTTGAAATTAGGATAGTAGGTACTTAGAGTGCGTTTCGACGGTAATACGTTGTAATACTCGTACAGCGTCTGTAAGGCTCGTTGTATGAATGAATGATGTTAGAGTGAATTTGTTTTAGTGAAAATGCTTGACTAGAATGTCTCGTAGAATCTCTGCGTTGTCGCTTTTATCAATTAATTATGGTTGTCTGTGATTCGTTAGTCGGTATGTGTGTGGAGTATGTGTCTGTTTTGTGATTGGTAACTGTAGGTTAAGGATGTGTTGCGGATGGGGTAGTCAAGGCGGTGGAATTTGTCAAAAACAAATTTCAGGCATCGAGATAACGGGTACTGTTGAAGGTTCGGTCAACTGGGTCCAACTCCCCTATTGTCAATTTTAAGAAAAATATAAAAATCTGTAAAGTCATTGTTTCTAGTCCGTAAGTTCGGTCTGAATTAATTAATTATTGCATTGTGGTCGTCGCGTTGATGGATCCCCTCAAGGGGTTTTTTTGCGTGCCGATATGAGTAGGTATCTCGGTACCCCGGTCTGACGGTCAAACGTGACTAATGAATTTTATGATGATAATCGGCCAGACCGAGGTTTTCTCAGGTTAATTACCACGCAAAAAGACGCTTAGAATTTGAGATGCCCAGAATTCGAGGCGTTCAAAATTCAGGGTGCTGAGAATTTGAGACGCTCAGAAATTAGGGCGCTGAGAAATTGAGACGCTCAGAATTCGGGGCGTTCAAAATTCAGGGTGCTGAGAATTTGAGACGCTCAGAAATTAGGGCGCTGAGAAATTGAGACGCTCAGAATTCGGGGCGCTCAAAATTCTGGCCGCTGGGAATTTGAGACGCTCAGAAGTTAGGGCGCTGAGAAATTGAGACGCTTAGAATTCGGGGGTGCTCAAAATTCTGGCCGCTGGGAATTTAAGATACTTAAAATTCAAGACGCTTGGAATTTCAGACGTCCAGAATTCGATGCGCTCAGAACTTAGAAGCTTTAAAACTAAGGGTTCTTAGAATTCGAGGTACTCAAATTTTCCCTTCCCAAATGACACAGCTCTCAGCGGAAACACGTGACGGAAAAGCGGAAACGTGCTCTTGCGTGGAGGTTTTCTCGTTTACGGGGCCGTTGCTCGTCGAGAAGGAAGACGGTGTGGGTTTTCGTGGCGGCGGCGCAGGGAAAAAAAGGGGAGCCGTAGGTGGTCACAGCGGGAAACCAGCGAACCCGCGGCTCTACAGTGGCCATATTAATCATTCCGTGGAAGGAGGTGGAGGAAATGGGGAGCTGAGGGGAAAGGAGATTGCAAGGCGCGAGGCGAAAGGTAGACCTCGGTTGAAATACGAGACGTTTCATTAATGCTATCCATCGAATCCCCCTCACCAATAATTATCTCGCTACCAGCCGTTTTAATTGAGGGAACTCTGTTTTTTCGCCCTGGCCCTCCTCTGCGACTACTGCACCTACAATTACGGAATAGGTTGTGGATCGTTATTTGCAAATTGAGAACATTATCACGAGGATGAGTTTGGAATTTTTGACAATTTCACGTTTTGCCTATTCCATTGAAAGAAAAACAAATTTTGCCAATTTTGTTTTCTCGAGAAATTCCATTCCGTTCCAAATTCCATTTTTTACAGTTTCTTCAATTTCAGTACCAAACTGACGTTGAACTTTCTATAAATAAAATAAATTTAATAAATTTCAATTTCATTTTTCATTTTCTTAGTGAAAAAGTTATTTGGAGCTTCCATCTTCAAATATAAAGGTAGTTTCTGTGAAAGTTTCTGCATGTCAATGGTACTGACAAGGGAACCTATGGAAGTGTCAATCACCGATTTTGATGAAACTTAAGTATAATGTAGATCTCAAAAATATTTCACACTTATTTTTTTTTTATCGACAACCATCCATGTTAAAGGGGTGAAAACCACCCCGTAAGTTGTGAAACCTATTTCGACGAATGTCTCCGAAACGACTAGAGACAGAGTAATTGTGTAAAATTGCGAAATTAGTATTTTTTAACGACGAATTCGGTGGTGTAAACTATTTTGTGAAAAATCCATTTGTTTACATAATATATTAAAAAATAGCATATTTTTGATCATTTCTCCAGCTAAATGTTAATACATTTTCTTGAATATTTATTTCTAAAAACTACATATCCCAACACAAATTACGAATAAATTGGAATTTCGATTTTTGCTTTACAAAAGAAGTTAGTATACTTATTATCTGCTGAAAAAGAAATTAATATAGATTATTCAATATAATGTTCCCAATAATGGTATTCCTCAAAGAAGTGATTAAAGCATAAATGTTTTTTCATTTCAAGGTAACTACATCATCAGAGTTCAGCATTTGTTTAAAAACAGCAATGAGTGTCTGATAGTAAAGTTAGCTATTTTCAGAGCTACCACATATTTACGTGTTTAAAAAAATTAAATTATTTCCAATATTTAAATACTAAAATTTTAGTCAAAAATAGTAGACTATGTATATATTTAAAAAAACTATAAAAACATAAAAATAGTATCATTGAAAAAATTCTTCTAACCGAATTTGAACCTGTGACAAAAGAAAGGCGCTCTACTAGCAGCCTGACTCATTATCGACTACACCACGCACTCTATTATAAAACGTGGCCACACTTTGCAAGGTACAGGTAGACCGCATGGGCTATACCAACTTTTTCTGTAATGCAAAAATCAAAATTCCAATTTATCCGTAATTTGTGTTGGGATATATAGTTTTTATAAATAAATATTCAAGAAAATGTGTTAACATTTAGCTGGATGATCAAAAATATGCTACTTTTTAATATATTATGTAAACAAATGGACTTTTTGCAAAATAGTTTGCACCATCGAATTCGTCGTTACACAATTACTCTATCTCTAGTCGTTTTTGTTAACATTTAGCTGGATGATCAAAAATATGCTACTTTTTAATATATTATGTAAACAAATGGATTTTTTGCAAAATAGTTTGCACCAACGAATTCGTCGTTACACAATTACTCTATCTCTAGTCGTTTTGGAGACATTCGTCGAAATTGGTTTCGCAGCTTAGGGGGTGGTTTTCACCCCTTTAACATGGATGGTTGTCGATAAAAAAAAAATAAGTGTGAAATATTTTTGAGATCTACATTATACTTAAGTTTCATCAAAATCGGCGATTGACACTTCCATAGGCTCCCTTGCAAGTTTTACGCGATTATGGAATCGCGTCGACCTTGATTTTACGCGTTCGAAGGTCAGGTTAAGGGGGAAGCAAGTTCTCGAGGGAAGTCGGCTCGTTCTGCGCGAACGGCTGTCTGCTGCGGTTTTCCTATCACCGCGGCAAAAGCCCGGCCAAACAAAACATGCGCACCCATGGCATGGGATCACGAAGCATTCCAACAATGAATTCTTCGCGCGACACTTTATGTTCGCAACTTAAGTTCGAGCACCTTCATAGTCACTTCGAATCAACATTTCTCATCATATCTGTACTAATCTGTACTAATTTTTCTAATTAATTGAAAAATCACTTGATTAAATATTCAGTCAAATAATTTGTGGCAAATGATTCTATAATAGATTCCAGATTCTAGAAAGTTTCCAATTTTATTAGGTTTAGTGGCAAAACGAAAAATTGGAAAACTATTTGAAGGAGATAAATTTGGTCGATAGATGCAGCCCTGGCCTCTGACACCTATTCCAGCATTGACCAGAAAATCGCTGCCTGTTCGCAGATCGGAGGCACGCGGATGCGCGCCACATGTCCCGCATTCCGTGGTCCTCTTCTCTTTCTTGCCATCCTGCCACTCGCAATCCTGCAATCCTTCCTCCTCACCTCTTGCCTGTTCCCAGAACTATTAATTAGCCAGTGAGTTCGCCTGTTGAACCATCCGTTGTCTCTTACGCTCCATCTTTACGTTATTACAATATTTTCGTAGTGCAAGGTCACTCCCCTACCACGATACATATTACTTCATCCTCTGGAACCTTTACCCTTCTCGTACATGTTTCGCGTCTGTGCAAACTTTCTTCATTCTCCTGCCTAAATTAATTAATATCTAAGGAAATTTCTTATCTTTGTAACATGATTTCACGATTCCGCTAGAACCGAGAAGAGAAAGATCATCTTCACGGTCGGGGCAGCGTCGATCTCGTTGCACGGTGCGCGCACACGCGGCGGATTTAATTAGAGCCACGGTACCGAGATAATTTCGCCGTCCCGCAACTAACTAAGTTAAGCCGGTCTTTAATGAGCGTGGAAACACCGGCGGACCTGTTCATAAAGCTTTTCCGGTGTTTCGAAAGTCCTGGCGCCTTGGCCCTCGGTGAAATTGCTTCCAAAGGAAAGCAATCTTGTTTCTGTGGTCCATCGAGGAAATATTAAAATTCTGGGCACTGTGAGTTTGAGACGCTTAGAATTTAGGATGCTCAAAACACCAAGTGCTCAAATTTTTCAGAAATTTAAACTTTTTTTTACGAAAAGCCTTTTTTAGTCGGTTGGAATTCACGTTCAATTACGGGGAGTGTTATTTGGTGCTGGTTATTTGTAGAGGGAGATGGTCCCTAGGGAAATCGAGTTAGGATAATTGCGATCAGGACTGTACTGTAATTACCTACAGTGGATAACGGAGCTGTCGATGCACGCGTGAAAATTAGCACCGATCCACCGATTCGATCTCGGTGTAATTGCTAATTATCTGTGTTCCATTGAATGCTCGGATTTTTTAGGGATGTATCCTCGAATCTTTTAATCTGGAACATTCCAATTTGTCGAACAAATTATCGAATATTTAAATTTTTCTCGCTCCACAAATTTCTAACGTTCAAATCTTCGAATTTCCACGCTCTTGAGCAACGTCTTAAAAATATTCCAACGCTCGAGCAGAAAATCGGAAGTTTTCTAAAGTTCTTCATTTCTCTAATTCAACGAATTTCCAACCCCTTCGACATTCCTCAAAGGAAGAGTTCCAGGATGCGAAACCACAGTTGTTGCTCCATCGATTGTTAGCATACCCTCGATTAATTAGCTCTAGAGGGAAAAAAGGGGCTTTGGTCGGCTGCGAGACCTCGCGGAAATCACGGCCAGAGGCGAAACGCGTTACGAACGTGGGAATCGTTTTCAGAGTGCACGTCGCCGTGAAACTATCACGGCGATTACATCTTGCTGTTTACTCTGCCGGAAAATCAACATTATTTACGAGTGCGTCCGGCCCCTGCTCGTTCTGGACACTAACCGAACGAATTTCGTTCCCGAATACTGATCGCTACTCATTGCCATTCACCTGCTGGATTCCTTTGGCTCACGCTTAGCTTCCACTCGCGCGGATGCATCTTACTTATTCTTCGCGAGAGAAATCTTGAGAACGAGGAAACGGGCAAAGAAACCAGAGCCCATTTCATCCCATTTGTAAAAAGTTCAATTTTATTTGCTGAAAAAAGAATTTTCTTCTGAGACTTTGATCGTTAGAAATAGCGAAAGGAAAACAGTCATCGATAAATTTCCAGAATTCATTTCTTTTTCGAAGTTTAAACACGTTACTAGGGTTGTACGTAAATATGGAGTATAAGAAGTTTTTGAAATCTTATTTGATAAATTTCTTCAACCTCTTGAGAAGCTAGGAAAAAATAGCGGTCTATGGTAAAATTTCCGAATTTCAAATGTGTCTGTTAAAAAAAATATCAAAGTGAAAACAAAGAATAAAAAGGAAAAATCATGTAATTGCTCAATACTTTTCTCAAACTTTATCAACTGGTTGGGCTATACATCCACCAGATAATGCTCCTATGATAAATTTGATTGTGCACAGCCGCTCGAGATCGAATTTCTTTAATCGGCATACTTATCAATCACTGCGCGAATTCGACCACGATCTTTGAGATATCGTCAAATTGCCTCTATTAAGCTTGCTCCTCTCTTTTCTCTTCGACTACCGACACAGGCTAATTAATTTCTTCCTTTTTAATGTTCCTTTTACCCCGTCGGTCATAGCGCCTCTGCCCGTCTCGATGCTCGTCGATATTGCACTCGGTCAGGCATGACCGGTTTTTCCACGGCCATGGTCGTGGTACACGCGCTTACCACTTTTCATTCATCGATTTTCCGCTTCCTCTTCGAGCAGACTGGAATTCTACAGCCTCCTATTCTGGGCTCTGACTTTTTTTTATCTCAGATTTTCTAATTCAGACACTTTCAGGCTCCAAGATCTTCGTATCCTCAGTCTCTCAAATTCATGCTTCCTCAGGCTCCCAGATCTTCATATCTTCAATCTCTCAAATTCGTACTTCCTCAACCGCCCAGAATCCTCAAACATTCAAATTCGTACACCCTCAGGCTCTCAGATCCTCAAACCCTCAAATTCTCAAATTTATACACCCTCAGGCGCTCAGATCTTCCAGTCCTCAAACTCTCAGGTCGTCAAATTCCTAAACTCTCAGATCTTGTCCGTTTTACATACCCTCAGATTCTCCGATAATTATTGGATAATGTAAAAAAGGCTCTTGTTTAGGTGATCTGTGAGTTGGAGGTTGCAAGTTGTGTATCATGGAGGCACATGTGAAGGAACCGAAGAACCTTTTTTAAAATGAAAAGTGTTTGAGTATGAGCTCTGTGATATTTTTAAAGTTTGTTGTTGAAATGATTGTAATTAACGTAACAGGTGTAAAACTTCTCAACAAAAAGGAAAGATTTTTCTTCGGTCCATATTTAGGATGGAATTACTTGAATTGGGGTATGTATGAAAATATAACTACACAAAAAGTGAGATAAATGTTTTCCTTCGTTCCTGAAGAAATTAATACAAAAAAAAAAGGGATCAGTAGCAAGGATCACGGGGTGGTTTCTGACTCGATCTTGGGGAAACGGTGGTCATTATCTGTGGACGTGGGGCGAGAGATTGGCCCCGTACATGTCTCTTATGACATTTAAGCGGTTCTCGGAGGTATTTTATCGCACGTGAGAACTCTGCTCCGAAGTAGAGCGCTCTGTATAATCCCCGGACACCCGGTTTAAAGAAGAACGGGCGGAGAGTGCCTCCGGTGCAACTGCGAGTCCGCTGGGAAACGATAATAGCTGTAGGCATTAGCATCGCTGCGTATTCTGCCGCGAGCTGTACATACTCTCGAAACACCTCCTATCTAGTTGACAAACTTCTCCAGTTCTTTTCAACATTTTACTTGTATTAATTTAACGTGATTAACACTTTAGTGAAAAAAAAAAATAAAGATAATCGTGGGGAATTGAAAATAAAATCGTCGAACTATTTGAATAATTTGGACAATTCCGTATATGAATACTTTATTCGATTAATTAGAAACAATCGGATGAAACAGAACAATGTGCTACGTATTTAACCAATTTTTGTTTTAAAAATTAATAAAAATAGAATTCAACTTGGTTATCTTGTTTCATCTGTTTTCTCCAAGAGAAAAATAATGTTGTACAATTAAGGGATATTTACACGAGTGCGTGAAAGTCTCGCTATTAGAACTGTTCAATTAAAACGATGTGATACGATCTGCAGATTATAGGCGACCAGGACGATACCGTCGTGCAGTTTCGTGTTTTACGCACGGTAGACGAGGCCAGTTTCCCGGTGATTTTAACGAACAACCTCTCCTCGAGTAATTAGGAGCCGGTATTGTTCGCTCTGACCGTGTACACGTGACCCGTGACGACCATGCACGCTACGCTTAGCCCCGGCTGCGTGAAAACTGAGACTGACTTACGTTCCCGCTGGAAAATCCAGGGGAAACTAATTAGATCGACAGATTGCTTTTTCCACGGGATTGAATTGCAGATCAGAGATAGATTGGCTTGTGTAAAGGAAGAAACGAGGATTCTAACTGTGATACCGTTTGATGATTGTTCTCAGACTCTCAGACTGGAATTGTTTGGCTCTATAACCATTAGATCGTCAGATTTGTAGATTAATCGCGAATTTTTCAGTTTCATAGATTGTTAGACCCTCTGATTCTCAGGCTCAAACTCTCAGCCTCCCAGATTCTTAATCTTTCAGATTTTCAGACTTTTACATTCTTAGAGTCCCAATTCCCAGACTCTCAGACCCTCAAATTCTCAGGTTGGCAGTCTCTCAGTCTTTCAGACACCCAGATACCCAGACTATCGGATTCTCAGAGCCTGAAATTCTCGGACTCTCGAACTCTCAGGATCTCACTCCTTCAATTCCCACATATTTCCAACTTCTCAGCCTTTCGTATTTTCAACTTTTGAACCTCTTAGACTCATCCACACGTACGTACACGCCCTTCCCTTCCGTTCCATCAAACGTCTAGGAATTTAATCTCTGATGCCGTTAGCCGTGCACGTTAAATGTATCGCACATAACCGTCCGGCCAATCGGCTGAGATCCACGCGCAACTCAACAATTGCCCGGCTAAGTAGACGCTGACAAGCCCCGAACCCGGAAGCGACGCTTCGTGTTCCACGGCTCGCGTCCATCGGCCTGCAGATAGCACAGTTATTCGACGTATCTGCTCTAGCCGCTCTAATGAAACGAGCGTCGTCCAACGGGGACAGGTGAGCCTCTCCCTTCTCTCCTGATCGTTTCACGGCAACGCGTTCGAAGACGTGCTCGTGACCCCGTAACGCCCTCATCGCTCACCATAGAAAAGATTCCTAGCCATCCAACCATGTGCAGAACGAGCCACGCCACGTACGAGCCATTCCACGTCAAATCGCACAGAATTGCGGTTATGGTCGCCGATTTTCTTCAAACTCACAGAATTTCTTGATACCCTTGAGAAACGAAACTATCTAAAGCTTTCTATTTCGAACGGTTTTTAAACTTCTTAATGTCAAAGTTATCGAAAATTAAACGAAATCGGCTAATATTTCGAATTCGTTTAAAAACAATGCTTTACTCTTAGGCTCATTTTAAAGATAAAGAAACTCTCTTTTCGAATATGTCCGCAAAATTTTATTTATTACCAGCAAACGTAACAATAGTCGCTGCTAAAGTTTCAGCTGCTGATTTGATGCTGTTCCCACCCATAGAACAATTTTAAAAAAATACCATTAGATTGCTTAAACTTTCACCTGTAAAATAAGCTTCACAAAAAGATGGAGCCATTTCAGGAACATTGAAAAAAAAAAAAAAAAATAAAGTTCACCATGAAGCACGTCGTTTGCCGCTCGCTGACACCATGGACAGGCGAACAGTTGCCGCGCATGTGCACTGCATACAATGTATCACTTCCAAGCCAGATATCCCACTGGAACACTTCCGGAATCTGTATATTTTACTTATTTTACAGGTGAAAGTTCAAGCAATCTAATGGTATTTTTTCAGATTATTCTATGGGTGAGAACAGCGTCAAATCAGCAGTTGAAACTTTAGCAGCGATTATTATTACGTTTGTTGGTAACGAATACAATTTCATGAACAAATTTGAAAAGAGCGTTTCCTTATCTTTAAAACGAGCCTAAGAGTAAAGCATTGGTTTTAAACGAATTCGAAATATTAGCCGATTTCGTTTAATTTTCCATAACTTTGATATTAAGAAGTTTAAAAACCGTTCGAAATAGAAAGCTAAAATTTTAGACAGTTTCGTTTCTCAAGGGTATCAAGAAATTCTGTGAGTTTGAAGAAAATCGACGAATATAACCACAATTCTGTGCAATTTGACGTGGAATGGCTCTACCATTACATCGATATTATTATACCGGCAGATTTACGCTTTCCAATGCTCCTTTTACGAGGGAACATTCGGTGCACACTAAATTCTACCTTTTGCTGTTATTTTTTTCCTTTTCATTCTTTTGATACTCTTTGGTAGCACGTGGACGTGGACGCCGGTAGATAGGTATTGCGTATACGCAATTATTGAATATCAGATGAGAATATGTCGCGTTTATCTGTTGTGAGATATCGAAGTATGACGAGGCTAGTGGAGCTTGTAATTAGTCAAATGAGATCAAATTGTACGACAATTTGTTGGAATTGCAAAATTGATAGTGTAGCGACCAGCTACAGCGAAGAACATTTGGCGAGCAGACTACCAGTACGGTTTATGACGTGTGCGCTTGAAAAGCTATTTTTGAGGAAACCGTTTTTAGCTTATTCCATTTTTTAGAAATTCGACAATGCATGTCCGCGTAGAAACTTTCTCCGACGGCCTCAATAGCAAATTGCCGCATCATAAACCAAGGGTTTCCGAAAGGTCCGCCGTACGAGGCCCGGACCGTCAGGTCACGAGTACTTGACCTGGAGGAAACTCAGCTGTGTCGCCAAATGACGTCACGGGGAAAACCTCCCCCGCCAAGTCGCACTGCGGTCCCCGAAAAAGCGCGCCAAGGGCGCAAGGGACACGCAGCGACTCGGAAAGAAATTACCTGATTGGTTAACACTGATGCGACGGGTTAACCAATTAGGGATGATTAACACTTAGCCGAAAGGTAGTAAGAAAAAAGCGAGGCGACAGGAGGGCAGTCTTGCACGGACCTCCAAAGCCGTAAGTCAACACCTAATAAAGATCTCACTAATACCGTGTGGGTACATAGCGTAACCCTAGTCACGCCTTGTTATTTATTCGTAACCACATTCCTTCAATAATTTTCAGGCTTTCGCGTTCTGGATTGTTTGAATTGTAGCTAACTTCGTTAAGGTTCAGAAACATATTGAAAAATTGTTAATTACTTTTCGAAGTAAGGATGTTTGGAAGTGACGTGGTGCAAATGATTATTCGGTAAACTACATGATGCGCGTGCAGAGAAGCTCTACGACAAAAGGCCTCGTGCCTTTTCCGGGGCTCCCTTAAGTAGCCCCTTTTTCCTGGGAAAGTCCCAGGAAGTGGGGGCGCGGGCCTGCATTGCCGAGGCAATACTCTTGTCCTCGAGGGCGAAGAAACTCGGAGATGTTTGGAAAAACATCTCTCGATTCTTCGCCTCGAGGGCCAAGAGTCGCCAGGCCTAAGTGCGTGTCTCCCCCGTGGCGGTCGCCACAGATGAATTAAAATTTAAACGAACTTTTATTCCGTTACAGTTTGTAAAAATATTTTCAGATAAATCGACCGCACGAAATTCCCCGAGAACTCTATATGTAGTTGGTACGATTAAGAAATCACTGAAAATCCGGCAACGGAGCAAAAAATCTGACTGAGGCGCAAAAGCTGGAGGAAGGGAGTGGTATTAACGAGGTAAGATATAGAGGACGGTGTAAAAGTCGGTCGTAAAGACGTTAATTAGTCGGTGAGACCTGTCCCAATCCGGAAACCAGTAATCGAAGCGGCCAGAGCTCGTAAAACCAGGCTCGAACGACGCGACGAGTGATATCTGATGTCGTGTGGGTGGCTGTACCGTGGTATATTAGGACTAATGAACAGATTAGAGGGCCTGATGCATCGTTGACCGCCTCTGCTGCTGGGAAAATGAAAGAGAGGAGGCCAGAATGCGGCGGCTTTCTCTGAAAAATCGGGGTGAAATTCTTTTCAGGGTGGAGATTTGCTGGTTGACAAGGGGAATGGGGAAATATAGCGTAGAGAGTGGTTCTCCGCGGTGTAAATTAAAATATGCGAGATCAGGGCTTGTGTTTGCTCTTGGATAGGACTTGTTAGTACAGATGATTAGGGAAAAAGGAATCTTCTTTATGCCACAGGCAATTTGTTTGATTGATCTAGAGTTCATTTCAAGTGGAATATTTAAATTTGCATAGTTTGAATTTGATTGGCTAAAATTAAATTTCGCTTCCAAGGGAACTTCGGTAACCCGAAAATTCCGATTTTTTTGAAACTTTGTAGGGGACCTCAAGAGAAGTATCGGGCAATTTTTGTTTTTTGGTTTGCTCTTGGATAGGACTTGTTAGTACAGATGATTAGGGAAAAAGGAATCTTCTTTATGCCACAGGCAATTTGTTTGATTGATTTTGAATTTTCTGTCAAATCGAGAAATATGTCAAACAAATGCAGATAAATACCAAAATACCAAAGATTCGCACACATACCTGACAATGCATCGGTCCAAGTGCGACGATGACAGCACACAAAGCACGTATCAATTAAAATTATTTAAATATCACATTATCCGATAAGATTAACATATTTATCTGCATTTACTTGACATATTTTTCGATAAGATAGAAAATTCAAAACTTTTCACAACAACGGTAGTGGAAGATTTTTTATTTAAAAAAGGAATTTTTATTAATTTAATAGTACAGTCTTATAAGGCATGAAAAGCCATGAAATTTTTATTATAAGTATTTTTTTATATCTACTATAGTTTTAAAGATATACAGGGAAATAGGGTAACACTTATCTTCATTCAAGGGCTGCTTTCACTCCGAAGAACCGAAATTAGGCCAAAAAACAAAAATTGCCCGATACTTCTCTTGAGGTCCTCTAAAAAGTTTCAAAAAAATCGGAATTTTCGGGTTACCGAAGTTCCCTTGTTAGTTTAATTGCATTGGCTGAATTTCAAACTCGAATACTTCGAATTTGATAGGCTGAAATTAAAGTTTAGAATTTCAGTATTTAAATTTGAATAGTTTGAATTCAATTGGATCAAATTGATTACTTGAATTTCATAATTCAAATTTGAGTATTTGTAAACAATCTGTTGGTTTATGACGTAGAAAATTTCTAAATAAAATCCAAGTAATGAAAAGTACATTCTACAATAGTTCAATCGTAAAAGAAAAATTAACAAAGAAGATCTCGAATATTCTGGTCTCGACTAACCAACAACCTTTTATTTTCGAACAGCTTATAAAATGTTTTCCCAAAGGAGGGAGAAGTATCTCGAAGAGACGTCCTAACTGGACCACCACGCAACCTCGCCTTAAAATCCCTATATCGTCCATACGGAGTTGATAAGAGGAAGAAGCAGCAACCAGTCTGGCCGAATTTATCTTTGGATCACTGCCAATCGTTGCTACGTAATTGGATATAGGATAGTATAATCGGTTTCCACGTGCATCAACCCCCATCGAAACCAGCCTTCGGAATGTAATTAGTCAGGGGAGAAGCCAGGACCGTAATCTTCGTTGAGGATCTGCACTTGAGCGTCCAGGGGGCAGATATGGCCGCTGGACCAGCAATTTCTCTGGATCCTTCCTTCTTCGGTGGATTAAGTGTGGTAGAGGGGTAATTAAAATCGATCTCTGATTACCTAGCAGGTGTCGCCTCTGATGGTTTTCTCTTCTTTCAGTCTTTTCACTGAATATTGGCATATGTTTTATTTCTGAATCTGTTTCTGGATATTTAGAATAATTACCTTTTCACTGATTCAAATGTTATCCAAATTGTGCACGATATCTCTGATGTAATAGCTTCTTCTTCGCGGGTAAGAACAAATTCTCCAGGAATTAATATACTTTTTCTCTTTAAAGTTACAATTTTTAAATCTTCGTAATTTATATTTACCCAAGTATCCTTCGTTACTGATCGCACCGTGAATAGGTTGGTAATTTCACGAGCATAAGCAAATGTGCCCAGTCCATTACCATTATCTCGTTCCAGGTTAACGATCAACCTGATTCTCGTTTGTCATTCAGCAGCAGTTTTTGCTCGGGAGTAAAGAAATAAATAAATCGAAGGGGATTACAAGAGTTGGCTAATTAAAGCCTGCTTTTACACCGAGCTGTATACCTATATACAGTAGTATATGTACATACTGGTAGAAGATATATTACCTTATTAGCATACAGGATGAAGCCATCTACTTGACAGTCTCAGTAATGATTTTCTTCGTACGATGTCATGTTCTGCGAGAAGTTGTATCAATTTTGAAATCCATCGTGTAATCGAATCAGATGTTTCTAACGAGGAAAATAATTGTACAGTTGGTTCGCCTAAACGTTGCGGTGTTTAATGGTAATTCGTTTTACATGTTGCAGCAGGTCAGAGATAATGATCTATTCAGGTATTACGATAGATTTCAGAAGATGAAATAATTACCATTTCTAATCACTTTACATCGTTCTTACAAAAATCACTACACTTTCCTTCCATTAATACTTCGACAGTTTATCCCGTGAAAGACTCGTGCAGAGCGTCAAATATCTAAATGTTTAATTCAAGAGAGACTCTTAGGAAAAAAGTTAGAAAAGGGCGAGATATTGTTGTCATAACTGTGACGTAGGATTATGTATCCCGTGTTTTAAAAATGATCACACACGGCGTAACTGTTAAAAAGTGATTCATTATTTTATTAGACTGTCAAAGGGTTAAGGTTAATTATGCCCAGGGTATTTTCTATAACTATACTCTAATTGTAATATAAAGTTATTATACTTAAACTAACAAGTAAGTTTACATGGGTTGTTTGTTGTTTAGTTTGTCGTCCTTCCGGTATAATTTCTGGTATATGACTACGGCTATTTTGACGAAGTGTCGAGCAGGGCTGCTCCAAAACGTTTGATAGTTTTGCCTAATTGTACTAGATGTTGTTATTGTTTAATTTACAATTCCCTTCTCAACACTTTCATACCAAATACCAAAATTCTCATTATTCCACAGTCTAGCTGTTCCAAAAATCAAGTGCGGTAAATTCTCTACAAGTGTCAGTCAGTTTGGATTCTACAAGTGTCAGCATAGATGTTCCTACGCCTAGGTCTGCGTCATTGCTGCGTCTATGTTATCTCGCTCGCTGTTAGTGTCAGACCACAAGGAAGCTAAACCAGACACTCGTAGAGTCAGGGACTACGTTTTCATGCCTCGCACCCGACTTTGTAGTTTGCCGATCGTAGACAAGGACAGCGAATAAAAGATAAGCATGAAACGTGAGTCGAGGCAACCATCGGATTTAAATATCAACTTTTTTAATTTTACGTTTTTTTATCCCGAAATTTTTCTTAACATATTGATGAGATTTTTTTTATGAAAATGGCATCAAACACGATATAATTTGAACAACATTTACTTATTAACACGTTCACTGTCTGGCGTGACAAAAAAAAAACGTAAAATTAAAAAAGTTGGTATTTAAATCGCTGGGTTGCCTCGACTCACGTTTCATCCTTATCTTTTATTCGCTGTCCTTGTCTACGTTCGGCAAACTACAAAGGCGGGCGCGAGGCTCGAAAACGTAGTCTCTGACTCTACAAGTGTCAGGTTTAGATTACTTGCGGACTGACAAATAGGAAACCGACCAGGGAAAATAGAGAGGGAGTTATTGACGTAGTGCGCAAAGGCGGGCGCGAGGCTCGAAAACGTAGTCTCTGACTCTACAAGTGTCAGGTTTAGCTTCCTTGCGGTCTGACACTTGTGGAGAATTTACTGTAATTCTGTAGTAGGTATCGGGGCCTCCATACCCAAATACGAAACCGACCAGGGAAAATAGAGAGGGAGTTATTGACGTAGTGCGCAAAACCTCGGCTTGCTGCCAAGTTCGATTTCCGTTTTGGGTCCCTCAAAATTTTTCCGTCGGTTCCTACAATTCCAATTTCCAATCACCTGATATACATAGATGTATACCTCAGCATTGGAAATTCCATTTCACATGATCCATATCCAAGTACCAAATTCTCGAAGTGTTCGAAAAAAAAGATTCCTTAATTTGAATAATTTCTAATCGCCTCATATGCGGTTCATTGACCCCTACTGCCACCGAAAGCCGCGGTCGATGTTAATTGCTTGTCCGCCCGATAACGGCGGCGTGAATAAAGCATCGAGTTCGATAGAGAGGAAAGGTGAGTCAAGTGAGTCAGGTGTGCCAACGAATGACGCGAAAGAGTGAGGAAACGGACGGGACCTCACAGACGCATTAGATATACACCGACGATTGGGGTGGCCCGATAACATCGTCCCCTCTATACGTGCTTCGATCTTCCTTTCTTTTTCCCCTTCTCTTTCTTTCGAGGCATCACATTTGAATAACACTGCGCGAGAGGAGTCACGAGTAGCCGTGTGGTGACTCGCGAGGAATCCTCGGGTCAAATCGCCACCGTCTGTGGATTCTTGAGGCTCTAAGTTTAGAGGGTAGAATGGCTTAAGGGCGGCGTCCAGTTTGAAAGTGTCAAAAATTTTGTTACAACTTGGTTCAGTCCCAGTATAAGTTATCAAAGAATAATAATATGTGAAATGTTTTGCTTTCAAATCACTTTGACAAGTGCTAGACAGTGCTAACTTAAAACCGCAGTCACGAAACCGGAAAGACTCACTGTTGTTCAATGCTTAAGTCTTGAAATTTCTTCAATTCTAATTGAAACCATCGCAAAACTACTGTTGTATACCATTTCATATTGGAGCGTAAGGTCTTCCAATGGACAATTTCCACTCTGGATAGGCTTTAGCGAATATTCATGGCCTCAGGTCGTTGGAGACGGCGTACGGGAGTATTGTCGGAGTTCTTTCAGTGGCGAGAGACCGGTTTCATTGGTAGGTACGCACGTGCAGCATGCCTCGGTGGTTCACGGTTGTTCGTCATGTACCACGCCTAGCCTATGAGGAAAGGAGCACGAGTTCTGGGCCAGCGGCGAGATACTATCGCTCGCGTGGATAAGCGTCCAGATCTCCTGCGAGGCAGGCTGGCTCTAATAGGGAAATCGACTCAACACGCTCGATCTATCGCAACTGTGCACACTAGGGCTGATACAAAAATTCGGATACATATTGGAATGCCAATAGAATTCGGAATAATTCCGATAATTCGGATATTCGAAATATGTGTACGAAATACTTGGCAAAATTCGAAATTCAAACACTTCGAATTACTCGAACTGTCTGAATAAAGAATTCGTACTTGAAATTATCCGAATTATTCGAATACATAGTTCGATTATTCAAACGTTCACTTTATATGAAGAAGAATGTTCTTGAAACTTTAAACGACGTAAGAAAAATTTTTTACTCCAAGCTTGATTGATAATTAAACTTATATTCTTAATGACATTTGACTATTCAACGATTAATCAACTTTGATATTAAAGTATTTGTACAACACGCTTTTACAGCAATCGCTATTATTCCGATCTAGCTTTACAGTGTGCAGACCGCGCACGAGTTGATCGTTTTCTTGCATTGACTTTCCAGGTCACTGAAAAGTGTCCATTCGTCTTTCTTTTCGGCCCACCCTTCCGTGGACACAATTCAAGAAGGAATCGAAGCGATCGATGCTCGTTTTATTCTCCTTTGATTTTTCCATCCTCTGTAAATTCTCTTCTTTGAAGTTGAACACTTCTGACTATAGAACAAACGAATAAAACTGGCCTTGCTTCTATTTGTCTATTTCTTTTTCCCACTACTCGTGCAATTTTTAATTCAGAAATATCAGAAATCGTTGATTGTTAACGTTTTAAAAATTCTGTTATAGAATTAACCCTTTGCGGACGGAAAACTAAAACGTGCTATGTCGAAATACTAATTGTATAACACATAATTAGGTCACTACTTTACTACTTTTATAAAACTAAATCATATTAAATTACATTTTTCTCAAATGTACATATATAGGGGAGAGTCGGGGAAACACGAACGTGGGGTAATTGCGAATTCGCATATATAATGGTGTTAGGAAAACATGAACAATTCCTCCTTTTGCCACATGATCGCTCGTACCGAATGCAATTCAGTCCGCCAATGGAAAATAGTTGACACGCACACTGATCGAGATAAAAACTATTGAAGATTTTAGCTCGTCTTCGTCTAATTTTTTGAAGGAAGTAAAGTAAGTTATAGCTTTTGTGTTTGTAATTATTTTAATACTAATGTTTAAAAACACAAAAAGTACAAATTGTGGATTAATTTAAAACCAGTACATATTTTAT
The DNA here is from genome assembly GCF_001263275.1 of Habropoda laboriosa. Taxonomy (NCBI): domain Eukaryota; kingdom Metazoa; phylum Arthropoda; class Insecta; order Hymenoptera; family Apidae; genus Habropoda; species Habropoda laboriosa. The sequence goes on along the minus strand of NW_017100397.1, from coordinate 1,337,688 downwards.
TGGATGTTTCTAACCTAAAATTCTCTCTGTTGTTTTTGTTTTTCACCTTATGGGGCACTGACGAACGAATTATGTGGGGCAATCTCGAACGTTCGTCGTTACCCCGTGTTTCGAACTAAAGAGTGTTATAGTCATCAATTTTGATTTTATTTGTTACGATGTTTATGTTCCGCGACCAATTTAACGAAGAATTGAACACTAATAATGACACTATTGATATGCAAGCTGCGTTGAACCAACCAGATTGTTCACTTGATCGTTCGATTCCACTTTGTGATATTATAAACTTACCCACTCTACCTAAAAAATCTGCTGAATGCAATGCCAAGAAAAATCATTCAACAATTTTAACTAGCACTCCCATGAAAGAGATCATGGTAAAAAAAAGACGGAGCAAAGGTAGGAAGTATGAAATGGAGAAACAAACGAAGGAAATGTCTGAAACCAAAAGACTGACTATGTAGAAGTAGAGTAGTGAGAAATTTTGAAAATTTTCAAGAGAAAATGGAGACACAAAAGAAGAAATACGAAGAAAGAAAAGGAAAATGGGCAAAAGGAAAGTTAACGCTGAAAATAACGAAGATGAATATTACTGTATTCATTGTAAAGAAAAGTACGAGAACCTTTCATCTGAAGATTGGATTATGTGTTATGATTGTTGCAAAAGTGCACATCAAGAGGCTATTTAAGCGACTTTTGCAAAAAATAAATAGCGTTCGTGATTACCCCACGACATTCAGGATATCACGAACAGTAAAAGTAGGTTTTATTTTTAAATTTTGTTAAAGTTGATTATAAAAATATATAAACAGATAATATGCCTTTGTATATAAAGAATAACAAAGTTATTACCTTTATAATATTTTGTTTTATTCAACTTTTTCCTTAGGTGTTTGTAATTCTCCTACTCTCCCCTACATGAATTTATGGTCAAGCCCACTGTTTTTATTACTTAAAAATATGTAAGTTTATTGTTTGCTTTTTTAGTGTTTTGTGAACACATATCTGAGTCTCTTGTCCTCAGAGGGTTAATATCCCACAGAAATGCTCGTAGACTACCTGTGGTCACAGATATCCATTTAATCCTCTCCGTTTCCTCTATAAAAGAAAAATACGAGATTTATTCGTGGATGGAACGTCAATCAATTCTCATCAAAGTTCCAGCTAGCACTCAATTTGCCCGAAAGAAGGAGCGTGTGTCGAGAATGTAATCGATCGTGGCCCCAATCCGGAAAGTCATTCGTGATAATCGGTTGACTTGGACGATCGATCAGTCGTCTTAGAGACGATCAATCACGATCCTGGATACTTTCAACAGAGTCAACTAACAAGGCTGTATTATTCTTTCTGTTCCAGCAAAGGGTGAAGTTCTGGTTCGCGACTGGTGGCGCTGGATTTTGCATCAGCAGAGCGCTTGCTTTGAAGATGACTCCAGTGGCTGGGTAAGTTTATGTTTCCTTTCATTTCTACTTCCCTTTAACTTTATATAATTCGTGTAACTTGTGAACTGCTCCAACAATTCTCCGTCTTCCAATTTTCGAAATTTATTCATTTCTACTTTTTTCATTTTTCCCTCTCCCTTTGTTACATATTTCCACGTCAGATGGTCCCAAAAAAGAATTCTATTAAATTGGGTACAATGCAATTTCTGTTTTCTCAAGTGACATATTTTTTCTACTTAATTTGGTTCATTAGTTAAGAATTTTTTCCGCGCGAAGATTCGAAGGCAAACAGTAGAGCACTGTAAACACGGTGATTTACGAGGAGGTCGGGGCATAAACGTCACTCGGCCCTCCGCCTGCGAATTGCTCCTCGAGACGAACTTATTGATAATAACGCGGATAGCAGCGCGACGTCGCGATCAACCATTCTGATTGCTCGTCGTTGCCCGCTTAAGTGGGATCACTCGGAGCGGATTCATGCCTCCGTTGTCCCGGCTAATCGAATCGTTTTATAAATCGTGGATAATTGATGCCTCGGCCGACGATCGTTTCTTCGAGGACAAGCAGTTTCTTTCCTTCGTGCTTTAGAGCTTCGTAAGCTCTATAGTAATGGAACCGTTCGTTTAACCCCTTGTCTTACAATTTGTTTTAATAGCTATGCATTAGGATTGTTACGGAACTCCGAATTTTCGGTGTATTTGAATAACAGTAAAATTCGGATTTCAACTTGGAATATTTGAATTATTCGAATGAAGAATTCGTATTCGAATAGTTGGACTATTAGAAGTTCTGCAGCCCTATCTGAAAGGACTCGTGAAGAAGAGAGAGCTAGTGGGAGCGACGAGGAGACGAACGGAACTGGCAAAAAGCCCGACAGAACTGGGAGGGCTTCCGAATCAACCCGCGTTTCCCCGTTCTTGTCCACTCTTGTATACACGTTCCTGGCATTATCCTGCCTCCTGTACACTGTTTCCCCCGTGTTGCAACACGTCCGCACAGAAGGCTCATGGAGAATGCACGAGGGGCGGGAGGGTAGGTGCAAGTGCATCGAACCGCTTTCTCATTCAGGGACGTTGCCACTGGCTGCTCTTTCCTCTTTCTTCCACTCTCCTCGCCGCTTTCTTCTTTCTGCCACCGGTTGAAGAGTCTTCGATGCTCCAATTCTCTCTCTCCCTCTATCTCTTTATTTGCTGTTTTCTTTCTTCGTCTCGTGGAGAAAGGGTGGAGCATGTCGTTTCTTGAGTGCAGCAGAGTTAGAGAGAGCCTTGGAGGTCTTTCTTCTCTCTGGTGATGCAGTTCTTGTTTCTTTTTTTTTTTCTCGAGTGAAGAAGCGTTGAAGCCTCCAGCGTCCCAATTTTGCATATGTTTACGCCCGAGGAGAAGTGTAACGTTCTAGTTTGAGTTTTCGGTGCTTGAATTTTTGATTTTTCTTCCTTCTGGAGATAATCTCCAAAATTTCACCCTTCAACCACCCAGTAGTCCTTTCCTCCTTCTTCTAAGGGAAAATGGTGCTTTTCTAACGTAACAAGAGAAAGCAATTTCCGTTTTGAGGATGTTGCGTTATAAAAACCGTAGAAATTCATTGGCGTTATGCATTCAGTTTATAGCTAAACAGGGCAGAGCAAGAAACTAGCCAAGCTTGAAGGTATTTTCGAACGCAGCGAGCGTAATTTACGACGTTCGGCAGTGGTAACGGTGCATCGGCCCTCGTAACTGTCGATGATTTTCCATTAACGTCCCTGCCATCCACGTCTCGTTAACAGCCGAACAAATCACCTTTACGGGTTCTTCGAAACCCCTCTGCTACTACTACTTCCTGTCCGCTTCTTTCCCGTAACTGTGTCACCGCGAATTGCCCCTTTAAATTAGAACCAGCCACTTTAATTGAATTGCCAATCTTAACGATAGTTCAATCTTATTCCAAAAGTTTAGAGGCATTTAACGCAGAAAGGAAATATATTTCTTTGCAAGAACAGGCTATGATAGATTTAAGTCATACACTGGTGTAGCATATAAAATACATGAAAAGTTCAAATTCCTCGCGAGCGTCTATCTAACGATGAGCAATTCTGAATATTCGATGTATTCGAATTTCGAATTTATTCGAATATTCGGACTTTCGTTACAGTCCTACGTACACTACCGGCCAAAAGTTTGGAATCACCTCCCACTTTTCATCATAATTTTTTATAGATTTGAAGTTTATCTCAATTCTACTTTTGATTCGAATGAGAAAAAATTTTCAAAGTCGCTGACTTTTTCTCGAAATTTTTGTGTAAATTGCAATGCTCGGTGATTCTAAACTTTTGGCCGGTAGTGTGCATAGGTTGAAGTATCGAATTAGGTTCGAAGTGATTCGAATCGAAATTGAGATGCAATCATTACATCTACTCACTTGCATTTAATCATAAAAATAAAGCATCAAATGTTATCAACAAAATTACACAAATTTTTTCGACTTTTTCAACTTGTTAACGAAAGTGCACCATCGACTTCACTCTGACAAGCTTCTCTACTACAAGTTCGATCAGTCCACACGAGATTCAGCGATAAACAGGAATTCTCGTGGACCTTTTCCCTCTTATTGCGTGTCCATCGAACGGCGACTGGTTCTGGATGGGTCTTAATTAACGAGGATCGCGAGCGCTTGCATTCACAATGGCTGATTACCACCCACGCGACACAGGAAACTCGATTCTGCATATAATCTGCGTTTCTATCATTTCCTCGTTACCATTGCTGGTCTCGAGAACACGTGTTTCTTGACTTTCCGTGGGCCGACGAAGATTACCTTCATGGAGAGCCGCGATTAATCATGTTCGAGTCGTTCTATACCAGCGAAAGCAAGAGTGAATGATCTTCTCTCATGTTTGAATAGCGACACAGTGTTAATGGTGAATTTATTTCGAATTGGATTTTAGGTGAAATAATTTTTTAAACTAGAATTTCTCTCTGCAGTCTTTTCTGTCCAAAGATAAAGAAGAAACCCACGATCACAGATGATCAATCAAATCCCCAATTATTAAACTGTCCGTGCAATTCCTGAAAACAGAACGTGTCATCGTCTTTTTGCTCGTTCGAAAATTGAGTTTCCCCTGGTGGACAGGGAGGGTATACCATGGTCGTATTCGCGGTATCAAATCGAGCGGAAATTCGCCAGGCCATCAGCAGGTAGTCGGCCGCGAGTGATCTATAGATCGACGAAGGGGCAACACGTACCCGTAGGAATGCCCAAATTGGTTTCGTTGGGCAAGAGCGATCGCGGTGAGGAATCCAATTAGACGAGCAATAATGGAATCAAAGAGAGCTTCCTCGATCCTCTTCTCACTGCCAATTCCTCAGCTTCTTCGACCTCCATCTTCCACGCTGTATCGCGTGGGATTGTCGTGGACGAGAAACGTGTTTATTTCGCTTGCGTTTTGGACTTGTTTTTCTACTGGAAGTTTTACCTACCATTGAAGAGGAACAGAAGAACGAAACGTATGAGTGATTAGAATGCTTGATGACAGTAATAATTGAGGAAATGGTAGCAACGGCCGTTTCTATGGCGAACGATAAAAGCGTAGGATGTTTTATGAGAAGTTTCAGGCAGGCTTACGATGTTCACTCGTTGGAAAAGTGCTCTGTGATTATTTTTCTTTCTTCTGTTATTCAAGTTTGGGATTTTTTTTTCCTTTTTAAAGAAGTCTGTCTTCTTTCTTTTTCTTATTATTAATGGCGTTAGGAGGTTACAGTGTGTTGAAATTGTCCCTCGATTGCGATATTAGTCTTTCTTACGATGGTGAAGACAGTCGTGCTTTCGTTTGGGGACTTTTTTCCACTATTTTTTCTTCTATTTCCGTTTATTGTAGGGAGAAGAAAGATATGTAGGTATGTAAGTATATACGAGTATGTACGTGTTCTATCGTGGAAGGTTTGGGTCATGGGAATATTCGAGTCGCTCGAGGGGAACTGAGGTTGCTCAGACGATGAACTGTTTAATGAGTTTGAACTTCTGGTTTCTTCCTTTGTCAGTTGATTTCTTTTACGAGAATTGGCGATTTATTGAGAATTGGTAATGAAGAATTCAGGAATTAATTTCAAGCATTTCACTATCGAAATGATTCAACTTTCCTATTTTCAACAAATCCAGAGATAATGGAGAACACAGAAATTATTTCCAAGTGTTCCACTTTCAATATTACTCGAGACTTTCAATTTACAAAATTCCAAAGGTTTTACGTTCGTTTAAAAAATTCCTGCGATTTTCTGTTTTCAACAATTCCACAGTTATACTTGGAATTGTACATTCTGCGTGGAGGATGGTGGTCGGCGTGCAAGCACAGTGTATACGTCTCAATCCGGAGCGTGATCGATAACGATCCATCGCGTCCTTCCAAGATCGAGCGCGGTGCCCCGGAGCGTTTCTTGGATCGTCGCGTCGATCGGAAACGATCTGCCTCGACGAATGAAGTGATGGTACGTGCGCGACGCGCTCGATAATTTCATCCAACCGTTCAATCGCGGGATCGATAGTCGATCGCTGGATAAGCCTCGAGTCCTCCTCGTGCCACCTCCTTTCACTCTGCATTTAAATATTCTCGTTAATTTGTTCGCTCGTCGAATGGAAATTAAAAAAGGGAAAAATCCCAGTTCTAAAAGCAATTTTGAATTTCTTTTCAAACTTTTCCACCCTTCTCTGTTTTATCCGTAAAAAAATCCAAAGAAACGTCCAAAAAGTATCAATCATCCTGAAATTTAAAAGATTCTTCTCGTCACTTTTCAACATCAAAATTTCCAAATTCCAGTCAATGCATCAGTATAAAATTCCAAAGATCGATCTGTGATGCATCGATTTTCTTCTCTCCTTCATCGTTAGAATCCCCAATTAACTCAAAATTTCCCTTCACTGTTGTTCGCCGTAAATATCCGAAGAAACGCGTGCAAAATATCAATTATTCTAAAGTTTTCAGTATTCTTCTCGTCTCCATTTTTCAAAATTAAAATTTCCAAAGTATTCCAAAGATCAATGTGCGATACACGGATTTTCTTTTCCCTTTAATCATTAGAATCCTCAATTAATTCATTTTCCCCCAAAAATTCTCAAAGTCGCCCTTAAAGAATTCTCTCCGGTTAATTTGGAAATCTGTGAAGCATCTCGAATCCTGAAAGATCGCGCGGAATTCCCGTAGAAGCGAACAGGGCGTAAAAACGTCCTGAGATAAAGCACGCGAGCAAGCAGCACCGCTATCAACGAGATCTGTCCCCGGTTATTTAGCACCGGGACGAAGACGAAAAGCCTCCACTGACTTCGATTCCCCTCCCCTCGCCTCTGTAACTCCGAAATTTCGATTTCGTCGCAGCCTCAGGTATTTTAACGAGGCCGATATTCCGTGTCGGCGGTGCCGAAAGGACACCAGCCGACCAACGGACAGGACAACGCGACCGATCCGCTCGAAACAAGGATGGAACTACCCTGAAACCATTCTGAAGACAGAGAAGGATATGTACAGGGTGTCCCTGGACAGTGGGACGTTAAGAGAAATATAAATGCACATTTGAGAATTTCTTTCACGTGTAAAATTTTATTTATTTTTTCCTTCTCAATTTCTGAAAAGCTCAGTTGAAAACTGTATGAAAATGACGAGGTAGGTGTATCAGAGGTATTTTCTTCAATTTTTCCCTGAAATAAAAGGAATTTTGTTTTTATAAAGTAGACGAATAAAATTAGTCAACATTGAAAATTTCAATTTTTCGAAGAGTGACACATTCGTTTCAACTAAAAAAATGCGATTATCGACCTACAAAACACTCATATTTTTTTACTTCTAAGAAAAAAATTGCTAGATATCGCAGAATCGAAAATGACTATATCGTATGGTACACTAGTAAATGAATGGTTGCATTTGAAAACAGTTTCCAATTACTTAATCATAATCTTAATTCTCTGATAGTTCCCTGAAATTCCTCACTATCGTTGATTATTTCAAACTTATAGCTCACGCAACTTGCAATCACGCAGGACACCCTGTATGTGGCGAGAAAGAGGGCCGAGGAAAGGGTGCGCGATTTCGGGGACTAATCTGGCCAATTAAAAAGGGCCGAGAGACGGGCACACAGGTAGGATTCGAGAATTCACCGATGGTATTCGCTAATGAGTACCCCCTTCTCTCCTCCCCCCCCTCTTTCTCCTAAATTTTTTCCATTCGGATCTTCCTCCGTCTGTCTCGATTTCTGGCTTAGACTCTTGAGGTCTTGGAAAACGTTAATTAGACACGAGACACTTTTGCGTAAGGTTAATTGGGACGAAGCAGCATGGCGAAAATTATCAAAGATTGGTTATAGAGGAGGAAGCGTGAGAAATTTCTTTCGGAGGGGGTATTGTTTATGCTGTTCGATTTTTTGGCTGGTGGGTGGTGGTGGGGACTGGGAAGATGTGCAGGGACACCTTTTTGTGGGAAGCTTGGTGGAACGATAACAAATGGGGAAGCAAGAGGTTTGTGCATGGATTTTTCATTGACTCGTACCGTGAATGCAGGTTAAATCGAATATTCGAGTACCAGTAGAATTCGGATTTCAACTTTGAATAGAAATTGAAGCACTTCGAATATTTGAATTATTCGAATGAAGAGTTGGTATTCGAAATTATCAGAATTATTCGAATAGTTCGATTATTTAACGTTTTCCAACCCTGGTAAATTCTCCAGATGAGGTGAAATTTAATTATTCTCAGGACATAGTGAAACGGTTGAATAATTCTTGGATGGTCCGAAGCGGAGGACATGTTAGGCTACCGAAAGGGGTAATCGAGGATCTCGAGGAGTCAGGGAGCCGCGTAGCTTTATCTATCTCACCTGCGCCGTCTTCCTGTACTTCTGTTGCATTGCTGCACAATCCTCGTTGCATTGCAAATGCGGCCACTACACCTAACGAGAATCTAACTGTGTTTATGATTTCCACTTTAATTGATTTCCTTATTTCGTAGAATTTATCCCCTCTTGAAACACCCGCCGGAATTCATTCAGTTCATAGCTACCGACTTTACGATCCAATCTCGCCTCTTCGAATGAAATTTCTTTCGACTCTAACCTTAAATTCCGTGGGATTATCTTTCTGAATTAAGTGTCAAAATCGAATTCATCCTTTCTGCATTACAGTCCGGGACAAAAAAATAGGTTCACTCATTTTTTACCTACTTTATGCTTCTTAACCTTCGGAGAATTCTTTGGCTTTGTATCAACAGTTATATTTAAAATCGTAATCGTGATGTCAAGTGACTAAAATAATTTATTTTTAGCTTTTCTGCTCTTAAAAGAACATTTTATAAACATGAACATTTTCTAACGCGACAAAAAGATCGGTTCGTCTGAAATATTTTCATTAAAATTTGTTTCTTTTATTTTACTATTTTGTACGTTTACCACGATACTGAATTAACTCGAAACTTCGATTTGGAATGCTGTCGTATCATTTTTTAATACTATTTCGTTCAGTGTTTTCCCAACAGTTTTGAATCGAAATTTTTACTTCCTCTTTTGTTAAAAATTGTCTATTTGTTTTTATGTACACTTCTTGCAATTAATACATACGTATTTTCTATAATATTCATGCCAGGTAACCTAGCAGGCTAGTCTAATTTTCTAATTTCACGATGTTCAAACTACTGTGTCACTACATGAGCATAGTGAGATAGTGCATTTATCTTGCTGAAAAATAAAGTGCTCAGTTCCAGATGTTCGGGTAAATTGTGATTTTACGTCAGTGAGCATGTTTTTGTACATAAAAGCATTTGCTTTTGAAGTTAAAAACATAATATTAGGTACTTCTTTCTTCGTTTCAACTGCTGCCCATATTGTGGAATTGGTTTAATAATATGTTGTGAGTGATGGCGTGAATGTAGTGTGTTTGTCGAATCGTCTCGAGATTTGGAAAACGAGCGGATCATACAGGGAAATAGGGAGTAAAACAGTAGAACCGTGTTGTTATTGATATGAGTGAGTACGTGAGAATTTTTTGCGAGATATATTAAGAGACCGTTGATCATATTATCGTTATTCCTTTTTCACGCGTGTTTATAGTTATTATCAAATTATTGTTATAAAATATATTGCTATTGAACTTATTATCACGTGTTATACAACCACACATATCACGACTGACCCACCGCCAACTTGTTTTTTTTTTTTTGATAAAATTCATTCATCTTTCCTTAAATCTTGATAATAATAGGAAAGGCAATCTGGTCGGTCTAAATTAAACTTCTTCTCATCGTAGAATAGGGTAAAGTTGTCTAATATGAGAGACATTTCTTAAAGAAGTCATAACTGTCGACTAAGAACACTTTTATTAAAATTCGATGCATGTTTTAAAAGTATGATATGTATTCTTTTGCAAGGTACTGGAATGTGCAGTAAAGAAAATTCGGTTTCTTCGTAATAAAATAAAAATGAAAATTATGCAAATACACAGATCTAAAAAATGAAAACTATTTTTTCTGTCTTTTTTCACACATCGGGCATATCAAATCTGTTTCTTCAGCACCGCAGACTTCGTGGGCTCACCGGTAACACTTTGTACACTGAAACAAAATTGGGTACCTAATATGAGACTCTTCTTATAACAGGAACTTCCGAAACAATAACACGATAGCTATTAAGTAGCTTCGAGATTAAGTCTTCGTTATTTAACGATACGCAACTGGTAAGCCTTAAACTCCATTGCATACTCCGAAACAATAACACGATAGCTATTAAGTAGCTTCGAGATTAAGTCTTCGTTATTTAACGATGCGCAACTGGTAAGCCTTAAACTCCATTGCATACACTATACAACAGTATTTATGAAAATGATTATAAACTTACTATTTCCGAGGTATTTGTAATTTAATCGAACCACTTGAAAAACTTTCTGCAACGTGTTGCACAAATATGCTTGTTGAAGACGCTTGATCAAATTTCATATTTCATTTGATAATTAACGCGGTTGTCACATGCGTAACAGACGCCGCTTGGGATGTTCGGCCGTACCGACGAGCCGAACAATAACATCGCTATTTTCAATAGACAGCAGCTTCTAAAAAGCGAGGTCTTAGCCGGCATGGGCAAATTACTTTATTATACCAAAAATTCGACGACGCTCACACCTGGACACCACATGCCCTAAGCAATAAAACGGACCTTCGACATCACCAATTTTCAGACAAGCAATATAACAAATGTAAGAACAAATTTCCCACTTTCACACCACCAGCAGACACACACCGAAAAAACCAATCACCACACACTTCCATCACCTACGACAGTTTTCACACCACCAATCACAACACACGCGTAGTTTATAAAGTAGCGAACACCACACGACACGACACACAATTTTCCTATCGGTAAGCTTAGGCATTTCGCGCTCTGTTCACGTTCATTCACAAATATATAGTTTTAACAGAAAACTGTTGTACGTTAATAATCTACCTTTCGAGCACTACCTGAGTCCCCTATCTCGAGTAGATTCCTTAAATGGTCTGACTCAAAAAGAGGGACAATTATCGGTTTCGCAACAAACGATCGCGATTCGTAACACGGTTAATTACGAAAGAAAACAGCATCGCTACGACATTCAAGAGTTCTGTAACGGAGATATGCTGGGGTCTCATATTAGGCTACTTTACCCTATTATATTTTTCCACTCACTGGTCCATGACATTGTCGTTCAGCCAAACTCCATTCTGTCGCAAATACTTTTGACCAGTAGAAAAGGTTTCCTTTTTCATTTTTTATACTCAACCCATTGCAATCGAGTGGCGACTGAGAGGCGACATTAAATAATTCTCACTTGGTAAATAATTAATCAAGACAGCGAGTTATAAATTTGTTCACCATAGTGAAATAGAGAATACATTGAATATTTAAATAGAGTAGCACAGTTTATTTCTACGTTAGTTTGAAAAAATTTCAAAGATCCGATTTGCAACTTTTCCTATAACAAAATGACCTCCGAGTGCAAAGGGTTAATTGTTGGAGTATTTTTTCTTGAAACACTGACTTTTGTTGATACTGAACGAGCAAAGAGACTAGAATTTGATACAACCCTTAGAATTGTCCTTTTTTCCCGTTTTGTCAGGGCACCAGGCCGGCCAGAGTATATAAGTTTAGAATAATTTTCGCCTTTTCTGATGAAATTATTTACGACATTCAAACTTGGTTGAATTTTTCTTGAAATCTCCCTGCGAGAAAGGCCCATTTCTTTATAAGTACGAATTTTTCCTTGCTTTTCCAGAGCTTTTCCGACGACCCATTATGCCTTAAATTAATATTTTGCTATTGGAAATTTGACTATGTACCAACAGACCAAGAAACTTCGCAAGACTAATGAAAATCCATAACGAAACAATGTTTCAAAAATAAACCAACGAAACGAACTTATGCTTTTATCGCACATACACTACCGGCCAAAAGTTTGGAATCACTGAGCATTGCAATTTACACAAAAATTTCCAGAAAAATCTCAGCCACTTTGAGAATTTTTTATCGTTCGAATCAATCGATACGAGATAAATTGATAAATGTAGAATTGAGATAAACTTGAAATCTATAAAAAGTTAGCAGCAGATTTAATACTGATGAAAAGTGGGAGGTGGCGATAATCTCTTTGTGGTTCTATGTCAATATCATACATATATCTCTCATTTGAGACTACGTTACTATCAAGGCTTATCAGGGTATTACCAATAAATTTCATGTATTACAGTTCAAAAAATACTTGTTCTATGATTATTCGAAAAAAAATTACCGAACCTATCTTTCTGTCACGGACTGTATATACGATGATGCTGTTACTATTAAGTCATCCTATAAGTTCGTGCTGAAAGCGAAAAGTATTTTAATGAAAAACCAAAGAAGTTTTATATGAGAAACGTGGGCGAAGACGATTACGTTTTCTTGTAAAATATAAAGGTGTCTAAATTTCGATGTAAAATTCGATACGAACTTATGGGATAATATATTTAATTTCTATTATCGACTGGTTCATTCTCCTTTACCTGGGGAATAGTGGAAGAAGGGTTCACTGGACAAATGTACGATAGGCGGCTCGCCTTTGAGACATTTGTCCGTCGGTGTTCTCTCACGTGGAGAAGGTGGCGCGCGATATACAAGCGCGCATACTGTGGATCCGCGGCTACCGCTCGCCGCTCTAATTGGCACGATTTATGTCCACCGCGGATCAACCGTCTTCTCGCTTTCACTGCTCGATCAACGTCCACCCAAATTTCCCTCTTCTGCTACCTCTCAACACCAGATACCGTCTAAGGTGCACGGGAATGCTCAAGGGAATATTGCTATTCGAATTTCAGGAGGAATTTTATAATTTGAATATTCGATTGTGCCGAATATTTCGTACATTTCTAATATTCCACTTGATTCGAAAATTCTCTAGTACAAATCAATGAAAAGATACGCAAAGAGAAGATCACGTGTAGTCTACCAGAGCCCATAACAATTACCAGATGAACAATTTACATCCACTTTAAAAAAAAACCCACAAAGAAATGAAAATCTGCCGGAGAATAAACGTCTACCATCTACCAAACGTCCAGAACTACCTAACACCTGAAATCTAGATTAAAAAGGACCCGAAAAAGTATGGAAAAGATCATCGACCCTACGTCGTGCAGAGGAACGCACACAGGAAGCCCCAGAAACGCGTGCTCGAATCGAAACCGGAGGCCTTTTTTGCGCGAGAAATATTAGAATCAGATAATGAGAAAGTAACGAGCTGCCCGTTTAATTGTCGGATCCGCGGGTATATCGGAGAGAGGCTAGTTAATTTACCGGCATTCCAGGCATGTAGATTAGCCGGTTCGAGGTTGTGCACCTGCTGCTTTGCTCCCTCTTGCACGCGGCTGGAACTGGTTAGCCGCATTAAACCGAGAGTCCCCGCGCATTTATTAACAGCCTGTAGGCAGAGTTCTGCCGCCGATACGCCTCGTCCACTAACGAATTTCCATCGATTACAGCGATAATTCGACCTATTAATCGAAGGGGAACGAGCCTTGGCTCCTCTGTTCTCGATTCTGACGGAGGAGACGCGTGGCGAATCTGATTCGATGGCACGCGAGAACACGGTTAACGCGACGCGACACGCCTCGACGGGCTTGAAATTATTTTCTACGCTGCGTTTGAGCCGCCTTGTTTCATCCACGAAGAGTTCATTCGCTTTCTGTTTTTTTCTTTTTTCCTTTCTTCTGAATCAAGGGGAGGTGGTTTGAAGATTGGAAATTGAAAGGGAGAGCGATGGGCTGAGGTGTTGAAAGTTTTGGAGATTGAAGCTGGTAGGAAGAGATGCGTTTCTAATTTTCGATACACCGAGAGAGGTTGATTTTTATTGTCGAAAATTAGAATTCTACAGAAAGTAAAAGAATTCCACGCAAATGTTTATCGTCCGCTTCGAACAAGCGATTATACTGTCAAAAGAGAACGAGAGCTCAAATGGAGACACAAAGGAAACTTCACGACAAGTCGTCCTTTTTGCGGTGCAACCGTGTCCCCATGGCACGTTTCCGGTCGATCTTAATCACATATGTGTATGCGTGTCCCCGGCGGCACGCGAAAGCTTCGAGCATTTCTAGTCGCGTGACTTTCCGCCTTTCTGAGGCTCAATTTACTCTTGTCTCCGATTTTTTCCCAGAAGTCGCTGGTAAAAGGGTGAACCCCATAGAAACCTCGTCAGAATCACCTCGTAAGTTTCGGTACATACGGACTCGTAAGTCCTTCGAAACAACAATTTATCTTTGCCGAGTGAAAAATATATCCATGTTTTCCTCGATCAGACACAATTTCCTTTAAATAATCCATTGGTTGACGCTATCGCCGGGATCCTATGGCAAGCACTGGCCATTAACTTCCTCGATAACCGTAAATAATAACCAGGACTTGGGACAGTCACGTTTCCTGGACACCCGGTACACAGAAACGCGAGCGCACGCCTCATAGAGGCGAAGAATTTATCGTCGTTCAGTTCCTCGCCGCGCCGTCCCGTTCCTCTTCCGCTCTTCTTTTCTCTCGAATTTACGTCTGGCCGCCCGATGCGCGTCCATAATAAACACCGGATAATTCTAGCAAACGGTGGGCGCGGTCCACGCGAGGAAACAGGCAAAAAAGTATCGCGTGCGACCCGGCTTGTTATAACTCATACCGCGGCCAACGGGTGAAATAGATTTTATTCCTTTCCCTCCTTCTCTCAGTTACGTGAAATACGCCGCGAAATAGTAAAAGCCGGGAATTGTAAATCTCGTCGGTGTCTCCTACAGAGCTTTAAAGTGGCTCTAAGGAATGAGAGGTTGGTGACCTGTTGTACATTTTACAGTATGTAGAGAGGTTTACTGGTAATACGTGTACAAAGGGTTAATTCAGAGATAGAAGTGTAATAATTGTTGGTGATTATATTAATTGATCGGGCAGAGTCACGTTCAGACGAGCAATTTGCAAGGACGCCAGACAGTTTCCTGTTGTTGCTTAGTTAATTGACGGGTGCCACGAAACGAGCGACGTTACTAACGATTGTTCCCTTGTTTGCTTTACAGAGGCGGAAAGTTCATCACGGTGGGTGACAGAATTAGGCTACCAGACGACGTGACGATGGGATATATTATCGAGTACTTGTTGAAGAAACAACTCACCGTGGTGGAGCAATTCCATTCTCATCTGGAGCCGATGAAGTTCCTCAACAAGGACACCTTCGGTGAACAGGTGAGTTGGAAAAATTCATTCACATTTTCATCCTGGAATTGCTTTATGAATGAACTTCATAATTTTTACAATTCCACGATTCCAAAATTTCCTCAATTGTAAGTTTCTGAAAGCTGTCAATTTTTTTGAACGAAAACGCAACTCCACACCCGCAATTCCATGTTAAAAATTTCAATTCCAGCCTGTGGACCGCAACTCCGCGTTTTCGTTGTTCCGCGCGCGCAATTCCGCGATCTTGCAATTCCAAGCCGAGCAATTCCGTACTCTCAGTTCTAGTATGTCATATTTGGATACTGTACGGTTCTTCGATTACGTAATTTTAAAGCTCTTACAATTCGATTATAGAGCAATTCCGTAGTTGTACGATTGTGTTCAGAAAAGCGCGATTCCCGTCTCGAGACGGAATACCGGTCGCATTACTCAATCACGGCCGCGTTCCACGGGTGCAGTGATTAATTGATCCGGTGCGAGTGAGGGATTAAAAAACTTACGCCGGTGGGGAATTAAGATGGTTGCGGGTCGCAGTGTGAAGTCTAATCGCGGGTAATAGAATAATCCCCCGTGATGAATCACCGCAACTCTCTCTCTCTCTCTCTCTCTCACTCTTTCTGCTCGACCGCGAACAATGACCATTGATTCAATCGTCGCCGGTTGTCCGTTGTTCGGGAATTACCAGCATTCCCCTTGAGTCGACCCACGAACGGAGCAGGTGATCGCATTGTTCGCGTGATCGTCCCATGCTGCCAGGTGCCATTAACGCCTGCTCACTTTCCACCGCTACGTGTAATTCCTTGATGAAATTTTTTCCATACGGCTCGTTATCACGAATATTCCTGTTCGACCAGGGGAAATGAAATTCCGTTCGGAATGAATTTTCGACGCTTAACCGCGCTATAAGGTCACTCGCAGGTTTCGTGCAACGTTATTTCAACAGTTACACCAGATGCTGACGAGTGGAAAAAATGAGCGGAGCAAAAATTTCCATTGCTTGAGTAACGTAATCGTATAGTGGAGCTTCGAAACGCTCGTTGAACAAATATTTTCGTTGTGCTCGTGGGCAGCGGAACTTGATCAGACCTTCGAGCTCGCGTTTCACGTTGCCTGATTCTCCTTGGAACTCGGTATGCGAAAATAAGCGATATCGCGTTCCTTTGTGACGTTCGTGCACGCTGCTCGCCTATCGTGGCAGTAGTTTTTAAACAATTTTTAATTATTTCTTCGTACTATGTGTTCCAGGTGTCGTTCAGTTACTCCAAGGGACCGAGGGACGAGTGGAACATCCTAAAGATCGATGGTTTCGACATGAAGGACGACCCGAAAAGGTACGTTTCGTATAAAAAAAAAAAAATAATAAAATTCCCTTTTAGACGCAAGATTTTCCAAATTCCTTGCTCTCTGAAATTTCTTACTAAATCTTGCAGACGCAAATTGTACAATTCTATATAATTCCACACACTTTAGCTACTGAAAATTATTGACCCCGGAGAAATAAGAAAAAATTCAGCAATAGTTCCTCCATTTCCCATTTCCTTCTTCTAATGTCGCTTCTTTACCCTCTTCCAGGCTAATCTATCTTTTTTACCATTCGACCGGACGAGAAACACAACAGGTTAGCCGTCAGAGAGAAGGGAAGAGTAATTAGCAACGGACAGCTCTACGTGTACCAGAATCTTCCTCCTTTCATCTCCTTTCCTCCATTTTCAAAAGACGCGTAGAGTACTTACACGTGCATCGTTCTCCTGTTTCTTCGACCCGGTTCCAGCCTCGAATTGCTTGGGTAATTGCCCGTGGCTAGAGGGACGCAAGCGGAAGGGACCGCCTAATGACAAAGGTGCCACCATGCACATCGCTCTTAATTGACTTTATTATAATTACCAGTCGGTCCACGCTTTTACCAGCCCTTTTCCTCCCGCTTTTATCATTCTTTTCAACCTGCTCTGCAGCACTTTTCCTTCATTTCTTCCCCGTTGGACTTTTCTTTCTTTCTGGAAAAATAAGGAAACTTCCGTGTGCTGGTATCAGTGACAGTGTACTCTCAATGAATTATCGATTAGGTGAACCGTGCGTCAGTCTGTTAACGAGGGTGGAAATTGCAGATGGATAGTATTGATATTTTACTAGAGAGTGCTTTGGAATTTCAATTTTCCTGAAGCCTACAGGAACAGGGTCAACAAATTTTCGAAAGTTTTGAAAAGCTTGAAACTTTCAGTATTCCTATTTTTTAACTGTCCAGCGATTCGAGTTTCAATATTCTCAAATTTCTAATTAGGAGTATTTTTAACTCTGTAACTCTTCAATTTCCCATTTCCCCCGAATTTTACTTAAGAATATTCCTACAGTGCTGTTATCGATATTTCAGTCTCTATCTTAGTAATAATTTCCAATACCAATTCTTTATTCGGGCAATTCAAATATCCGAAGTGTTTGAAATTCAGATTATGCTGAATATTTCGTATATTTCAAATATTCAAATTCTTTCATTTCAAACTTTCCAACTAGTCAAATCCTCTACACTAGCTATCTCCATAGAGGAACCAATGCAATCGTCGGTCCAAGAGTCTCGTCGTGAACGTGTCGATATGTTTTAATTACAGATTCAGGTCGATCCACTGCCATCTGTTCCCGCACGTACCCAATTGTCCGCACAGATGATGACCAGCTGGATGATCCATGTCTCGCGAGCAAGAGGAAAATCAACTCTAACTTCAGCGTCACTTAACACGCGAAGATCGGGACCATTTCTCGATCACACAAGGTTGTGTTTCTTCAAAAGTTCTGTATATAGGTGTAGATACATGAAACGAGGACTCCTTTAGCATTTTCTCTCTTTTTTTTTTTTTTTTTTTTTTGGAGCCAAACCATAATGGTGGATCAAAAATTCGTGAAATTTCTTTAACCTCTTCAGGGACGACTTTTTTAAAGTTAGAAAAAAATTATCTAATGTTTTACATTAATTTTAAATTGATTTCAATTAAATTTACCTACTATCACAAATATTGGAATTTTCAAAAAATGTGTCGGTGTGTCTGAAGAGGTTGAAAGGATCCTTTCGTCAGATTTTCCCTAGGACGATCCACCGTTACCGTTACGTTCCTGTGGATAGTATTTATGTGTACGTGTTAACGACTCAAGGAGATACTTTTAACATACAGTTATTTTTTTTTTTAATTCTGGAGAACGACGGGAAAATTGTTGGGGAAATTTTTACTCGTCGTTCGCGGAGAGTTTAACGTGTTTTGTATATATAAGGAAACAGAGAAAATACTTATGTATTTTGTACATACGAGATCGTAAAACAGATCACCTAGAATTATCGTTTAAAATCGTACCTTTCTAATCATACGATGGATGAACAGGAAGAATTTTTTTTTTTTTCGTCGAAATTCCTGTCGTTCGAAAAGGGACAATTTTACTTCGACAGATAATTCAGGGTTGTGTTAATGGTATAATAAGAGAATTGGCGATATTCTCGTCGCCGTGTGACGGAATTACCTTAAGCTAGTCTCCCTTGTAAAGAAGCAGATGGTCGTACCATGTGATATTTAATGGGTGTGAGTGGATACGTGCTTTGTATGCATTTGTGCATAAATATATACATATAATATATCCAGAGAAAATCGGATGTTAATTGTTTTACTTCGAAGGTACACATTTTTCCCCTATTTAATAAATTTTTCACTCGAGAATATACCGAGTGGTCGCTTAACCATTCAAAAATTGGATAACTTTATTTCTATTTTTACGTTTTAAAATTTTTCGTTTCAGATGTTGAAAATTTTTGTTGCTTGGAAATTTATCACGATAATGTGACTTTTTGGACCACCTTGTATAAAGAAATATTTTTCTTAGCCAGTGATTAATTATAATTGATATTTTATTCCGAGATGAATTATTAGGAAAATTTTAATGGCAATAAGAACAATGGAATTGTCCTCTATTGGCAAATGGCAGCGTCCGATTTCCTCGTTCTCGCTCTGCGTGCTATTGATCGAATCGGTGTGCAATATCGCGGGACACGCGAAGAGAGAGAGAGAGAGAGAGAGAATATTGTTCGTGAATGAGCAACACAATCGGATTAATTGTTCGTTTCACCGTGTATCTGTTGCACGATCGAACATTCGGAAAAAAAAATTGAAGAAAACGAACGATGAGGGCTCTGTCGAACGGATGTACGATTATGTACGTTGTAACAATGAGATTTTATATAATACACGGTATCTATTATATCCGCGGACATACTCCATCCTTCGCACTGATTCCTCCACTTCCTGTTTCTGAATTGCTCAGAAGAAAAGTTAACATTTCTGTCTAAATATTTTTACATCTTCGTTAAATTTGAGTTTGCTCTGCTTTTGTTAGCAGGTGTAACTTTAAATTTCTATCTCTTGAATATTTATATAAATATCGATTTTATAATTACAGATAATTTTTGAAACATCCTATATTTCAGAGTCGTTTTAAAAAGTGCAAAGTTTGAGATTACAAAAAAGTTCGAAGTAGAGGAAGATCGAGGGATCTATAGATCCAAGAGTAATTCTCGCTCAAGTATCTCCATCTCTCCCTATCCAGAAGAAACAGACGAAGAAGTCGGTAAAGCTGCTCTCTTCGTCCCTTATCTTCAACTCTGAACTGTCATTTCTTCGTTTTTACCGATACTTCATGGTTATTCCATCTTCAACACGAAGAATGTACGATTGCGAAGCTTGGTGTTAAATGAAAATATCTAGAAACAATACTGTTGTCCGGCAAAGCAATCTTGAGGCTCCTGATGCCATCGCCTGACCAAATGTAAAGGGAAAATAGGCGGTCAGGCTATTCCCACTACATACTCTTCGGTCTTACATTGCCGCTGCTTGAGGGGAAATTGCAGTGTAGGTAAATGGTTTGACAAATGATTTTCAATCAGCTGTCGATAATGTAGCACGTTGATAAAAGAATAGAAAATTAAAGATTATTTAGTCGCCTTGTCCTCTTGTTCTACATAATTGTCATCGGAGTTTGACAACATCGTCACAGGCTTCATACTTTAAATCGAATGAGATTTCAATGGGAGAAATATTACAAATAGCGCAGTTTTTGATTGAAAGAGTATAATTTGGGGGTTAAAAAAATAAAACCAGAGGGATTGTTCTGCTCAGTCTGCCGTTAGCATTCAAAGCTGAAGGATCGAGGGTATCATCGAGAGCATCGTCAGAAATGAAGTATTATGAGGTTAGTTAGAAATTCTTTGAATTTTTCCCTCTTAATAATAGTTATTGTAAATTAGAGCATAATTGCATGTAAGAAGCAGTTTAAAATTGGTACTTATAATAAACTTTTATCTGCTTTAACATTACTAATAATGTAGATAGTAAAATTAAGTTTTTACCTAACTTTTCTTTTTATTTTCAAGTACTTTAATTATGGAATAATCAGTATTTCTTGCTAAATAACAGTTTAAAACAGCTTAATTTATTAATTTCACATTGAATTAACAATTGCATATAGTAGATTAGTTAAATATTGTTTGTAATTTTCATTGAAAATTGAAAAATTAATGTTCTTTTTGTGTAAATTACAGATGGAACTTTCAAGCTTTCACAGGAATCAAGGAAAGGACGTAAATATAAGGAAAAACGAAGAAATGCAGTTATTTATAAAAAAAAATTATTTATTGCAAGAATGTGTACAAAATACTGTTCAGAATGTGATTTACAAAAGGTTACAATATACCAATATTGTTTTATAGCATTTTACTATAAATTTATTTCTCCCTTACACATCACACTCATTTCTTTTTGCGAAACACTTATTTTTTAAATAATATTTCATTACAGAATTGAATAAACTAAGTTCAGATATCGTTAATAATTGAAAAAATTCTGAAATTTGAACGAAAACTTGGAAAATTATACTAATTATACTAAATAAAAACGATGTCTGAGAGGCGATCATCGATCATGGAGGAATTGTAAGGTAAGTCGCCAGTCGGTATAGATGCAAACGCACTTACCGACCTATTAAACATTCGATCAATTTCTTCTCTTATTTTATTCTACCACAAAGAAAAAAATACGATTATAATTACACGAGTTACCTTAAAAATCAAAAATTCTTAGTATAATTTCAAATTATTACCAGATCAAGAAATAAAATATCACTACTTACTTTTATCTTGAAGAAACGTGTTCCATTACGGAATCAAACTTTCTCCAATTAAACGAAACCTTCTTTACTAATAATTCTCACTTACTATTCATATCATTATAATTGCGAAATTGATCTGATCTTCAATTCCATAAACTTTTTCCCCTCGTATACGTGTCAGTTGTTCCATGATGGGTTCATTTCTATCTCAAAGAAGAAAATTATCGTTCCACGATGGTCCCGTTACGTATCGCGGCACACGACTCGCTTCTCGCGATTGCTTTTTCATGATTCGGCCGGGTGTGCAACCGACGGAGAAAGATGTACCATGTACGGAAGTATATTCGCTGGATACATGGCAGCGGCGCGTTACATATTTACTCGGGCACTCTTTGCAAAAATTTATTCGGCCGTCTCGCGGGGGATCAGAGTTATTCCTCTTTCGGCAAGATGGTATCTGTGCTCCGTGTGACTCTCTCTCTCTCTCTCTCTCTCTCGCTAATGTTCGAACCGGAAGTGCGTTGCACTCCAAACATGACTGCAGATCATTTTTTAATTTTTTTTTTAACCCATTAACGTGCAAATTATTTTTCTTTTATCTTCTCGAGAAAGTAATACTGTAAACTACTTTCCATACGCTTCATAAAATGAAACTTTACGACGACTCTTCACAATTCTCTCGGATTCTTCGCTACTTTCCCTTCACAATTGTCATCAAACTTTCGTAACTCGATCTATTTTCAATACCACGATCTGTAGATTGAAAAACTGATCTCGCGTAAGGTACAATGGAATGTTGGAGTATCGTGTAGGACAATGGGCCTCAAAACGACCTGTCGTCCGAATTCGAGTATCGCGACGAAGAACGAGGGACCACAGGAAAGTGGAGAAACAAGGAGAAACTCAGATTGTTTCGAATCCACGACACCTTTTGAAAATTCATAAATATTTCACAGCGGAGAGGGGGAGGGGGAGGTAGAAGCGACCTGAAAATTTCTTTACAATATTTGTCGAGGGATTGGCAGTGAGGGACGACTTGGTCGACATAAACGTCATTTATTGGAAAACTTTCGTTCGAGTGTCCTCCTCACCGTTTGGCCAATTGAGGCTGAGCAAATGGGGTGTCACGAAAGTACCCACCGCCTTTCCCCCACACATTGTTATTAGATACTATTATTGTATTATTATTAACATTATTATTAGATATTATTATTATCATTACCAAATACCTTTATAATTATAAACCAAAAACGCCAAGCAACCGCCATAGGTAGGAACGAGGGCGAAGTCGGGAAAAACCCACGAAGCGATGCTCGACTCCCAAGCCCTTTTCCTGACCATTGATTGGTCGGAAGCAAGGTGCCAAAACTAGTATAAAACCGACGTACCTGCACAAGGTCGACAGATAGTGTAAAACCATACACCTAGAACGACACCCGTTCGAACTAAACATTAAATAAAACGACATCAAACACATTTCTGGAATTTTACGCCTTTAACCAACCCGAGACGAAGGCGATCTCAACCGTTACGGCCTGTTCCGTAACATACGGATAATTTGTCGCAGAATTTCGAAGAGAAAGTTGTAACTGAGAGTGAATAATTCAGATAATTTGAATATTCGAAGTTTTACAGCCCTACGCACGTTCTCCGGATGTACTGTCCGACAAACCTAAAGTGAAGCCTCTGACGTCACAGTCTAGCGAAATGGAGGCAAAATAGGCGGTTCAGGTCATCCCCACTACTCTTGGGTCTTACACTGCCGGCTCTTGAGGGGAAGTTGCGCTGTAGGTAAATGGTTTAGACAAACGAATTTCAATCAGCTGTCGATAATGTAACATGCTGATAAAAGAACGGAAAACTAAAAATTATTTGGTCGCCTTGTCCTCCTACGTACGTTCATTTCTAAGCGACTCATACACAATAAATTGTTATTGTAAAGGAAGCCTCAGGAAATGTATTAGTATTTTTTAACAGTTAGAAAACTAAAATGTAAATATTTTTTTCCTATTCCTGAATAATAAAAGTAGATTTCGCGGCATTAAAAAATTGCTTAAGGAGCTAAAAAATTTTTGGCTGCAATGAAAAATAGCGTGCCACCACAGACCGACAGCCACTATTTAATATTAAAATTTTGAAAAATTTGATAAAATCAGACGACATGTCGTCACTTTAACCGTAATACTTCGGCTT
>NW_017100397.1:1291137-1314118 GCF_001263275.1 Habropoda laboriosa | reverse complement strand
TAGAATAATTTTGAAAAAATACCATTGGATTGCTTGAATTTTAACCTGTACAATAAGCTTATCGAAGTAATAGAGAAATTTTGGGAACATGGGATAAAAAAGTAAAGTTTACCACGATGCACGTCGTTTGACGTCGCGCAGGCATCTGTTCGCCTGTTTATGGTGTCTGCGCAACGTAAACTTAATTTTTTTTCGAGCGCTTGAAAATATCATTCCGGTCAATTATCGACTGTCTTATCGAAGTAATAGAGAAATTTTGGGAACATGGGATAAAAAAGTAAAGTTTACCATGATGCATGTGGTTTGGATTTACCGACTGCTCGAACGAGACCCGATCGTCATCTATTGTTCACAGAAGAGTAAGTGCGATATCCTTATTCTATCCCTATTGGCTGACTATAAGGGAAGACCTAAGAGTAACTGCGATAGACTTATTCTATCCCTATTGGCTTACTAACAGCGAGCCGTCGCAAGTTCCCCTACATCTCCCACTTTCAGGCCCTGTGTGACGTCAGAGACTTCACTTCAGGTTTGTCGGACTGTATATTCCTGCATGTCATGCAAATATCTCTTGTTTCTATTTCAATCTGAAACGTAAGACATTGATATTAGCTGTGGTGAAATAGACTTGAATATTCAAAAATCAGAAAGTGACTCCTACATCACCTTGTAGCTCCAGCCTCGCCTCGCCTTTGCATCTGTATAAAATGTGTAATCAATAAATACGTTTCTATAGTTGTCATTATTGTGATTAGAGTGAACTATCGAAGTAACTATCCCTGGAAGGTGAGATTGGCGTAAACGAATTCTACGTTGAATTTTTCCTCAGACGTAAACCGCCCCTAAAACGCACCCTAAAACATCTCCACTTGTCCTTTTTCCATCCAGCAGTGCCAGGATCACGTTGAAAAACGTATCGACGTTAAAGTTTCGAAAAACGGGACCACCGGAACGGGAAACGTTCCGGCTGGCTAGTATTACTCTCTCCATTTCCCAAAGCGCTTCTTCTTGAACGTGTGTACAGACTGTATCAGGTGGCTCTGTCTATCCTCCATCTCTCACGATGCATAGCTTTTTAAATCGATAGCGTTTCACCGCATCGAAAATTCAGCGACATTTGAGTGAACGAGGATAACCATTTTAGTTCCTCCATTTTCTCCACTTTCCGTTGGATAAAGGAGAAGACGTTGGGTCAAAGAGATATACGTAAGCAGAGACATTCGCTCTTTTCTCTCTTTTCTTTTTTTCTTCGGATGACGAGTCTGATCGCGAAGTTCGAAAAAGCGCGGCTTCGACGACGTAAGAGGCTGTAGTCAATGGCCGGCAGATAACGGGGATGATGTAAGAACAGAGATGGATTCTGTGGATAATGTACCCTTCTTGCGGAACTTTACGATATTTCGTTCATTTTGAGAATGTTTAATTCGGTGCTTGATGGATTTCGATGTGTTTTGAAATGTTCAGAGAATTGAATATATGCCTCAACTGATTCGGAAAGTTCCGTCATCTTGACTTTCATTGTCCTAGTGGTCGAGTAGCTCCGGGCAATTCCGGAAGTTACTCCACGAAACTGTCCCGGACCAACGTGACCGGGCGAGGCTGGGCTCGATCGCGGCTCCGTCACTGAGAAACTGAGAAGTAGAGATAAGAAGGGGTGCAGCGTGGGTGTGGAATCGTATGTAGGTCGTACTGTCAGTGCCACGACCCGGTTTCACCCACCCTCGTCCCTCGTTCCAGCCCCTCAGACCCAGAATCCTCCACCGAAACCGTCGTCCTGCGTCACCTCCGCTGCTCTGCAAATCCCTAAATACATTTCCACATCTTCTCTCTCTCGCTCCCTCTCTCACTTTTCTCCTTCCCTCTCATTATTTCTCCTACTCCCTCATTCTTCGTCTCACTTCTTACTCTCCCTCTCCCCATTCTCTCGTTCTTTCTCTCACTCTCTCATTTGTCTCTCTCCGTCTCATTATTTCTCTTGCTCCCTCATTCTTCGTCTCACTTCTTATTCTCTCTCTCCCCATTCTCTCGTTCTTTCTCTCACTCTCTCATTTGTCTCTCTCCGTCTCATTATTTCTCCTACTCCCTCATTCTTCGTCTCACTTCTTATTCTCTCTCTCCCCATTCTCTTGTTCTTTCTCTCACTCTCTCATTTGTCTCTCTCCGTCTCATTATTTCTCCTACTCCCTCATTCTTCGTCTCACTTCTTATTCTCCCTCTTCCCATTCTCTCGTTCTTTCTCTCACTCTCTCATTTGTCTCTCTCCGTCTCATTATTTTTATTCTTCCCCTCTCTCTCTTTCTCTCTCCCCATTCTATCCTTCTTTCTTTCACTGTCCCTCTCATTATTTCTCTCTCCCTTCTTATCTAATTATTTCTCTCTCTCACTCTGTCTGCTACACGTGATAACCTCCGCATATTAAAAAGTTACCGACCCAAATCGAAACCTACTATTCACACTCGAAACGACTGCGTGATCTACCGAAATCATAAAATAATCATCGAAGAATTCCGCCAAGTGTTCCATCGAGCCTCTATTCGCGTGTAATTATCCCAAGTAATTATTCAAATTGGATATCTAGGAACATGCTGATTCGTACTCGTCGTCGCGAGATAATTCGAGTACCTGGCTCGAATTTCTTTTCCTCCGTTTTCCGGCGAGTATTACTCGGCGAGACACTCGAAACGACCGCCAAGTGTTTCGTTCCTTAAAACGGAAAATTATTTGGGATAATTACTTGGATCAGCTATCGCCCGGAGTAATTACTTGAAACAGTCGTCTAGGAGTAATTTCAGCACGTTTGATAATCACCGAATTCCTTTTTTACAATTAAAAGTACGCTCTCGCTGTAATTGCGAAACAATTTTATTCAAAAGCTTCAAAATTTTTTACAACATATTCACGGAAAATATTGACGATTACCGTTATTACAAATTGATGTTTGCAAAATAATCAAAATATCGATGCAGAATACGAAAATTATTCAAGTATTATAAATCGACGTTTGCAAAAGGGGTTGTCGAATATTTTCGAAATGTTTCAAATCAAGAGAGTGAATTATCGCGACGAGGGAAATATCGATGGAAAATATTTCAAGATTACACCGCTGCTGTAAATTTGCGTTTGAAATTGCGTAGCGAAATATTTGTCGAATTTTCTCAATGAAGTATATTCGGATCGAACGGAGTAAATTATCGGGGTATATTCTCGGTTCGATTCTCGGATACTAAACTCATTACTCTCGAAGTACACGCGTATCACGCGTTGATACCAGCATCAGCCCGCAGCCGGTACTCGACATTTGCATTTCTAGAATCCACTCAGACGCGCGTTTCGCTCAGAATCACCCCGAACAACCATTCAATCCCTTCCGCGCTAACCCAGCCACTTGTCACCCTCGCCGAAAGAATCCAATAACAAACACCCACTTAGAGCACCCTTTCGAGATCAAAGGAAACGTAATTCTGAAATTTCACAGATGGAAATTAAGAAATTTCGAAGTTTCGGAGAATTGTAAATTCTGCACTTTTTCAATTTTAAGATTCCAGTTTTGCAGGTGGAAATTCTTTAATTTTCGGTTTTTAAAGTTTCCAAGATTCAAAGAATTACCGATGGTATTATGGAAATTGCAAAATTGCAAGTAGTGAAATTCGATGATTCTAGAATTGAAAAGATTTTTATAACAGCAAAACTGCCACATTTGGATACTCCAGAATTCTAAAATGAACAAATTTCAGCATTCTAACCTTCTACTATCCTGCAGAAATAAAACCCCCACGTCTTAAATTGCCACAGTTCTAAAATTGAAGAAATTCAATATTTCAAAATCGTCAATCATAATTGTTCGTCTATTCAAAGGGATGAACCTTTTATTAGAAAAAATGAGAAAAGTAAAGATAATCGCGAGAGATACAAAGTGCAGAGCAACTAAAAATGGTATTAATGTTAAGTTAGACATTCAGAGGACAGTTTTGAATCAATCCCGACTAGAATTTCAGTTAGGCAGATATTAGGTCCGCATTAGGCTAGCCTAATTTGCCTCTTAGGCCCCATCAGGTCCGCGTGTGGTATGTAACGCGGAATATTCGCGACTACCTAATTCGTAAAGCCGCGTTAGGGCCGCATTAGGCTTTCCCAACGAGGCCAACCGCATTAGGCCCATATTAGAATAGCTTTATTAGGCTGTCATTGGGAGACATTAATGAAATCTCACGAGGAATACCGTAAAAACTTTTATCTTGTTGAAAGCTCTCACGCAAGCGTACGTCCGACACTGAGATGTCTGTAAACATTCCTACATATAAGTTTGAGAGCCCCACTCCACCTAACTTAGGCGTGCGCTCGGCCACTCCCATTTGTGCCACCTATGGCGACTGTTAGGAATGCCTAACTTGGGCGTGAGCTCGGCCACCCCCATTTGGGCCACGTATGGTGACTGTTAGGGATGCCTAACGTAGGCGTGCGCTCGGCCACTCCCATTTGGGCCACGTATGGCAACTTAGGAATGCCTACCTTAGGCGTGAGCTCGGCCACTCCCATTTGGGCCACGTATGGCAGCTGTTAGGAATGCCCAACTTAGGCATGCATCATTCCTTCTGAATTAGGACCTAATGCGGTAACGATTAGGCTTGCAGCATTTAGGTGTGCCTAATCGTTTCCGCATTAGGCCCACATTCGTCTTTAGGCATGCCTAACTGAAATTCTAGTCGGGATGTTCAAGTGGAAGAAATTCATTGGGTGCACAAGTAGTGTCAGATTACTTTCTGATCCTGGACAAACGGCACGGAGGAGGTTGTTATCCTCGCGCAAGACATCCGCACGAGCGACGTGCTGAATATTCATGATCCTAGCGAGCGTTTTCGCGAATTTGAATAGCACCCCTGGTCGTTCACGGTCTCCTGGTAATCGGCCGATTTCGCGCGTGTATGCGCGTGCACGCGCGTGTCAGCTGTTGTTCCCCCTCGTCTGTTCAATCTTCTCTCTGTGTAACTTACGATCTGCTACCGGGGGAAAATGAATTCACCCTTCGCTGCAGATTTTTCGAGACACCTTAATCATCACCGTGACTCAGTGTGACGAGAAATTTGTTATTTAAAAATTCATCGAATATCGGTGTAATTCTTTTGTTTCAATATTTCGGGAAAATTTGAGAATTTGGTGGTCGATCGTTAAGAGGATCCTATTAGATCGAATTTTTCCAATGTCGAAACGAAAAATAGAGGAAATAATAAAACCTCTGTTAAGCTGAATTTTCGTGCATAGAAATTTCGAAAAATTCCATTTTACGTTATTAAGAAAATTAGCGCCAGCGTTTGGCTCAAGTGGATGGAGACGCGAGGCAATTAATGGACACGCGGATTCGTTCTTCGCTTCGTCGATATCGTGTGTCGAGGCCTATCAGAAATTGATCAAAACGCGGGCCACGTGCAGGGATGCAGCCGCTGGGAAATCCGAGACGCGCTGTCTCGGCCGGTTTAATTAATTTATCGTTGCCAGACGATGTCCCGTTGATTCGACTCGACGTTCATTATAGATAACCTTGGTGGCATTACATCTTCTGGGATCCCATTCTCTGTCGGATTCAATCGGGAATAATTTCCAAAGACCGCGAACCGCATCCTTCAATTTCCAATCTGTCAATCCTACCATTTTTTCCCTCGTTAAGAATACCTTTTAGTTCAAATTTCATGTAAGAAAACCTAATCTAACCCTTTGCCTTACAATAACGATCGTTTTGTTCTCGGAATTATACTTTCCAGGTGCCCTTTTCGCGCCAGTTCCCTCCCTCTCCCATTCCACAGTTCCGGGGGCAGGTTCTACTTGTTGAAATTACGTTCTACGGGATCCAAGGAATCTCATTTCCGGCGGTCGGGGTGTTATTTCTTTTTCGGTTGCGTGTGTCTCTCTTCTCCACGGAATAATCTCACAGAGAAACGCGAAAGGTTGGCGCAATAACGGGCCGGAGACGTAAACGAGGCACGTTTGTAAGGAGAGAACTAGCCACAGAAGCTCCTTCTTCTCTTCCTCTTTTACCTTGCAAAAGAGTTCTCGTTCCACCACTGCTACAACCACGCAATTTCAACTAGCGTTGTACTGTTCCTCGTGAATACTGCGCGCGAGAAATCGCCAGATGGACCAATCAAACCAGCTTTCTCTATGGCGAGAGTCTTCGTAAAAGTCTTACACGGGGCATCTTTCGCATGTGTATCGAGTTGTTAACGGAATTTGGATCGCTCAAACTTGTCGCGAATATTGTATTTTGGACCTTTCCCGGGCTTAGAAGCGGGTATTGAGTGTATTGAGAAAGTTATGAAGTTGTATTCCGGTTTTCCGAGAAGTATTGGAGTATTTTTGGTATAAGTACACTTTGAACATTTTGTGTTTGGCGGACACGAGTCCTATTTTCAACAACGCTCCTTCAATATACTTTTCTCACGCAAAGTTCGTTTCCCACACACACTATTTTTCCACAAGCTATCCGTTTTAAACCTTCCCTTGACGAGGGCGTTTCTTCTCTCCGCCAATTAGGACTGTTCTCGAACGTACCCCTACGACGTTCCCCTTCTACCGCGATTTTTGGCGGAAAAACCGTTTCGCCCGGGAACGTCGCTTTCCGTCCTTTACTTCTGGTGACCAGATTTATGGCACGTCTTACCCACGGTCACATCGGCACCATAAACCTGGCCACCGTCCCGATCGGCGCGGCTGACGACCACGTGGGCCGCCCCAAACCCTAAATTTTGCCTACAGATGAGTCATTTTTTTCTGATTCCTGGATGAAGAATTGGAACTGCTACTCCACGCAGATTATATCAATGAATAAGTATAATTGAAAATCTAATTACCAACACGAACTAGAGTCCAGTACTAACAGACTAAATGCAGAACTTTTTTTTTTATCGTGCCCAATAAATATAACGATATATGCAAACAGTGCAATAAACGAAAGTATATAAAAGGATAACTATGGCTAAGGTACAGTTTTGAGATCAACGGCTCTCACGTCGAGCTCTCGCGATCTTAACATTAATCTTATTCTACCGCGCTTTTCGCTTAACACGTTGCCTGCCACGTCGAAATCACATGTTTTGCTCAGGACGCCACGGAAGTATTTTCATTATTCTGTTGAGGACGTATACTGTACTCCTTACAGTTCCGTCCCGGTATATTGCACCCTTCGTGTAGTGCCTTTCTAGTGTGTTATCGAAGGACCATCCAACTTCTAAGTTGGGAACTAATGGACACACTTTGTGTAAGTGAATAAATTTCATATTGAAGAACGCTCTCACGCTTCCGCCATAAAACTGTCTTTAAGCACTGTTAAGGATACTTAAGTTTAGACCAGGTTTACGATACGGACGCGACTCTGCTATTTTTGGGATTAAGCCTCCAAACCTCTCACAAAAGCGGAGAATTTGGAGTTTCTTCGTGCATCTCAATAGCAATTGACGTATCATAAACCCGCGCGAGCCGAGGGTTTCTCCCATAAGCTCAGGTGACGCGTACCTCACCCAGAACACCACTTCCCTAAGGGTGAGCGGTTGGCGTTGGTCGTTGACCAAGGCCCTAACTTGATTGGGAGTCTTGGCCTCCCACCCAAAACTCACCCCAGTCAAGGGACCCAAATGGACGGACAAGACCGTATAAGAGGACTGAACAGTGACAAATGAGAGGTGATAGACAAAGAGGTGACATTGTTGTGAGAACACATTAGTGATTACACGAACTTTGAACCTCGGGACATTGGACTCGCACATATTTAACATTTAAGAACTTAGTTACATTGTATTCTTGGTTCATAAAAAACTGTGTTGCGAATAAGGAATTATTTGCTAATTAATCAGGCTTCACGAACATTGTGGGAGCCAACAAGCACAGTTTAATCCAGTGTATATTTATTTTTAATGTGTTAATATATAGAGGTAACGTGCAATGCGTTTCTCTGCAGAGACATCTCCATCGAAAAGGTTAAGCCGATCAGAATATATTTATCGCTCCATCGGCTTCCGTTCTCAGTCTTATTTATCAATCCCGTCTAATGATTCCCTGGTGAAACACGTCGAGGCTCGTTCGCAGCTCTGTGAACCGAACTTCTTGGTTGTTAATCGCGTTATCGCAAGCAACGATGACAACAGGATGGAAACGGCTCGGAAAAAGCATTCGGAACAAGCGACGCGTTAAGTTTATCGCGTTAAGAGGCGTCGCGTCGCCTGGCCAGCGCCGGCAATTATCACGCTGTTAAAATTCTGTGACGTCCCAGGACAAGGCCTGTCGTTGACGTTGCCCATCTCAACCTAACTTTTTTCATTCTATTCCCTCCTTCTTACGTGTCAGGAAGATCTCCACTTTTCTTCTGGCTCGCGACAAATTGCCATACTTCTTCCTTAGCGTCTCTTTTTATCAACTTCATTCGTAGATTCTTCTCTGTTTCGCTCTTGTTCGACTTTTACGTGTAAATACCTCAAGGAAAAGTATGAGCGAATGTCTATGACATATACCGAGCAAATTTTTGCCAACGATACCAAGAATATCGAAGTAAGAGAGAAACAAAGGTGGCTGGCTCATGGGCCAATTAATCGAGCGTTGTTTCCCGCAACGAGTCCGCCGCGGCGGCGAATATAAATCAGGCCAGCCAGGCTGGGGCTTCGAATTTCGTTCATTAGTCGATCGAGACGATCGATTCGCTCGAGATTAATCAACCGCCGGTGTATTCGGTTAACAGCCCTCACCCCTGATATATAATATTCTAATCACTGGAATCCGCCAATCGATTGAATTTTAATCGACAAAGAACCAAATAACAATAACAGAAATGGGAGAAAAAAATAAGAAGAATACAGACTTGCACAGAGTAAGTGGGAAAAATGAGACTGAGCGAAAAATTAAATGGAACCTCTCTCATTGTCGGGGATATCGTCGAGCTGTACTACTTGCTACTGTTGATAGAGATCGACGTAATAGCCCCGGCTACTTGTGGATGCGGCCGAAGATGCCAACAATCGGTGACCCAATAACCGTACCGGCTACTTTCAGCCCCCCAATAAACTTCTTAATGCCCCCCGCGCGATCGTGGCGGAGAAAGTAGGCGACGGATATTATTGGGCTGTGCTACTTGCAATTCAACCTTACCACACGAAAGCGTTCCAATCTCCTAACTATCGTCGTATCGTATTACCAACTCCTGGGGAAACTTTCTGACAGTTGCAATTAGAGGAGAAGTAGGTGGCGTGTATTATCGACCTGTGCTACTTGGCCCTTACCGACAATCAGATGTTGATCTAAGGAGGCATTAGTTTCTATTGTGGTTTATTTCAACCACTTCGTGAGTAGTGCAGTACTTATCGAGATGTAGTTCGAACCATTGTTGTGTTTGTTATCAGGAAGCTATGATTGACTTGTACTACTTGTTTGTTCCCGATACTCAAACGTGCGGCAAACAGATTGTTATTTTGTTTATTAGTTCATTTCTGCTTCCGTTTCTAATATGAAGTGTATGGAAAGTTTTTAGCCTTTTAGAAACCTTTAAATTGCTTCAGTATGCAATTCCATTGATTCCTACTACTTATCGCTTGTCAATAAGTAATCAAGAGAAGAATTATTTTCTCATTCTAGTGTATTCAAACATTTATAAATATTGTAAGATACATTTGAACCTGTTAGAATTATGGTAATAAATTAAAAGATATTATTTTAATTATGAATCTTCTTTATTTTGATACGCGAGGAAGGCACGTCGCTATGCAATCAATCAAACAAAAACATCGGCAAGACGCAGAGAAAAAAAAACGTATCTGCGTCACCCATACTAAACAGATGGTTACTATGTTATTTCTATATATATATTTATATCAATCTGTCTCAGTATGTTGATTACTTTTGCCGTTACTATTACACAGACACATACTCATTTCTCCTTATAATCCAACAGAACCACTAAAAATTTGTAAACGAAACGAACGATCGTATTATTGACTTGTGCTACTTATTCTTGTACCAAAAGGCTCCTTATTTTCTATTCCAATTAACCGAAAACATCATGGATAACAAAAAGCGTACCTATATACCCTCTGCACCCGAAGAAATTCTCAAATTACTTTCCTAATAATTTCTAACCTACTTCGTTGCCAATATCATTGACCTGTACTACTTACTCCCTCAAATCATCCGTAATTTCCCTGTTTCAACGTCGTTAAACCTTCGAAAATACCCTGAAATTAGATGAAATACCTCGTCCACCGTGAAAAATCCCGAAATCGTTCCACTAATTATACCAGAATCAGCATTTCTACGTGGGCGTTCGTCACCCAGTTTCTTCGACGTCTCCAGATCGGCCGGAACAGGGTTAAAGAGCGGAAGGGAGGTCCATTCACGGTCGTAACAGCGGAAAGCCGTGGCTTTGGCACTGGTAGAGGAGGGATGGGTGAAACGAGCCGGAACCGCGGGAACGCGCGACTTTAAGTTCCGGCGGAGGCTTCGGGGGAACGAAAGCGAAAGGCATCCCCCTCCTTTCACCGACTCGCAGATCGCACCGCCGGGGACATGCATTTCGAAGAAAGTCGACGGAAGAAGCACCGAGACCGTGTAATCCCCTTCAGGGGATGCACTTGATTTTCTTTCAGAGGGCAGAGGACGACGCGGTTTTAACGAACAAGGGGTTGACGCCCTCCAGCACTTTTCTTCTTCATCTTCCTTCCCCAGCTGGGCTTTTACAGATTAGGCGAATTTCGTTTGCAAGCCTGATCGATGCTTTTACGGAGTGGTGGTTGGTTATCAGTGACTTCCTTTGTGAAACGCTAGGTTGATGAAATGACACGGAGGAGAATTGATGATTCTAGGAAGCTGTGGTTGAACTTTCAGTGATCTAATTTATAACATAATTCGTGAAACTTTTAGTTGATAAAATAGTGGTGGATTTTAGATGATTCGATTTGTAAAATATTCGTTGAACCATTTTTTATTAAATATTTCACTGGCGAAACGATGCGGCGAAGAGCTGGTTTTGATATTTGCATTCCTGTTTCTTTCAATTTATTTTGAATTTATACAGAAATGATGATTTTTTGTTTGGTTTTTTGGTAGATGCTTCTATCGCGTGTATAGAATGAATTTTTTATTCCTTTTAGAGTATATGGATTAGGTATAGAGTCTATTCCATGGGTAGAGCAGTTGTTTAGTCGTTTCCAGGGTCTGGAAATTATTCGGTCCTTCGCAGCAGTTGTAAATTTGGGAGGCCGTCGAGCACTTTAACGTTTATTTACAAGTTCGATGCTTTTCTTCTCGTGGCTCCCGTCCACATCTGTTTCTTATATTTTAACTTCTCCGGTTTTTGGTCTCCACTTTGGTACATTTTTGTTAGCAACGAAGCGCTACCCAGACTTATTACCTGCCGCGTTTACTGCTTCGAGACACGCGACTTTCCGCGCGCGTCACTCAAGGGTGCGGACGACACATGAGAGTGACCGTTGACTTGGGGGCGTCCCTTTAGTTCGTTTGACTTTCCGCGCGCGTCACTCAAGGGTGCGGACGACACTTGAGAGTGACCGTTGACTTGGGGGCATCCCTTTAGTTCGTTCTTTGTTTAATAGTTTTCTCAATCGCGTATAGTCAACCACCTCCCTTGTCGAAGTCGAAATTGTAATAACCAATCCGCGTGTCTCACCCCCGCCAAATGTATCTTCGAGCTTTTTCTGAGACCTCGAAATCAGAATCCATTCGGCTAGCAACATTGAAATCTTCCGGAAACCAAACACGAGCAAATTAGTCAGTCTCCCGATACACGGGAGTGGTAATTAGTCGGCACGAACGTGCGAATTCAGCAAAACTCGAAAGATCGCAAGATCATCGCGAGTACATTAAACAGCAGTTTTCAAGAAATTTTTGACGAGGATGAATCGAGAACTTTTTATTTACTTACTATAAAAAATTCCTAAATAATTTCATTCCAGTTTAGAATTCCACCTGTTCCGCCAAATATTCTCAAAATAGTATTTCTCCTTAAATTCCGAAACTACAAAAACTTCATTGAAACAAATCGCTCGAGTCCGCGTGAACTAGAGGCGAACAGTTGTTTCTCTGAAAACAACAACACGACGATCAAAAGGTATCCGCGGGTCGACGAGATCGGTCGATCGATTTGGCGAGAATCAAGTCAGACAAAGGGGAAATGATTTCGAAGCGGAACGAAACCGTAGCTTTTTAATATCGCGTACCTCTCATCCTCCCCTTTAGTCGGTAACAACGAATACACGAATAATAGCAAGGGGTGAGATGCAGAACTTCCGAAATTTAACGTCATTGTCATTGGCGCGTGTGGCCGGGGGGTTAATTAATTAAATCCTCCTAATGAGCAGGTTACAAGGGCGAAATTGCGCGGGGCTCGTTGCGAAACGATATCGAGTCGATCAGAATTGGCTTGTTGTTGATTTTAACGAAAATGTCGCGAGAAATAGACGCCGTGATTGTGTGAAATTTTCGACAATTTCACGTTTAACAGGACTGTTTAGTAAAATAATTGTTAAATTCATAGGAAAAGGTTGGGAAGTAATTTCTAATTCTCCCGGAACGACGTGAAATTATCACGGTTACAAATTTTCCAAAAAAAAAAAAAAAAAATCACCG
Source organism: Habropoda laboriosa (assembly GCF_001263275.1). Lineage (NCBI taxonomy): Eukaryota > Metazoa > Arthropoda > Insecta > Hymenoptera > Apidae > Habropoda > Habropoda laboriosa. The sequence goes on along the minus strand of NW_017100397.1, from coordinate 1,301,503 downwards.
AACTATATTTCGTAAACGTTAAAAAGTCATTCGTTTAATAAACGTACAAATAATCCACCTGTGGATCGAGCAGCCAGCTGTTTACCCCAGCACCGTGCAAAGTGTAATTTTCATATTATACGGACGGTCTATTAGCAGGCTGTCGATATCGGTAATTAATGGCAGAACGGCTGGTCGTGATTTAGAGTGGACAGAATTCTTTTAGTTACCCTCTCCCTGCACCTTGCACGTAGGAGAAAAAGTTTCGTGCGTTACTCCTTGAAAATCCGCAATCGAGAAGAATCCCAAGTACTAAATCACTACCAAATTTCACTCCTTAGTTACTCAATAAGACAAATAATAGAAAAACATGCTCTTCGTCCCTATTCCCATACATGTATCTAACCTTGAAAGAAAACCTCTTCGAAAATCCTCGACCCCCGAAGAAAATCGCCCAATCAACAAATCCTCATCATGCCACACTTCCATTCATCCTCTTCACCTTCATCCCCAAACTTCCATCTCAGCTTCCCAAAGAACCCACTCTCCCGCCACGCGCTCCCCACGCTACACCCCTTCATTTGCAAAGGACAGGGTGGGGGGAGCGATGAGCGGTGAGCATCGTCGAATTTCGACCAGGCATGTTGACAGCATGTAGCAGAGCGAGGCTGTCGCTCTGGATGCTGTGGTGGCCCGTGTGAACCGCGCGCACTAATCAATATGGAGGGGAGACTGTTCGAACCTGGTAGGGGGAGTTGGTTTCACCCTTCCAAATCGTGCTTCTTCGCCCAGACATACCCGATTATTTCACCCCTTCGAGGTTTCCTCTAAACTCCATAAAATCCATTGAACAACCCGTTTGCGTAGCCCTTTCGACGAGAAATAATTCGAAAATTTCTTATCTTCCAACCAAGAGGAAGAGAAGAACGTAACACCAGTGGAGAGGACATCCAGTCCTTTGCAGTACGCTCGTCGGTGGTCCAGCGTGGACTGGTGGTGGGGGGCGACGGCGGGGCCGTCGAGGGGGTGAAGCGAGGGTTGAACGGATGCGCGTAGCCGGGGCAAGAGCAGTCGCGCGGCGTCAGTAGGTATCGCGACGCGTCGGCGGCCGTAGCGCGCACTCTCCGGCCCTGAGTCGAACGAACTGGGTCACAAGCCCTCGAAGCAGTACACCGTGGGCCAGTTGCGCGCCACCGAACACGCCGAGCTCACCACGCGGCGCTTTCCTCTTACGTTTCTACGCGTATACACACGTTCACCGTGGAACGTTATACCGCCTCAGATATCGATACTCGAGAGGACGTGTGCTTGGTTAACGTGTGCCGTTTACCACGGGTTTCTTCTCTGGGAGGTGTTTCTTTTTCTTTCTTTCGCGGAAGCAGTAGTTCTTTTTTTTTTCTCGTTCTTCTCTTGCCACGTCTGTTTTCCGTTTTCCAAGGTGATCACTGAGTGATTCCGGGGCTTAACAGAGTCGATGGAACGGGGACTTGGATTCGGATGAGACTACCCGGTTGGTAGATTTTTCTTAGGATTAGGTTAGGTGTGTTCGACAAGTGGAGGTTATGATTGAGTTGTACTACTTGCTCGTTTTCGATGGTTAAACGTGTGGGAAACAGATAGATATTTGGTGTATCACCTTCTTCATGCTTTCATTTGTAACGTCTAGTGTATGGGAATGTATTTGTTAATCTCTTAGAAATTGCCTTGGTGTGCAATTTCATCGACTTGTACGCTACGCGAAAAGAAGAATTCTATTTTCATTCTAGTGTATTTAAACCTTTATAAATATCGTACGATACTCTCGAACCACTGATAATTTGCAAATCAAATCAACGGTCGTTTTATTATTGATCTGTACTACTTACTGTTCTTCAGTAGTCCAAATTTTTTCGTTACTTCTTGGCTTTTCTTCCGTTTCTACGTCAGTTGTTTCTTCACCAAGGTGATCACTGAGTGACTTTTCAAGCTTAAGAGTGTCGATGGAACAGAGATTTGGATTCGGATAAGGCTACCCGGTTAGTAGATCTTTGGGTGTTTTTGAGTGTTGAAGGTTTTGGAGCGGAACGCGTAGTTCGAGGTGGTGTTCTCTGAGAGTGGGTGGATTGGGGAGGTTGGTCAAGGACGTTTGGTCTTTGATTGAACTCCCCGTGACGCAAAAGCCTCTGGAGGACCTGTCCCTCGAAACATATTTTCGGACAGTGTTTTGGAAATACGAAGTGAAAACTTGAATTGCGCTAATTAATTGACAATTTTGGAAAGGTCTTTAAAAATTTTGGAATCGTCGCTTGCTTTTCTTTAGAAATCTTGTTTCTGAAGGCAGAATATGTAGATAAGAATCTCTGGAGATCTTGTTCCATCCTCAGATAGCTGTTTTGAGATGGTGTTCTGAAAGTGACGTAGATTTTGTGATTAAATAGTATTAATCAAGAATGTTTGCTCTCTAATCAAGCTCTACGTAACTTATGCTCACTCTGGCAAATGACCCTTTTTACCTTCTCTCAAGAGCCTTTAGAAACTTTGCTTCATTCCTCGACGCACATTCTAGATTCAACGTGATTACAGTTCATCCTCGGTTCGAAAGTAGGTTAAAGTAGGATTTTGTGGTTGGTCAAGGACACATTTTCCCCGATTAAATCCGAGGATTCGTCTTGAAATAATCACGTTAACATCTTTCCAAGATCAAAAGACAAGCTGACTCGTAAAGTTTAATCTTCCATTAGAACGATATTTAGCTCTTTGACGATTTCCGCCAAGTTCAGTCTCGAACACTTCAACAGAAAAATCCTTGAAACTCCAATCTCCCATCAAATTGAGACACAAAGGCGCCTCAGTAGGAAGCCAAGCTTCAAGATCGATGGCTCCTTTGTAGATTCGTTCACCAAACGCGTGCACTTTTCATCGAATCGACGTGTGTAAGGAAAAGTAGCACGTTCACACTCCCGTTCTGTCCCTAAAAAGAACATCGTTCAACGAAAAATCATCGAACTTTCCACTTGCCTCGTTCCGCAAAATAGAGGAAAAAAAAAAAGGAAAGGTAGAAATAAAACGTGAAATCGTTTACAACCCTCTTTGATCTTTCGAAAAGCATTTCGTCCAAGCTTTACCATATTCTTCTTCACGAAACGACTCTTCACTCATCGAACAGTTTCAAAGTCTCATTTTTCCACGATGTTTCGCCTGGTTTCATCGATCAAAAAGTCCTTCATCTTTCCTCCCTTTTCTCTCGTTTTCACTGAAGTAAGAGTAGTAGTAGTAGTGGTAGGTGGTTCGTGCGGCTAATAGGTCGGCCAGGAGGCGAGTATTTCACGGTATTAAAAAAAAGCACGGGGAAATTCGAGCAATCTGTCTGATGGAGGGCTGCCGCTGACAAACTACTTTCAATCAACGCCGAGAATACGTCGCGGTACATTTTCAGATTGCCCGTTTCTTTTCTATCCCGACTTGCGACTTTCTTCCACTCCCCAGAAACGGACCGACTACTCGTGTGTCCGTACAGAGAATCGTTGACGCGCTCGAGAGTAATCGATATCTCGCGTATCGAGCAGAGTGTCAGCGGGTCATCGCTTTCCCAGTTTTTCTTTATACCAATTAAAGGATTTTCTTCGTTTCAATTCAGTTTCGTGTGTTATTCCTTGAAATTGTGCAGCATTTTTTCCACCCGATTTCCTGACGATTTATCGTGCCTTCGAGGGTTCCTTACAACAGACTATGTTTTCTTCTTACTTAAACTTCTTAGCGATTCTTTCTATCATTTATGAAATTTTCCTCTCAAATCAATCTAACAATTAAATTTAAACCCCGACTCTAGTTTCTGTCATTGTCGTCAATTATTCACTTCACATCACACCATCGATTAATTATGAACTAGAGTGCACATATCAGCAGCTCTAGCTTGTTTGAAATGTGTAATAAAGACGTTGTTACTATTTTTATTCCATTTTACGAAATCTGTCTCTAGCAAGTGATTATTGAAACAGCAAGTGTAACTGAAGGATAAGAAGTCGAAGGAATAGCCGATAGTATCAATGACACAGGGGGGAGTCTTAGAGAACGTACGATCAATCTTCCTTAAACGACGCTATAGGCGACTAAAGCTTTCATCAGAAAGTCCCATTACAATTTACAGATAGGAACACTTTCAACAATACCATGGAAGTCGTGTTCGTTCGTCTGAATGGAGCCACGGCTATATAACTAGAGGCAGCAGCCTTGCACAGCTCGATGAAGGCTGTTTACACGGGTACACTGACCCAAGAGTGGCTCAACTCTTTGTGCACCTCGCCATTCACCGACTCTGCCGACGATTAAACACCCCGATACCTGCTGCGACTTTTCAATAAACAGCCTCCCCTGTGTTTATCATAAAATACACTTTGAAGTATCCAATCTAGAGTTTTAAAACGATCAAGGTAGTGAAAGGGCGAAATACACTGTGCGCAGCTTGCTGAGAAACTTGGAGTATTTCTGTTGTCGATAGTTTTAGGAATATTTTCGAATATTTCTGTTAGTCTTTAATGTACGATTGATATAGCAGAAGTCGAGGGTGATTTAAAGGATTAGGTTAACAATGCGTTGACTTTGAAGTGCTATTGTAAGAAAGATCTTCAAATAGCAAAGACAGACCCTTCGAATCGAAGATTGTCTTCTTATCAATTCCGATAGAGATACGAACAATTGAGAAACAATTTCTCACTTTTAATCATTTCTGAAAAATCAAACCGATCGATTCCTCAACTGAAAACCGTGATTCTCCTACAAATACATTTGAACATTTCGTGGGAATAGGTAACGTGCTGTTAAATCGGAATGATCGTGGAGAACGGTGACGAAGGCAACTTGTCCTTCGGCCCGTGGCAAGCGGGTCAAGTGTGCTGGTCCCGGCGATGACCTTCACGGCTGCAGGATGCGGAATTCTTTCCGCACTGCGCACCACAGCCACCCTCCCTCTTGCTTTTGCGCCGCGCTAGACAACGTGGAGCCGCGTCTCTCTTGACCTTTCCATCCTTAGGACCCCCTTTTCCCTCATTTCCGTGGTCTTCCACTCGCTTCCGACTGAAACGGAAGTGCTATCGACCGGTAACTTCTTCCTGGCCACCTCTGTTGCCCTTCTCTTTGACCTGATTCCCTTTTGCCACGCTTTTGCAGCCCCTTTTTCGCGTAAAGATCACTCTGATGCCGTTCTTCCAAGGATTAACTTCAGAAAATTCGACATGATTCGAGGAATTGTGTATTCTGGGCGAGATTCGATGTCTTAAAATCGAAGTCCGATACCTTCTTAATGAAGAATCTGCGTGAAATTCGAAAAAAGTGTAGCGTACTGTAGGCGCACCGTGTAGGGCGGGTTGCCTACTTCGAGGCGTCTTTGGCTCACATTTGAAACACTGGATATTGCTAGACGAACTTAATGTCTTAGAAAATCTTACATTGAGGTTCTTCAACGAATACATCCTCAACTTAAAATCAATTTAAAATAATACACTAACTGTAATACAGTGATCACAATTTTCCTCCAATTTATACCTGAAAATTCGTCTCAGAGTGTTCTCTAATAAATCGAAATGCCACTGTACAACGAATTTAAAGACACTTTTCGCAGTCCAACGAGCGACGAGACAAAAAGAGCGACCGTGAGAGGGTGAAATAACGCGTCGAAGAGAAACGCGAGGCCACTTGACGGTCGTTGATCAAAAGCGAACGCTCGAGAATTTCTCAAGAAGGGTTGTTCTTTGAAGCGAGAATTCCTTGGAGATCACCCTGGCCGTTTGTCTTTGACAATAATCACCAGTTCCCGACCACTCGACTGTCCCTGTTTCAAGCTGCGATAGTCCAAACAACGTTTCTCCACGACTCTGTGCTCCTTCTTTCTATTTCTTTCGCTCTAAATGTCACCATAAACATTTGTCCCTTCGTTCAAACTCATTCTAATAATCGGAAACATTTGTGAAAAATTCACATAACGGATAAAACGGATAGAAGAGGGGGAAAAATACAGCGTGTAAAGGTTACGCGAAAAAAAAGTTCCATGGAAAAATATACCAAGAGGAGAATGACGGGAAAAGAATACTATGGCATAAAGGATGTATGAAAGGCGGAATAATGGCGATTCGAAGAAAAACCCCGGGGAAAATGGCGTCCATATAAAAGATGTGGCGGAACACAGGAAATGGCGGGCATATTGTAAAAATTTTCTACTGAATGAAACAATGATGTTCGCAGTAGAAACTGGAGACCCTAACGATTCTTTTTCAACGTCGATAAAACGAAACTTGAAGGTTCTGCGGAGAAATAATATTTAAAATGGTGATTGTACCGAGGAAGAATCTTGGACGAGATTCTTCATGGAAGTCAAATATCGTGGATGTAGCTTTTACGTGTTTCTTCTTACCTCTTTTGGAATTGAACCAACTCCTTTTTGACGAATGCGATTTCTCGTCGTCCTTGTTTACATTTGAGAGGAGGGGATGCCACCCTTGGCGACGATCGAAGGGACACAGACACTTTTCTTCCCTGGAATTCTTCCCCGTCTTACGAGTCACCCTTTATATTTTATGTTCTTTTGCTTCGAAAGGGAAAAATTGAGAGGAACTGTAGAATTCGTGCAAGGTGTCACTGTCGATCGTAAATTTTCAAATGAGTATCGAGTGGAAAATTATTAAAAAATTTCGGAAAAATGAATAAATGGTTTGAAGTTGTTAGTAGTTTGAAGTTATTAATAAACATAGGAATTTCAGAAAAGAAGTAGACAGAAAGTTTGTGTTCTTGAAAAAGTACTTCCTCCAGTCATTCACAATTTCTTAAGAAAATGAAGAAAAATTCTAGCGCAAAATAGGGTTTTCAATCTTTCACTACCTTTTCCCGAAACAAAAGCATCGTCCTTGGCGTGTAATAAAAAGAATTCTGTAAGCTGTGGAGGCTGTGAGAATCGGCCACGGTTGGAGACTCTTCGAAAATAGCCCCCAGTTGATGGCAACCCGACCGTCCTCACCCGCAGCTAAACGCTAACGACTCTTCTCTGGCTGAAGAAGCAAGTTCAGCCCGCGTCCTTGACCCACTCGCGTGTTTAACGATCCCCGAATCACAGCCGGGTGAAAAAGGAAATTAATTAGAACGGCGCTCGTTCCAGGGGAAAAGAAAGGGGCGAGAATCTGCGCGAATTTAATCTCAAGGAGGCGATATGGGCCACGAATCGTAATCGTAATTTGTTGTGGTAGCAATTTTCGAGGTGGAGCAATTTGAGCCGAGAAACGCCGGTGATGGATTGAAAGATGAGAGATCTGGACGCTTAAAGTTGGACGGGCGTTTTGTTTTCCTGGAGGATCGCGAGAGATGACGTTGTGACGTGTGATTTTTGTGACGTGCTGGGTTTCGAACGAGCCCTGGATTTTATCGCCGGAATCTTCACAGGTGAGTCGAATTATCGAAGATTAAAGGTAGTAAAAATAATGTAAAATAAACGAGTTGTGAATGTAAAAGTGAAAGGTAATTTCAAATATAGTATTCTGTAGAAATTTTAGAAAAATCGAATTCCACAGACATAGAATTTAAACTGTAATTCAGAAAGTACATCTAATAAAAATCCATTTGCATAAAAATGTAAAGGTAGGGAATTAATATCTAATATTCCACAAAAAAATTCAAAATCGAATCGCTGAATCTTTTCCAACTTGCATCCAAACGTTACACGCAGTAGGTGTATGGCTGGTTGCCTGCACACTGGCGCCTTTGGGACACTTCTTCAAATTCATCAGTTTTCTCATTTTATCACATAGTATCAGCGTGTAGAATCTCATCTCTTTACTCGAAAATAAACGAATCGAGCACGCTAATTCGGAATGATCGTAAATTCACATACTCGTGGATGAAGAAACGATGCCAATGATAAAATCAATTCGAATGAAAGCGTCTTCTTGGCAACGTGCTCCCGTTTCAGAGAGGAGGAGGGGATGGTAAAGGTGGATCGATGAGGAAGTCGGTGTAATCTCGATCGTCTAGCTGTTCCCGTACGCTCTGTTTCCCACGGATTTTTAAACTTCACTCGCTGCCTCGGCCCCGGCTTATTTGCACGCTGGACGAGCGCGAATCCGGATGGAAAATTAATTTATGTTCAAAGAGAGGGCAAACGAGAGGTTGATATCGAGCCGTGTGCTTTATCAGTATTCTCAATATACGTTGGTATCTTAGATTTTCTCAAATGGGAAGCATAGCAGTTGCCATTTCGAGAGAAACTTGGGAAATTCTATTCTGTAATGGCCCGGTTTCAAAGCTGGAGTCCAATCGAATTGAACGGGTAGCCAGATTGGTTCCTTGGAAATATTAATATTAGATTAATATTGGAGATTTCGATGTTTCTGCTGTTTATTGCTAATGGAATTTTTTTCCCAATCTACCTCTTGTGATTTTGATCACTGGTCGCTAATATTATTCTTCACGAATTTGTAACAATTTCTCGGACGAATTACTCGTCTACAAATGATAAAAAAAAAAAAACAATTCATTTCTTCGAGCAACTTTGAAACTCCAAGAGGACAGAAAAAGCGTAGAAAGGAAAACTTCACCATCTTCCACAATGGTGTCCACAGCGTGGACGTGGCAAACGGAGCATGTAAGACCATCGAGAGCGGTGTCTGTTGCCCTTTTCCAGAAACGTTGCTGAATTTACGACGATTACACGGGCGCATTTTCGAGTTAGCTCCCAGGTCGAGACGTAAGCCTGCTCGTAAATTGGCCCACCCCTGGGAGAGCCAGCCCTCGAAATTTCTGACGCGGAACGGGAATGCTACGACCTTATCGAGTTCCCTTTTCTTTCCCGTGACACCTGCAGGAATTTCATTACGCGTCGGACCCGTTCGTTCCCTCGCCGAAACGACGCTGCGCCGTTTTTTGTGGACTTGAGGAGAAAACTCGCGTGGTTTTCAGGTCAGGTTCACTTTTAGAGACCCTTGCAACACAGCGACTTCGTGTTTTCAGCGATCCTAAATCTTGTCAATTCGTTTCTTTCGAAGAAGTGGAAGGTTAGGTTATTTCGATTAATTCTTTCGAGGAAAGAAAACGTGATTTAGAAGTTAGGTTACTGGTATTAGAATCTTCTCCGAGATGGATACTTCATATCTTGATATTTTTTCGTTTTTATATTTATTTATTTCATGTTTTCCAAGATGGCGGAGGGTATGATCTTAATTAAACACTTCTTTCCGCAGATTTCTTTCAAACGACATATTGTATACGTTAAATATTCGACGTAATTTACGTTCAAAGAATCGTATAATTGTAGGAACCTAGGGAAAAATATTGAGGGACCCAACGGGAATCCGAGGCTCTGCGCGCTACGCCAACCACTCCCTCTCTATTCTCCCTTGTCGGTTTCCTATTTGGGAATGGAGGCCCCGATACTACATAATTATATTTAGAATAATTTTCATCATTTGTCCATCAGTCTGATTCGATCGAATTCAGTTTAATGTACTATCAACCGATCTAACAGAATTCCCATCAGATGCGCCACTCTGTATTAATCTAGTCTAATGCCTGAACGCATCTATTCTATTTTAGCCTAACCCACATGTAACTGCCTAACCGTTATACTAGGATTGTAAAACTTTTAATGACCAAACTATTCGAAGAATTCGTATAATTTTGAATACGAATTCTTTATTCGGATAATTCGAATATTGTAATTGTTTGAGTTTCTAATTCTCCGACTTGTTCGAACGGTTTAACTATTCGGAGTTGAAATCCAGAGTTGAATTCGAATTTTCTGAAACTTCCATTAACACGTTTCTCTACGAAGGAACCTTCGTTTCGATTCGAAATTCGACGCGTGGTTGGTGAAATTGAGGCGCCTTAACGGCCTCGTTTACCGGAAACTCGATTCGCGAGCTATTACGCAACACCGGCGCCGTTACTTCCGCCCTTAACTTACGTCCAGTCTATTCGGCAGAACAACACGTTTAAAAGGTCCTAGTGATCATTTTAAACGGGGAAATGTAGCACTCGCTGGTTCTTGGAAAGAATCGTTTCGAACATTTGGAGAAGTAGAGAAATTAAATTAGAAGGTTAGATCTGTTGAGTAGAGTACATGGAACGCTATTTTAACTTAGTTCAAGTGTGTCTGGAAGATTAAAATTCTTATTTTTCTCTAAATTTTGTTCTAAACATTCTACGTAATAATTGGCTATTTTTCTTGATTTTCAGAGAGTGCTTGATGTTCCTGAATCGTTAACTGGATCGTTAGTGCGAGGTGTCGCGATCGAAACGGGAGATCGCCAGTGATCGTGCAGTTAGAAAGTTGTTCCTCGAGCGTGTGATTCGATCGTTCAATCGATCGGAAAAAAGAGTGTCCTCTCGACCGGGTGAACGCTGCTGGTCCTCGGCATGAAGGGTAAGTCCT
>NW_017100397.1:1279423-1291106 GCF_001263275.1 Habropoda laboriosa | reverse complement strand
TGAAATATCTCGATCGCGAATCCACGCGAGAACACGCAGTCGTTGTTTACGGTAACCCGCGAGTTTGTCAATGAGAATTCTCTGAAAGTGTTGGATTATTTCCACGAATGCCGATAGAATTGACAAATAGTATCGTGAACTTGGAATTCGTTTCAAGAAATTGTCGATGTTTTCCCAAAGCTTTCTTTGTTCAAATTTTCCAGAAATTTTCAAAACTTTCACATACAATTACCTCGCAATAACTAATTAAACCGCCTTCAAATAATATTCCAAGCTCAAACTTAATTGTACAAGGAGCACCGTCCTCAGAAATATAATATTAAATAGAAAATGGAAAAAATTTCGCGGAGATGGAATATCCGCGTCTCCAGCCGGGAATTCTCCAGTTTTCCGAAGGCGAAAGATCAAGAGCGTAGGCCACGGGGGCGCGTAACAGCTGTTTTGCATAACCTAATTAGTCAGTGAGGTGCGCACGCTGGCCGGAATTAAAATTGTGCGACCCCGACCTGGTCGAACGGCCGCATGGATCTTGTCCCTTCGACCTACGACCTTTTCCAGAAGACCAGTTATGAGAATGGCCTTTTGGCTGCGCCATCTGCCAGCAATCACCAGAAACCCCATCATAATTCGAATATTTCCACCATTTCTCGCCTGACTCCCGAGATATCCCCGAAAGACCAGTGAACGTTTATTGAATATTTCCAACAACTGGGTTAGAAAGGTGAGAGCGGAAAAGGTTCCCGTTCATTGAAAGGATTTCTCGCTGGAGGATCGTAACACGAACGTATATTCGAGCGTTATCGAGACGTAAAGTCGCGAGGTGAACGACCTTTGACCTTTCGACACATAGAACTGCGACATCTTGGGCAAAGAGGCCTCACTGTGACGCCATCTGGCGAACAGTGTGACAACTATTGCTGTAAGAGAGCTCTCGATGAGATGTTTTAAGTAAATTCGTTCAAGTGATCTTCGTGAATGTAAAGGCTCGTTCTGTGAAATAGTACACGTTCAAAGGATGGTTTAGGGTTAGGGACGATAAAATCGACGGGAAGCAGATTAATCTGGCGATTAAAGGGACTGGGTTGCTCGGTCGAAAACGAGCATCGCGATCCTAGTTCTATGATAACGGATTATCACTCGTGAGCATAATGTATCGCTCGCTGTTCAGGCGGCCACGATGAATTACCTGGCAGAGACCTTCCATAAACGTGACGGACAGGTATCGCTGATTAACGCGGCTGAAAACGGCGGAAAAGCGGTCCAGTTATGGACGGAATAATTTTTATCGAGAATTTTATGCTTCTCGAATCCTCGAAGCGTCTATAGGTACTTGACGAAGCTTTTTCTGGAAATTATATTCCAATTTATCTTTTCTCTATCATTTTTCATTGAGAATGGTTGTCATAGTAAATTAACTTCCATAAATATTTGTTTTTAGTTGATTTCGCGAGTCTTGTATTTTATTATTATTAATTACTTGCCAACGAATCACGTTGTCGCTTAATTGGCACGGGCAATTAATTGGAGGATGATCAAACCAATTTATATTCAGTTGCAGTTGACAGGGTAGAGGAACATTGTAAATATTTCTCCCAGCTTCTCTCTCTTTCTCTGTTTAGAAACAGTGCGAGGAAAAGTGGGGCTGTTTAACCCATGTTTCCTTTTTTTATATTTGTCCGACACGCCGTGGCGCGGCGAAATTAAAATTCCATTTCGGGTGAGGGAGAATAGGCGACTTTTCGTGCCTTTCTCATAACGTTTCCACATGTAAAGAGAACACAGGGAGGAAGAATTAGCGCCACGAGTGAAAAGCAAAAGCTTAAGACAATTTGCGAAGCCTTTGAAACAGGATACAGTTGAAAACAAAAGAAAGATTTATGTAAAAATGAAACTCTCGTGCGGTGGTGAATCGATTATTTTTCATGAAAGAGAGAATTTGTGGAAAGAAAGATAGAATATCACTCGGAATGAAATTTTACAGTATTTATTACTTTATCATGTGGAATTTTATTTCTGTATTATTTTATAGAGATTATTACGTTCCAAACATTGATCACTTAAATTAAACTCCACGTTTTGTTTAATTAACGAATTCACAATTTTACGGCTTTCCATTACGAAACAACATAATATCGTCGGCAAACCTTAATTTTTAAAGGCTTCACGAGCGTTATACAGCTTCCGTGTAACTACTCCGGCAATTAACCGAATCCTTGAAGCGTCTAGAAGCGTCGTTGAAGACGCTCGATGGAAAATCGCGCGTGCAAATTACCGCAAAATTCCGCGCTTCGCGTCTGGATTTGCGCAACTTTTAACACCATGTGGAACAAAAGGGGTCGAAGGAGGGTGGCGGAAAGCCACGGAGAAACTCGTGTTCACCTACGTGGTTCAAAAGTTCCCTCCCTCTTCTCAAAAGCCGCACAGTAATTATTGCATAACTTCGACCGGGACTCTTTGTTAACGGCGAAAGCCTCTCTCCAGACGAGTATCCAATGTTGAGCTCTCCAGGAAGCGTGAACTTCGTCTTCACGCTTCTGTTTCTCTTTTTCTCTGCTACAGTAGTTTCTACAAAATCTTGTTTCCCCACATGTGCAACATGTGTGACAATTTTTTAATTTTATTTTCGACGGTTTCGGTTGAGAGGCGAGATGCTTTTTATTACATTTCTGTTACATGCAGTGTGCTTTTCCTGTGGTTCACTTCAAGTGCCTATTTTTTGTATATTTTTTTCTCACGTGTTCTACGTGACACTTTTCCTCCCTCCCTTTTTTCCCCCGGTGTCTGGCGAGCTCAAACACTCCTACGAACGGAAACCTCAAATATTTGGCGGTGGCACGGCCCGTGTTTGTTTCTCATCCATTTGCGTTGCATCCCCCCCTCCAACTCGTGTCGTTAATTTAATACTATCTGTTTTCTTTCACACGCTACAAGACACGTTTTAATGCTACTCCTTTAATGCAATTTTTCGTCTTAAGGGATGTTGGTTAATTTTTTAAAAACCTTTCCCCATTTTTCTTATCACCTATTTTGGTATGCAGGTCTATTTTGGTCTAATTTTTTTAGAGAAATTTTCCGTTTAAAGTTACACAACGCGCGTCTAACATTCCATATACTATTATATTATATAAAGCACGAAGCGGAGGATGCTTATTAAGCGACGAATAATTTTAACGACGACTAATGAATTCGAAAGTTCTCTCTACCCTTAAGCAAGGGGAGGAAGAAGGTGGTGGAAAATCGTGTTAAGGAATCTCAGGGGAAACTTTGCTCAGAATCTCTAAGAATCGTCTGGGTGGTAGTCCCTTTGGAATTCAAGAAACAAAACCCTTTTCTTCAAAGAATAAAGACCAAAATTAGGTTTTGGAACAGAGTTAATCGACATTTTTAAAACCACTTCAGTGAGTTGAGGAAGAGGGGGTTTCCATTTTAGGGAATGAAATTGAAAGGGAAAATCAGAGGAAATAATTTTTGCGTTCGAGAGGAATCTGGCTCACTAATCACTAATTGTAAACTACTAAAGACTTGATCTGTTCAGAACTTCGCGGAGTGGATCTATTTTTGACAGTAGTTTAACGTGCGAGGGGTTCCTTTGATATATTGAAAATTACTCGATGTTTGTCGTGTACTCGCGTCGGTTTGCGTTGTATTGCAGACTTAGATCACGAGTGAAAATAGTCGGATAATTTTTAACGAGGCCTGAAGCGGTCACGGAGTACCTTATCTCGAACTTTATGATGTATAAAAAAACTTGGTGGATCATTCAGTGTTCGGTCTGATTGAATAGATGGTTGTTTGTTGGTTGGCGTTCGGAACAAGACTGACTCGAAATTCGGAAGAGGATATGCATCTAAGTTACCGAAGGCGGAGTTAAATTTGGGAGGTGAAAAAATGGGAGGATACAGAAAATCGATTATTGGTCGTAGGGTGTTTCTTAACACTATTTGGGAGGTGAAAAAATGGGAGGATATAGAAAATCGATTATTGGTCGTAGGGTGTTTCTTAACACTTTACCGACCGGTAGCCTATTAATCGCTTTTTTTCCGCCGACGCTTACCGACCGGTAGCCTATTAATCGCTTTTTTGCCGCCGACGCTTACCGACCGGTAACCTATTAATCGTTCTTTTGCCGCCGACGCTTACCGACCGGTAGCCTATTAATCGGTCAAAGTTTGATTTAACATTTCTACAGGTATAAGAAAAAGATCATATATTCCCGCGCGATAGCCTCGAGTCTAAATAGAGCCGGTATCAACCATGTATCTGTGGCCGAATGAGCGGTCGGAAGTGCGTAGGATGTTCAACCGCTACCGGTCGGTAAAATGTCAAGTAGATGGAGAGAGGGTAAAGGTGGTGGTAGAAGGATGAGGTGTCTGGGGTTTGGGAAATTCCGGAAAAAAGAAAGATCGGACATGAGAGAAGGAAAGTACTACCTTAATAATTAGGAAATCGGAACAATGGATGGTAAAAACGAGTCTTGAAAACGCCGTTCGTTTATGCGTTTACCGAGGGTATGCGTCTCTACCCGTCTCGGTTAATCCTATGGGCCGCGGGATCCTTCAGGTCCGTTTTACAACTGGTGAACTCGTAAACTAGAGAAAAGAAAATGTTCGGTACGGAACAATGTTTAAAAGTATTCTTCAAATATATATTTGTTTTTAGATGGAAAATTGAGATTTCTAAGTTAGTCAGTGGCTGTAGTATGTATTTCACGAGAGATTCCTTCGAGAAATTAGAGTTTATTTAAGATTTGAAAATAAGGTAGTACTATAGTATTTGGGAAAGTATACAGCGACTCTTACTAATATTCGGACACTCTTTAGAACAGCATAACTTTTTCTGGGTTTTTTTGAGAAGTTAAAAGGATTAGTATACTAGATGACGTGTGTAAAATTTTTTGAAAATATTGCAATTTGTAGGAATCACGCGCTAAGGGCTGGGTCAGGTAAGGACCCAGTCACGTGCTCGCGCGATGCGGTCCTTGCCGGGTAGAAACCCCCAACTTGCGCCAGGGTTTCCCGAAGGCAAGAGAGGGGCGTCAAAGCCGGCATATAAGGACGCGTTAGGAGCACTGCGGGCAGAAACGTAAGAAGTATAAGAATTGTAAGGATTGCAGGAGAGTAGATTGAACCGCGTAGTCAACGACGAAATAAATATAGTTTCTTTTAAATTATCGGACGAAGCACTGTTTAAACTGAAAACCCTTACACATGTTAACGGTGAATTCTAACACATTTTAATTCATATTTTCTGAACTGGACATTTGCGGCAGCAATGACCACCTATGTTGGACTCCTCTATTCGTACGCTTTTCAATGATGTATCATAGGACCCAATAGGCGTGGGCCCAAGTACTACAGCGCAGCCGAAAATAATTTTTACAATACACATTTGTCCATCCCAGATGGACAATTGATGTTTCTGAATTAATCAGAGGCTACTATTTAATACCCGAGGGGTTGATTTGAAAATTTGGAGAATATTTAACATTTAAAAATAATTTTCAACGTTTTTGTTTGGTCCCAAGTGGTAGCTTATCGTTTTCAAGCAGATTCTGCCGTCTGAAATTCGTGTTCACGTTATTGGATGGACGCTGGCTATAGCCAGGCGAGCCAGTTTCGTTCCGAACTTGCAGATAATCGCATTAAAACGCAGCAAGCTACTTGAACCCTCGTTAATCTGTTCCGCTGAAATGTGGCCGGCTGGCTGGCGGAAAGAGCCAGGCTATCATTTTAGAAACTTCCTTTCCAAACTGTCCATTACCAAAATAAGATCCATTAATTAACACCGATAAATAAATGAAATATCCACGGACATTCTGTTCATGAAATATCCACGAGCATTGTTAATCACTCTTATTTTTACATTCACATTCTGTCGATGAGAGAATTCCAATTTATCGCATCGACAGTATTATGAAGCAATTTAGGGAGAATGTTTAATAACCTCTGCTATCGGAAAATTGCAATACATGTTATACTAATTCTCCAATAATTCAATATTATTTGCAATAATTCCTGGCAAGTGCTTACTGTTCGAAAATTGCAATACTTCTGCATTAATTTTTATTTTTTAATAAATTGCACTGTTTTCAAATTGCGATATATTTATATGCATGAATTATACTATATCCAATTCTACAGTAATTCTAGTTATCGAGTTTAAATAACATCCGCTCTGCAAAAACGACACTATTTCTTCAAGTACGTAAATTTTCAAATATGAAAATTCCGCCGTTTAAATATCGTAATATTTCTCATCACCAATATTCGTCAATTCCACTATTCTCAACGCTATAATAATTTCTAATTATTCCCACATAGAAATTTCGAACAACATCGACTCAATATCGGAGAATTTCAAGAAATGCCAATAAACGAATTGAATGGTAATAAAATTGGAATGCTTTCTTTCGCGAGTTCCTCCACTTGGTGTTCTCGATCACGAACTGTAACCATAGCTACAGCTTTTTAATCATCCCCAAAGAGGAGTAGCAGAACGGTTATCACTGTTAGCTGTCGCTGATCGCTTTGGAACGCGCGCTTTTGCGCGTTCCATTTTCGAGGCCGGATCGATAAGCCCGATGAAAATTCCGGGTCCACGGACTGAACCCGTGCCGGGAAACCGTGGAACGTTTCGTGTAATGCGTTCGCGGTTCTCGGTGAACCGAGACGAACGCGAACCGGTAAATAATCGATCGATCATTGCTCTGCAGGCCAACAAAGTTGACGGTCCTACCAGTTCTCTAGCTAGAGTTACGTAACACACACCTCTGGTGACCCCGAAACGCTTGGAACGCATCCGCGGCGAATACCCCGAATCCCAAGGTAGCCTACCGTAGAACCGGAAGTCCACGGTGACGCTGGAAAATCTTGAGAATTCCTGTTGTTCCGTTGAACCGTGGTCTTGATGATGTTGGTAATGACGACGAGGGATTAATTCGAGTGGATATTGTGCTTAGAAAAGTAATGGAAACCAGAAGTTGCGGTAGATGTTGAAGATTTTCGAGGATTTTTGTTGTCAGTGATTGTCTGGAGCTGTCTAGTGTTGAATTATTATTTAAGTAGAAGTAATTTTAAAATGTATCACAGTAGTTTGTGTAGGTTGGAAAATTGGTAGGTACTCGAGGTTGAAAGAAATTTTCGAGATTGTCTGGAGTTGTCTAATGTTGTACAGGGTGTGATAAAAAAAGTGTTTTGTTTCTAAATAAGTTTTAAATAAAATAAGATAAATATATACACTTTTTATCAATAGTTTATTCAGTCTTTCCAATTATGTGTGAAATATGACATCAGCCAAATGACTTCTTCTAGCTGCTTTACAAACGCGTGCTCTTTCAACAACATTTCTCATAACATTTTCACATGTTTCTTGTGTTGTTTCTTGAATTTCTTGGCGAATGTTGTCCTTCAGCTGCTCAATTGTGGTCGGCTTGTTTGCATAGACTTGCTGGTGCCGTTAAATCGGGGGAGAGAGGGGGCCAATCAACGTCACCGTTTTAACTTTTGCCAAAAATTAGGTTCGTCAACATTCAACTGTAACAGCTTCGTGGTCCAGTCTCTTCTTTGTTTGTGGTCACTTTCTTTTAACTCTTGCGTCAATTGAGTTTTATAGGGATAGAAATGCAAATCTTTTTTCATTATTGTCCGAACTGTTTGCCGATTTATTCAAAGTTCTTCAGCACGACGTCTTACGGAGGTCTCTGGATTTTCAGCAACGCTATTCTTCACAGAGTCAATGCTTTCGTTTGACTGTGCACTACATACGAGGACGACCACTCTTTGGTCCGTCAGCCACGGTAAAATGAGTTTCAAAATTTTTAATTATGCGAAGAATAATGGATTTACTCGGAACATTGTTACGGCCGAAAATATCTCGTAATCCTCTTTGTGTTTGCACAACGGACGATTGATTTTGATGATAAATTTTTACCACGATAACACGTTGTTGAGGCGTCAAACGTACCATGATAAAATTGTATGGTCTACTCTACATGATTGTTAACTGATTACTGACATAACCTCAACAGAAAACAAATGACGGCGAAACAAATACGTATCGCTTCTTTCACGACACCCTGCATTATTATGCAGATGATAGTAGCTTTGAAATGAATTATAATAATAATTTGAGTAGCTTGGAAAATTGATGGATACCGGAAGTTAAGGTCCATGAATTTTTCCAGGAGATTGTCGACCAATATGATTTATCAATATAATTTGTAAATTTGCTTAGGGCATCGCAATCTGCTGTGGCCTCAAATAAAAACACAAACAAATTTTAAATATTGATAAAAAAACATCTCGTAGAAAAATCACTCAAATGAAGTCAGACATATGATAATTTCTAAATTGTTTTAAATATACAAAATATAACATTAAAATAATTTTGGCGCATTGTAAATGTGCTTGAGATATTTTGTCTTCTATTTTTTTCAAAAGCATTTATTTGAGAGGTTTTAAAATGTCGGCTAACCTCAAAGGGTATCTATCCAATAAGATTAATTTTTTATATACTACCAATTACGTTGTTATATTAATTTAATTTTTACCTTTTATTTTCCTATTTTAATTTCAAACTTTCTGTCCAATGAGCCTTATTTGTCGTTTTTAAAGCCCTTTAATTATATAATTATTTCTGTGATTTTGTAAACACATCCTTTATTATTTTTTTTAATAAAAATTAAAAGACAAAAGACAATATATTTTCATATATTAAAAAGGCGTATATATTTTAAATTTTTCTGAGACCAGCTGATGTAATTTAAAACAGTAGGGGGCCTCTGGGTTTTGTATAGCTTAGGGCCTCTGCAAGTCTAAATTCGGCCCTGGGTAGACTGTTTAGTGTAATACAAGATGTTAATAGAAATCGGAGGTTGATGGAATTGTCGGAGAACTTGAGGATCCTTCGTAAGAGTAATTCATAAAATAAATTACTAAATAAATTGCTTCAAATAACTTAACGCATTATCCACAAGCCGGAAGTTAACAAGGATTCCAAAGAACATAAAGAGTCCGAATCTAGAAGGAGAAATATTTCGAAACAGTATACACATTTTAAATGGATTGTTTCCCAAGCAACTGCAGAGTCAATTTCACAAGATTTTAAACAAACTTTTCTTTTGAAAACAATCAGACATCGTTCCTACAGCGGCTGCTAAAAATCCCGAATAAACAGACTTCCGGTGTACGGTGGAAAACTAAAAATACTGGTCGTTCGAACGTTTCTCTTCCTCCCAGTTGACCAGCCAATCCGCACTCGAATCTAGGTCCATGGGACATTAATTAGCAGACGGATCGATGCTCCGCTTTTTCCCCACGATTCTTCTGTTTTCCCATCAGCAACCGCTTTTCAATTCGCCCCCTTTCCCCTGCTGCCTTTCGTCCAGTGGATACTGTGGACGTTTCTCGAGACACATCACGAATAGTGACACTCTTCTCCGACGAGAAATGAAGAATACTTCCTCTTTCGATGAATGAATATGATATTTCACCTTGTGGCGACCGCCACGGGGGCCTACGTACCCTTTCCTTTTTACGTGGGATGCCCTCATGGATGCCCCGCCCCCTAGGGGAGGGGGCAGGTAGTGCCGGACTCTTACCGGCTAAAACCCCACGGTGGCCATCCTCGGCACTCCGGGGGTGGGCCCGGGATCTCTTACGAACACAACCAGACCCACCCCACGCCGGGCCCCTCCCTCGAGATGTTCGAGGAGGGAGGGGCTCATCCCGGAGGGGGTCAAATGGACCCCCTCTCAACTCCGAGGCGCCGCTGGGACCACGCCAGCGACGCCCCCACCGCGGGCCGCGTGCAATGGGCTGTCGGCAGTCCTGCGGCCCCGGCCACCGCGCAAAGACCCGGGAGGTGCCCCGCCTCCTTGACGGAGGACGGCCACCAAACCGGGCCCGTGCACACTCGGGTTCCTCGGGGTAGTGAACTCCCGTACCACGACCGATGGAAAAAGTCAGTCGCGGCCCCTGAGGTCGGGGCCTACATACCCAGGCCTGGCGACTCTTGCAAGGAAAGGTCCCGAGGTGTAACTCTCAGATTTTAACGATCTTTGGCACAATGATAGAGCTCGAAAAATTGAAGCCATTGATACCCGGTTTTGGGGGCAGACGGTTAATAGTTTACGAGATATTTAATATTAAAGTTTTTTACCTGTGTGTATCTTCTCAAGTGTACGTATGTATTAGAAGAAGTGGTCGCGGTGGGGTTGGTAAGACGTGTGACTGGCGGAAGAATGTTCCTTTGTGTCGCGGTTTCGAGTCCTGCTGGGGTGATTTTTTCAAGATGTTACTTTCTTTTTATAACTTTTTTTTAAATACACGTGTATATATTCCACTATGTATAACTAACCTTCAAATATCTTTTTTCAGAAATACTGCAATTCAATTGTTACTATAATCATAGGATGTACATAAACCCGGATGGTATTTATCATAAGAACATTCAAAGCATAAAAACATTTGATACATAAAAGTTTGATGACAATGTAAGCTGAATGGTATCTTTGTTTCTTCTGTCACAAGTTTTTCATTGTTAGTTCTGTTGAGAATGCCTGAATGTCCGCTTGTTGAATCCCTTTTTATGTTAAATACCATCGAGTCGAGAGATGTTTTCCAAACATCTCTGGGTTTCTTCGTCCTCGAGGACAAGAGTATTGCCTTGGCAATATGTAGACCCGCGTCCCCACTTCCTGGGACTTTCCTTGGGAAAAAGGGGCTACTTAAGGGAGCTCCGAAAAAGGCACGAGGCTTTTTGTCGCGGACGTTCTTTCTGCATGCTTCGTGTCGCTTATACATTAAAAATAGTTTAAGCGTTATCTGATTTAAATGAATATATATTTCTGTTAAGCAACGTTAGTGTAATAATTATTTTTACACCACGTCACTTCCAAAACCTGTTTATTAGAAATGGAAAAGAAACATGGAAAATAACGACTACTGATAACAATTTTAAGCACAGGAAAGAATCTCGTTTTGTGAAATTTTCGTACCGCAATTTACACCAATGTGCTACGAACTTTTGATTAATTTTAAATTAGTGTCACAGAGCTCGATATAAATTTGCTTCATTTCTTTTAGGTAGAATCAAGTAATACAGTCTTAAAATTGCTAACTCTTTTTTGCGAAATTCTTACCTAATTTCTTTTTCTTCACTTTTTTGAATATGTAGTTCAATTGAAAGATATTCAAGAGGAATATTCGAACGGAAAAACAGAGTGAGAAGAAATTGTAAAAGGTGGCTAGAAAAGACAGGAGAGCCTCGGTGGTCTTTAATAGACGCGTTTAATCGACGAGTGGCGTAAGAGTGTTCCACGAGACGCGGAAACCGCTTGAAAACTTGATCCTCACTCCTTGTTAATCCCTTGGGAAAATCGAACTTCGTTCGGGGACCTTCAATTTTCCCATTTTTCTTTCAATGTTATCTCACTTTACTCCCTCACACATAAAACAGCAACAAAAAGACAGAGTGTGTGAAATATTATCAAAGGAACAAATAGTCGTTAAATAATTTTAAATAACGGAATAGTATTATTTACATTATTCACGTTTATTTCTCGAAAAGTAAGAAAAGTTTATGTAGAAACTCTGTTGGATTATACCTACTTATCGAGAAGTAATTTCGTTACACAAATGCGATTAAATCGTGGTGGGCATTTCTTGGCCGTTTGTTCGTGGAC
>NW_017100397.1:1274717-1279392 GCF_001263275.1 Habropoda laboriosa | reverse complement strand
GGTTGGAGTAGTGTAAATTAGTCAAGCGAGTTCGCGATTAAAAGTTCACCGGTGAAAAGTGTTTTCCGCTCGAAATCGCCGCATTCATCTCATGGCTCCGCGATTTTTTCTCCATTTTCCACTCTCGTTCGACGAACGTGTGTACACATATGTCCACGCTGTATGCACAGCATGCACGCTTAAAATTGCTCGTGAACAGATGCAAGATAGGCTTAAGTCGACGTTAACATGTGTTACTTTAGATTGTCCCAACTTCAAGTTTCAGTGAACCTAATTCGATATGCAACATTATCATCGAAAAAAAAAACAAAAAACAAAAAGAAGTGTTAGAGTTTAGCTTGCCGAGGTTTATGACATGGAGCAGGCAGGCAGTTATCTTTGAGACCATTGTTGAATGCCCGTACCATCCGTGCACCAGCATTAGTTTCGCTAGTTTATAGAATTTAGGACTCGGGAAGAACCGACGAGAAACCGAAGAACCGAAGAACCGTTTATGACTCATGTCATAAACCCCGAAGACCCAAGCGGTGACCTGGCGAAAGACGACGTCACCAAGTCCGGGGTTTTTTTCCTAACGGTGAACAGTTAGTCACCCCCATCTCTCCCACTTTTTCTCGGGAAGAACCCAGTTCTCCTTCCAGAAAAGACACACGCCAAGGGCGCAATGGAAGGGAGGACACGAGGAAAGGGAAACGGGAGTGCTGGGACCGGACAGGGTTTTTACAGGAGTAACAGAAGACAGATTATAGAGACAAGACAGTCAGAAGCGTCACTCATTACTACGGTCCCAAAGCCGTTATCAACCTTTGGGTGGTCCTTCAAGGAAACTATAGACGGCACGTAGTGCAATATTCAGGGCTCGAGTACACCCTAACAAGAAGCTTCGAACAATTGTTAGAAAATTTTTCAAGAATTCCACTTTGAATTTTTCAAATAAAAGATTAATTAATATTACTGAAAAAAATTTGCTGGACTGTAGGAAAATAAAAGATGAATTATTGATAAATATTTCGACAAGGTTCAGTGAGAGTCTGTGTTGGCTTAGATTTCCTTTGTCAAACACAAATTTCTGTTTCACACGGTAACCATCAGATTGGATGGTTACGCAAACATGATGGGAGAGAGAGAGAGGGGGGAATAGGAGGGATGGAAGAATGACGAACGAAGCTGAAATCGGTCGACCAGGCTGGTACACAGGCATAAATAGTGGGATTAAAGCAGCGGCGAGCTGTCCCGCGATATTTTACCGCACCCCTCTGACGAATCACGCGCATTATCGGTAATTGCCACTGCCGCTCCCGATCGCCGGATAATCTTTCCTCCCCGAAAACCTTCTGTCACGTGTGCGTAATGATCGCGTGTCGAATATATCCGGAATAATTCCCTGACAGTTTGCGAATGTTTTTTTAAAAGCGTGCAAATTTGCGTTAACAAGCTGAGGGAAATATCGTATTTCATACTATTTTTTTTCTTTTTGAATCTTCCAATATTTACGATAGAAGTGATAAATTTAGAGGATTCGAAGGTTGGTTTATTGGATAAATGAACGTGAAACAAGTTTTCGAAGAGGATTGTTTTGAATATTTTCAGAATATTAATCTCTTTATGATTTGGAGAGGTGAGGATGTACTGTGCAGAGCTGGGTAAAAGTCTCGCGGAAGGAATACGGGTTTGATTGGGTCATACGAGCGAAATACCCCTCTTGCCCTTGCACCGTTCCGCTGGCATTCTTTTCAGCTATGCATAGTACTTGCATAACAGATAGTGTTAATTAACATGATACAATGGAATTGTAAAGAGGTTATACGAACGACTGAAGGGCTTTCTAAATTATATTCGAAGGCTCTTTGAGGCTTTCGAGTGGTGAAACGCGTTCTTGTGGACAATTGGTTTAGTATGTTACATACGTGGCACACTCGATGCAATTGATCTGAATTTAGGCTAGCAGGGAATTGAATCTGAAACACGGTCCAGAAATTCATATCTATATTCGAAATTCTAAATTGTATGCATATTCTAAGTGTAACCTACATATTACCAATGCGTATCGTTTATGTATGCATCCCATATTTACGTACAGTCTCGATGTTTCGACGAATCGTTGCACCGAACCACTAAATCATTCCCAAAATATTTCTCCTCCCCTCAATAATTTTTCGAAACTTTCTATATTCGCTAGTTTAGAGATTCGATAAAAAAGATGAACCAATTAGCTCACAATTTTAATTTCAAAGCTCTCACGTTTTCCAATGAATTTTCAAGTATCTAAATTCATCAAAAATTCCGGCCCAAAGAACGTTTAATCAAATTTCTGCGACTTATCGAATGACTAGGAGATGCGTTTAGCACCGAAACAGGCAACAATTCAATCCCAAAAAACGTGCCAATCAGCCAGCCTACAATTTTAATCTCGAAGTTAATTTTGCAAGATCTAAATTCACCAATAATTCCAACTCAGAGAACACCTGTTCAAATTCCCACAGTTTATTAAATAACCAGGTAGCACGTTTAACAGAAAAATGGACAGCAATTCGACGACAAAAGCGGACCAATCAGCTTGAAAGTGTTCACACGACGCGCGAATATTCAGCCTGAATTCCCCTATCCCTGTTACACGGGGATTGTCGGCAGGCACAGTGACGAGTTACGCGTTGTATCGAGGCCCCAGCACTTCCGAAAAACAACCACGCGCGCACACTGTCCAATTCATACGTTAATACGGGGACGATATATAATTTTCATTAATGCCCGGTGGAACGAAGTGACCGCGTGGAAAATATTCCCGTCACTCTTCTCAACAATAGGCTGAAACACGCCGTTCGGGTGATTAACCGTGCACTATATGTCCGCGGCGACGAATTTATCGGATTCGCCGTTGGCCAACGTTGCCGAACAATGAAATCTATTTTGCTGCGACTAATTCGATCGACTGGCCCAACTCTATCAGCTCCTCTCCTCGTGTGAAATGTTTGTTGATCTTCGACGAAGGGAAACAGGGATGCTACAATGGATGTAGATTATATTATTACGCGTATCGTGTGCACGTGAGGTGCTTTTGACGAGCGTAGATTCAGTCGATTCAAGAGATCACCAGAGGTAGATTGGGTGCTGGGTTCAGGTTAATGCTGATTCAAGGGGAATCTGAGTCTAGACTAAGCCAAGATTAGGTTGGTTTTGCGGTGGACAGGTTGGACGAGGGTTAACCTAGACCTGGGTTACAGTTGTGGTAGGTTAAGACGTTACAAATCAAACGAATCAAGGTTAAATAGATATCCAAAAATATTTTTAGAAAAGTTTGTAAAGAACCCTTTGTTGGAAAAATTAATAATGTAGAATTGAACGATGGTTCGTTATGTGGAACAAAATTTCTTAGAATAAAATGAATATAAATGAAATAATAGTGTTAAGATAAGTTTCGAGTGGAAGAATGGGGTTGGTAGCACGTGACGTTGACCTGTACTACTGGAGGAGGGTGATAATGTAGATCTGGATTAAGGTAGACGTATAGGAATGTAGATGTGCAGTAATAGGAGCTTAGAATAGTGTGGATGTGTCTAATAATATTGAGCTGCAGTACTGAGAATTTGTGATAGCGCTAACGTGTAATATTATGAATGTATTGAAGACCAGTAGAAGCGCTGAGCTGGACTACTGTGGGCTTAGATTAATGTGGAGCCATGCTGATGCAAACTTAAATTACTGTGAACTGATACCAGTGCTAAACCTAGGTTAATGTGGACATTAATTAGTGTTGACCTAGACTACTGTGGACCATGGTTAACGTAGTTCTACACTTACGTTGACCCAGACTATAATAAACCTTGTAATATACGCCTATACTTAAGTTGACCGACACTACTGTGATCTTCGGTTAACGTATGTCCACGTTTGCGTTGATCTGGACTACTGTGGCCCTGGATTAGCCTTGAGCTAAGTTAACGGAGCTCTACTCTTGCATTGTATATTAGGCTACTGTAGATCTAAAGTAGCATTCACCTAATCTTTCAGCCACTTAAATTACCGCAGACATACATCACTATTGTAGTAAAATAAAATATGTTATAGTTTATTGAAATAAGATATACATGTATATAGAAAATTAACGCGAACGAATTTAAAATACGACTAATGACTAAACAACTAAACGACTAAGATCCGCTCTCGCGTTAACAATCCAAACAACAATAATAATCCCTCTGCGAAAATGTTTCCCTTTTTAAGAGGAAGCACTCCCCGCACACGCTTTCCCATTCTCCCCTTGATCATAGTTGGTCCTGTTTGGCGTTTCCCCATCATCGAGCCACCGCCCCCTTAATGCTAAAAATGTCCAGATGCTACACTATTAACTTCCCGACTAGAAATTTCAGTTAGGCAGACATTAGGTTTGTATTAGGCTTTCCCAATGACTATCCAATGAAGCCAACCGCATTAGGCCCATATTAGAATAGCTTTATTAGGCTATCATTGGGAGACATTAATGAAATCTCATGAGAAATAAAAACTTTTATCTTGTTGAAAGCTCTCACGCAAGCGTACGTCCGACACTGAGATGTCTGTAAATATTCCTACATATAAGTTTGAGAGCCCCACTCCATCTAATTTAGGTGTGCGCTCGGCCATCCCCGTTTCAGCCACGTATGGCAACTGTTAGGAATGCCCAACCTAAGCGTGCGCT
>NW_017100397.1:1261854-1274541 GCF_001263275.1 Habropoda laboriosa | reverse complement strand
TATGGCGACTGTTAGGAATGCCTAACTTAGGCGTGCGCTCGGCCACCCCCACCTGGGCTACGTATGGCGACTGTTAGGTATGCTTAACTTGGGCGTGCGCTCGGCCACCCCCACTTGGGCCACGTATGGCAGCTGTTAGGAATGCCCAACTTAGGCATGCATCATTCCTTCTGAATTAGGACCTAATGCGGTAACGATTAGGCTTGCAGCATTTAGGTGTGCCTAATCGTTTCCGCATTAGGCCCACATTCGTCTTTAGGCATTCCTAACTGAAATTCTAGACGGGTTAGACCACTGTAAACTTAAAATCATCAAGGAATTACCTAACCTCAACGCCAACATCGTTCCCAACAAACGTAATCCAATCTAACGAAGCCAGACAGTTGATTATAAAGTTGAATGCGGTCGTTCCGGACCGTTAGACGTTCAGACAGCATCAGCAGAGGGTCGTATATCACCTGGCTACACCGAGGGTAAGCGCTTTCCTCCCCAGAGGGGGAGGGAGGTTCACGAGGAGGAAGGAAATAAGGCGGATAAAGAATGGAAAAGGCAGTCGAGTCCGTGAGAACATTATGCGGGATCCTCTGGTTAATTTGATTTGCAGATAAAAACAAAAATAGAAGATCGAGCCGGGTGAAGTAGGAGAAGGAGGCACTTTCGACCCTCTTGAATTCATTCGATGGACATTTGCAAGTAATGCGGACGTCCGCTCGACCCTTTAGCGAAATTGACGGCAAACATTTCCATTGTGTCCTAGGAAATGCTCTTCGACTGTGGACTCAGCGTGATCACTCAAGTGGAAGGGTTGTGGGATGAGTGGCTAGGCTAGTAAGATGGGTTCACTTTATGGTAGCTTGAATTTATGGAATATTCTGCGTTCCACGTATTCTTGGATCTAAGTTACTTTTACTATGAGTTAGCTTATTTCAGGCTTCGGTAACACTCAGTATAGGTTTTCTAGGCATAGCTAATTTTAGAGTGCTAGGTTGCTCTCAACCCAGGTTCCTAGTGATCTAGATTACTCTGAGCATAAGCTAACAGGGACCTGGATTACTTTGAGCCGAAATTAACAGAGGCCTAGGTTACTCTGAGCCTACCTGTGTTTACACCTAGGCTGCACTGATCCTAAATTACTCTAAACTAAGCTAGCTCCCTTTTAAAGAATAACAAAACGATTCTGAAGCACTCAATAATTTAACAATCTCTGTTCCACAACTTTTACTGAAACATAGTTATTCTCTTTTATTTAATTCCTCGTTCTAGGCGTAGCAGCACGAAATGGAATAAAAACGCGCTTCGGTCGGATTCATTCCCCGCGATTTGATTACGCCACAAGATAATAACGAATCCTCTAGTAGAATTAAAAAAACAAAAAAAAAAACACACACAGCTGGTACTAACACAAAAGGAATAAAAATCTAACGAAACAATTATTAAACCTCTCTGCATGCTCCACATCACTACCTCAATACCTCTGTTGCCTCAGAATAACTCGAACCAATCAAAAACCGAATATAGAACACAATTTTCAACTCATAGTTGAAAGCTCAGAACTGAAGGATATAGATGGAACCGGTGGTTTTAAAGACGTAGACAGAAAAAAAAATGGCAGAAAAATCCAGGGAGAGGACATGACGAGGCAAACACTCCTGTTCTCGTGGCTTTCTTCAGCTTGTCTAAGCTCGTTTGAACGTGTTCCGCCCGCCTCATGACTTATGGATCCGAGTTACACTCGACCGATCGACTCGCGCCATCCTTTTCCTTCAGAGCTCCGGTTATTTTGTTTGCCAACTTACGTGGGAAGGCGGTACGTGTTCGTTGCGACGACGCTTACCGCGGCTATGACCAATTTGTCCGACAGCTCGAATCACGTTTCCCCCATCACGAGACAAAGAAACTGGCGATGTGGAAGGGTTAAGTTAGCCGGTGGTGTGTCGCTTGAGTAATCACTACTGTTCCCACGGGAGCACAGGCCGGCATTATTAGTTCTGCGACGATGCAAATGGAGAGTTGGAAGTTGTGCGTTTGGAATTTGTGGAAGACTTGATGATGTTGAGTAATGGAAATATTTGGTATTCAGGAAATTGAAGGTGTTTTGATAGAGGCTAGGTTAAGTTCTGCGTAATCGAGATTTAGGGTGGACTAGTTGCAGGGTTAGGTAGACACAGAGTAGCCTAGATCCTGAGTTACCTTGGTTCAGAGTAGCCGAAACTCAGAGTATTCTACATAGAACCGAAGTTACCCAGAATTACCCAGGTTCAGAGTAACCTAGATCCAGTGTTACCCAGATTCAGAATAATCTAGATCGAAAGTTCCCTAAGCCTACAATAGCCTAGATCCACAGTTACCCAAATTCAGAGTAAACCAGAACTAGAGTAGCCTAGTTTCAGAGCAGACTAAGCTCAGAGCTACTTAGATCTAGAGTAATTCTAAACTAACTCTAAAAACTCCGATTCTAACTCAATGCCTACCTAATACCACCAATATTCACTACGACCATTCCCTATATCTACTAACCCATGTAAACTCCGACTAGCATCTTCCATTTCCCATGCAACGAATCTCTTCCAGCACAGAGC
This sequence comes from Habropoda laboriosa, assembly GCF_001263275.1. Classification (NCBI taxonomy): domain Eukaryota; kingdom Metazoa; phylum Arthropoda; class Insecta; order Hymenoptera; family Apidae; genus Habropoda; species Habropoda laboriosa. Next base: position 1,271,962 of record NW_017100397.1, on the reverse strand, counting down.
AGAGCAAGACAAGTAAACGAGTCGCCTTAATTTAATTCACCGAAGAAATATCCCGTTCCGTTGCACCGCGACACATTTACTTACCACGACGCCTGCTCTTAGCCGGCTAATTGGAAATTATGTAACGTCACAGCTACGACACGGTGTTCCACGGGAAAGGAACGTAGAAATAATGTCACTCCCCCCTCCTGTTTTCCTGCCGTTCTTCTTTCGTCCTTTCCCTTTACGGCCGCGTCGCGACGCTGCGGAGACGCGAGTTATTAAGGGCGTAATCAACTTTGCCGATGATACCTCTTATCTTCTTCCACTGGAGAAATGAAGCTTTTTCCTGCCTCCAGCAAGATTGAAGTCTTTAAGCGTTTTAATTAGTGTAACTCAGTTTTTTGTTCGATGATTTTACTCTGCTGAGTTGTTCTTAATCATTCTGTACATTCAGAATCATCCTCGAGGTTTGATTAACTTACACAGTCCCGTGCAATCGGAGACTATAGACTTATCGTGAGTTTCCTATTTTTGAAACATCCTGTATACATTTGAACACTTCGTCCATTTAATCCGCCAAATTCCTTGACGAATTAATTCAACGTGGAAATAATTAATCTGTTTCCACTGTAATATTAATCGACTTCGTTACATTATTCCACGAGAAGCAAACAGACCAGCGTACCATCGTTTATAGCGTTACAGGGCGGTCCATTAATTGCTGCGTCTCGCTCCGCGCGTTTTCTATGAATTAACAATGACGAATTCCCTGGTAAATCAATTTCACGCGGGTCGCAATTATGCCGTATTGATTTCGAAATTAATTGCCGTAATTATGCCGCCTTTCGTAAAACAAGCGGGTCACAGAAACGTGTCACCTGCCTCTACAGTATCGTTCAAAAATCGTGCAACGCAAACGTAGTCAGGATTGTCTAAATCTACAACACCAGGAAAAACCTATCTCCTGTACTTTTTCCAAAATTCAACTCCATTCAATTCTTTCACCGTTCGTTTCAATCCAAAAGCACTCAATATCCTCTCAATAAAATTACACACCACACACCACACGCAAAATTCCAAAGAAACATTTCTGACATTCAATCACCCAAAGTACCACACAAACACCGGAGTATGGAAATGCCACACTCCGCCGTTACTCGTTCTCTACAAAGTGTTCAAAAAATCAGGGCTGCGTCAAAAATCTCGTATCGCGCGAAAAACAACCGCAACGATAGCTTTTCGAGCGTCACACCGTTCCGGTCGGCGCTTATCCGTTGTGTTTTTGGTTCGTTGATCCAACATCCCCCCTTTTAGGAGGGAGGTCGTGATCGTAGCATCTCGTGGCGAGCCGTAATCCAGCGTCGCGCAAAAGTACACAGAGGGACGGGTCGAGGTTTGCAGAAACGTGGCGCAGGTTGGTTCGAGAGCACCGACCGACACCGAGATATCGATCTCTCGACGGCAGAGGGGTGAGTCGAGTGTGCCACTGCTCGACAGAATATCGGGACAGGCCGTTTCGAGCCGATCGCCGATGTTTACGCGCGCAATAAATACCAGAGCGATGTCCTGCACGGCGTTCTTCTCGTTAGCCTAACCGTGCGTGTGTGATAGGCCTAGCCTAACCTAGCTAGATTGATGCTCGTTCTTTGGTAGTTCGACGAACACGTTTTCTCTTCATTTTTGTTGAATATGTGATTTATTTTGTAACTCCATTTTATTAAAAATGTGAATTATTTTGTAGTTCCTGTTACGGAACGGGCCGTAACGGTTGAAATCGCCTTCGTTTGATGTTGTTTTATTTAATGTTTAGGTCGAACGGGTGTCGTTCTAGGTGTATGGTTTTACACTGTCTTTACATACCTTGTGCAGGTACGTCGGTTTTATACTAGTCGGTTGCTTGGCGTTTTTGGTTTATAATTATAAAGGTGTTTGGTTATGATAATAATAATGTTAATAATAATATAATAATATCTAATTACAATAATGTTAATAGTAATATTATAATAGTATCTAATAACAATGCGTGGGGGAAAGGCTCGTAACAGTTCCATTTCCTGTTTACTTCATTATAATTTTTGGTCACCGGATTATAAAACGAACCGATTTCATTTTCACCCAGTCTAAGCATTTGTTCCATAGCGGCTAGCTATCTGGTCAAAGGAAGAAACCATCCGGCGTGTAGATGGCTAGTACGTTTCATGTCACACAAGCTAGAAAGCTGTTTTCGAGAATGTCTCTTTATTCATTAATCCCTTAAGGAATAGTTTCCTTTTCCTAAACGTCGTTTACGACCTCAACGGCTAATTGTACGTGTCATTAGACGTGAGTTTCTAAAGAGCTAAAGGGACCGAGGCCTCTACCTGGGCACGCCACGAGTCCCAAGCCTGACGGAAATTCCCGTTGTGGTTTCAAATGTTTAGCACGGAGCGTGTCACAGATACACGGATAGGTCGATGGCAATTAGGGAAAAACACTATTGGCTAGTACCGATAGCCAATCGGTGAAGGACTACCCATACTCAGAGCTTCCCCTATCTGGGAGCAGTCTTCACTCAGCAGTTACCAAAAAGGAGTCAACCAGAGTTACCATAAGACAGCGGTGAAAGAAGGTCGTCGGAAACCGTCCGACAGACCAACACCGATAACCAGAGGTCTGGAGTAGTCTTCCGACCACACTGGTCTCATTCTATCGCGTCATTCACATCATCTGTTAATCCCATTTTACCCATCCCCATCCCCGTTAAACCCATAAGTGCAAGTGTCAACTCATTTCCGAAATAATTGTCTTGGCCTTTTTAACGGTTCGCCAGGACCTCGCCTAAAGCCGCGGCGCGGTAATAACTAAGACAAGATTTACGACCTTTGCTAGGCCATACCGCGAGTCTCGTCGCGGACGCGGGCGAACAGCGGATACAGTAAAATTTAGAAGTTCGTTGAGAATTTTTGTAGTCTTTGAATTTTTTTTTGGACTTTTGTAGCTGAAATTCATTTAATCAGCAACTCTATTCACTATCAAACGTACTACCTAAGTATTTAAACTTGAAACAGCTCAAAGTGCCTGCAGCAAAACAGAGAGAAAGAGAAAGGGAGGGTGAAAGTTTAGATTACTCGAAGCCTAAGCTCCATTAAATCCAACTTATCCGAAGATTGAGGCCTAAGTAATATCAAGGCTTGCAATTGCCTTGAAGGTGAAACTCGACGAAGAACAGCCATAAATACATAGGTCAGGAATGTAAGTTACACGCGGCGTTCCCTCATGCTTGCTCATTACCATTTGCTCCCTAATTCTCCACAATTTCCCAGGCAGTGACGTTTCCAACCCTCCTTCTTCCTCTTGCCCCTTCTTCCTTTATGCTGCTTCTCTCTAACGAGTTAATGCTAGCGAAACGGTGTACAGTTTCATTAATTATCGCCTGGCGTAATGTCCGCGCCGTTTAGAAAGACCTTTTCATATCTGGCCCAGGAAGCCAGGGCCACGCTAATGGTCTGTCACTTTGCTCCTTTATTTTGCTTCATTTTAAAATATTATCGCTCCTGTGTGCAGTGAGCTGCCACGGTGGATCGAAGGAACCAGAGGAAAGAACGGTGGAGTGAGATAGATGGAAGTGGAGGCTGTTCTTTGATGAAATTTCGGTCATCTTTGAATCTCTGAGGAGATGTGAAGCTTGGGTTCCATTTTGTCTAGGGTAATTTGACAATAGGTGACACTATCAATGGGTTAACGTGGGCCTAGGTGTCACTTTCTTCAGGCTGTGGCGACCGCCACAGGGGAGGCCACGCACTTAGGCCTGGCGACTCTTGGCCCTCGAGACGAAGAATCGAGAGATGTTTTTCTAAACATCTCCGAGTTTCTTCGTCCTCGAGGACAAGAGCATTGCCTCGGCAATGCAGGCCCGCGCCCCCACTTTCTGGGACTTTCCCAGGGAAAAGGGGCTACTTAAGAGAGCCCCGAAAAAGGCACGAGGCTTTTTGGTCGTAGACTCGCGTCGCCTACACTTCAAAATCAGGTTAAGCGTTATCGAATTAAATAAATATATTTTTATTGAACAACTTGCGCGAGTAATTACTTTACACCACGTCACTTCCAAAAGGCTAACTTGGGTGTAGCCTCCACGTTGCCTAGGTTAGGTTAGATCTGAATTCTACATTGAATAGGTTCACTCGGGTCAACGTTTCACTTAGATTCAGTCTATCGAGGGTCCTAGGTTCCTTAGGAATTAGATAAGATTAGATCTAGGGTTCACTTGGATTTTTCTTTCCCAAGATCTAAGTTCATTCAGACCTGAGTTTCATTAGTCTTCAGCGAAGCTTAGACCTAGATTTCACTTAAATCTAAACTTTCTCAGGCTCTAGGTTCACTTCTGCCAATTTAGATCTAGGATATTTAGAACTTCCATCAACTCAGATATAAATTACCGAGGTTTCAGGTGAACTTAAGCCCAGATTTCCTAATATCTAACCTAACGGAAGCCTAAAACAATTCTAGTCTCTAAATTTCGCAGAACCTCGATGAATTTACTCTTCAGAAACATCCAACTTGAACTCACAATTTTCGTAATTACATCATCCTTCTTCATAATGCGTCCACAGAGGATGCTCGATAAACCTCGTTGCATCCTTCTAACCCGTGATAGTCTCACCTCGTCCCGTGCAATGTAATATCATGCTCCGCCGCGGAACCGTGTATGCTTTACGTTCTCGCTCGTAATAAAAAGAATGCCACGTACGGCTAGGTGGAACACGGCTGAAATTGAAGCAGTCGTGAGTTTTAATATTTAAAGAGCATGGAATGATCCACGCGACCGAACCGTGTATTATATTCCTTCCCCAGGAAGACCGACTAATCGATAACTGTCCTTGGAACAATATTCATCCGTGGCTCAAAATGTCCATCAAAAAGTTTGATGGCACGGCGGGAGGATTCGAAGAAAATTACGTCCTACTTTCACACCGCTTCTTCGCCGTATCATAGGAACACATTCATCATCCTTCAGCTCAACTCTCCTTTCACGGGAAAATACCAAATCCGCGGTCATTTAAGTTTATTTCGACGATGGCAAAATGCGCCAAGGTTCGAATCAATGAAGTAAGGAAGAAGAAGAAGAATTCCACGTTCCTCCATTCTTTTTGCGAAAAGTAAACAATTTGCCTGAAAATTGAACAGATTTCAGAGGGGCAAATTCGAGCTCTTCTCATTTGTTAGACCAAAAAACAGAGATAGAGAGTTCTCTTTCACGCCGAAGAATACGTATATCGCAAGATAGGATATTCGAAAGCTTTTGTTCGGTTCCCCGTAACGCAGTTTCGATCGAGTCTCCTCGAGCAAACTCTTCTTGGAACGCTTCAATTTACTTGATCCGATACACGTAACGTACAAGAAGAGGGGCTTGGTTGTCTTGGTCGCGCTTTGACAAAAGCGTAGAAGGCGTGCAATTATTTCCAGCAGGGTTCAATTACGGATCACGATCTGTGACTGGTACGAAGAGGCGATCCTATCATCGTTTCCCGATAGCAATCAGCCACCTTTGTCACGGTGATACGTTTCGTTCGCCGAAAAGCGACGATCCGACGTCCTACGGCCATTAATCCCCGCTGATGAGCGGATTATTGGAGACGCGACTGTCCCAGCGATCGTTGTTGCTCGACCGATTCACTTCAAAGCAATTTTCTTGGCTTCGAAGAAGCGGTGAATGCAGTGGTAAAGTTTGAGGGATGATAGGAAATCGAAAGATAGCGACAGAGTGAGTTTGCGATGGTTGGAATGACCTGGAACAGGCTCTAAATGATCTGAGCAAAGTGGAATTTATGGATTCTCGACGTGGAATACAATTTAGGTCTTGGGAAGATCAAATCTAAGTTAGCAGAGGTTCTAGAAGACCCAGTTCTAAGTGGAACCTAGATTTAGATTTTGCCCTAACTTCCCTAGGGCACAGAAAACTTGGAGTTAAGCGTGCCTAAAGAACCTGAGTCTAAGCTCTCTTAGGTAATAGGAATCCTAGATCTGGGCAGACTGAGGCCCTGAAGTATCACACTTCCTAATTCAATCCAGACCTTTTTTGCTCAATTCTCGTACACAAACGTACACCTACAACATTAAGCAAGTGAAAATTACCTAAACACCGTCTGGAGGACCTGAAGAACCCTTACAGAGTATGTACAGAAAACATATCACAAGGCTTGGAAAAATTGTTATCCGACACTCTTACATACACGTGGACAGGTAAGAGTAGAAAAACAGAGACGCATAATTTTTCGTAAAACGTGGTGTACAGGAGGGACAAAAAGGAGGACAGTGTGGCAACCACGAAAAAGGAGGGAACACTCGTCAGCCAGGAAAACAGGAATTTTCTCTATGACCGTGTCTCATTCTTCTCCAACAGAGACAGAGGGAATAAAAGTAGAGAGGAAAAAAATGGAGCTGGAAAATACAGAAAACGTGAGTTGAAGAATGGAACGCTTGTCCTCTGGGACACGAAGAGTAGTAGAACCAGAGGAGGACGTCTTCGCGATGAGGAAAGGGACAGAGAACGACCTTTTTTCCCCGGCGCACGAGACAGCGAAAAGAACAAAAAACTACGGCCGAGAAAAGGGTGAGATTGTGAGAAAAGAGAGTAAGGGGAGTAAAGGGAAAAATGAGCGGGGAGAGAGACGGGAAAAGGAGGAGTTGAGGAGGAGGAGGAGGAGAAGAAAAGGTTGGTCGAGCGATGGAGAGAAGTAGGGTTGCTGGAGTCAAGATGGAGCGGGCACTGGCTTCGACGCGATCCACGTCAGCGAGCTTTTGTCGAGGAACAACTTTGCTCTCACCGCGATTTTCCGTCCGCGACTCCGCCGCTATGATTGATGCGCTGAAAAGCCGGGGAGAGAACGGTGCTGTTGTGTGTATCGAGGGAAAAACTGGATTGATTCGGCCCGTGAGACGCCTAAGCTTCCGGTTTGCTGGTAAACAGAGACATATTTTAGACTGTCACGTATCTGTCCGAGATATTCGAACGATGAATTATTCAGAATTGTGTCTCGCCAAGTGATACCGTGTTGTCTGAAAGATTGAGAAGGATTCAGTTTTGAATTGGAGGGATCTGCGAGTTGATCTAGGTAATTTAGGTGATTCGGGTATTGGAAAATGTAGAGTCAGAAGAATCTAGGGCAGGGAAAATGTAGATGTCAGGTAAGAAGGGAATTAGAGAGTCTAGATCCAACTTAAGGTACATCAAAGTTCTTCTTAATCCTAGAAATCTTTGATCTGTGTTGTAACCATGAGGTTACAATAATTCGACTAGTTTATCACGAGGTGTACCCTTGTCGACTGCTGGCTTCTTTCTGCGGTGCTTTACAATTTTTGGTGCTTGTACAGGGTCGTTGTAACTGGGCCGAGTTATAACTCGGTTGCTATTGAGGATAGAAACAAATTGTACAGTAACAACTGAACAATGCGGTGAAAGTGTAAAAAAAACGTGAAAGAAAATGTTTCGAATGCAATGGTGGAACATTTGAACATTTACTGTAGATGCTTGAAGAAGAGGTAAATATTTCAAAAAGTATTGAGTTTGAAGGGTTGGAGGAAAATGATAGAGAGGATAGACGGAACATCCTTGTGGTCTCGTCACTAGGATTTTCTAAATAGGTGGCCCGTGCCTTAAACGCGGGAGGGACTGGAAGGACTTAAATAGGTCAGAATATACAAATGGAAGCCTTTATGGGAAAACTCGTGATTATTCCGTCCCTCTGGTGGCAGAGCGTAGGAGGGTCGCTACATCATCCCCTTAGTAATTAACGATACGATGATCATCCCCGTCTGTTATTTTCCGCTGCTTTCCAGGTTGCGACGGTGGATGTTGTTGCTCTACTAGGGGTGATGCATCTTTGGATGCTGCCTTTGTCGTCGAAGCGAGCGCGTTGCTCAAGCCGAGTTACAGCCGTATATATACTCTGCTGTCCTAGTGTGGTCCTCTTGTAGAGTGGAGCTGCTCCGACGTGCCGTAACTCTTCTCAGTGTGATCGGTATTGCACGGACCAACTTTTGAATGCTGCTGCGATCGGCTGGGGGTCGGCTCGTTATATGGCCACCCTAGGAGAGGGGTTACGCATCCTAGCGTCGAAACTGTAGTAGCCATCCAGGTTCGTCGATGCTGCTTCGTTTTGTTGGCGCTCGTTGCCGCTGTCGCTGGTTTGCCTGGTGGTTGTACGATGATCCTCGATGTTGTGTATTCCTCGTACGTCGTGGATCACCAATGAAGGGATGTTGGAAGAAGGTTATAGGGGAGGATAGACGGAAAAGGAAAGGTGTTGTGCGTTTCGTCCTGGGCCTCCTAGACTTTCTAAATAGGAGGCCCGTGCCTTAGACGCAGGAGGGACTGGAAGGACTTAAATAGGTCAGAATGTACAAACGGAAGCCTTTATGAGGACTAGGGAGAACTCGTGGTTAGTCCGTCTCTCTGGTGGCAGAGCGTAGGAGGGTTGCTACAAGTTTTTCACGAATGAACTCTAATACTCTTTTATTCAGAATAACACGAGAAATCGATTCATGCAAAAAAAAAAAAAAATCATGGAGTAGCATTCAAAAAACGAGTGATAGTAGGAGGCCGCGTGATACAGCTTGCTAAACAGTACAAAATTTTCCTCTAAAATTTTTTCTATCTTCAACAACAACCGAGTTATAACTCGGCCCAGTTATTAGATATATCCTGTATACTTATTTAGTGAGGTACCTTTGATGCAATGGAAATTGGTAAAAGGAATTCCTTAAATTCTCTTAGTTCGGGGGTAAATACTTTGCTCGGCCCTGTTGGCCCGTGCAGTAAACTCAGGATGCTGGCCGACCTTCTTTTATTACCACCATCATAAACGTGTTCCGTTTCAGAGGTAACTGAGAACCTGGAGGACCTAAATCTGAGCTAATTTAGGTTCTAGAAATCCTAAATCCAAGCTAACCTAGATCTAACTAATCTAGGTCTCAAGGTTCTCACATCTAATTCCATCTAGGCCCTAGCATTTCTAAACCCAAGCTTCCAGAACCCTCGCAGAGCAATACGTCCTCATTTTCTAATACTTCCATTCGTATCTTAATTCCAATACAGTGAACGGAGGGCATGGAAATATTAAGGCATGCCGAGACGAGGGGGCGTATCGGCGCTACGCCTCTCTCCCTGTGGTGATTTGGTGCATTTCCGGCTCTACGCTGTTTGCAATCTATCCATGGAAACCGACAATGCGAGGGCTGATACCGCGTATCCAGTTTATCATCGACGGAAATTAAACTAGTTTCGAGGCAGGCCAGAAACGATATTAGCCGCGGCGTGTAATCACGCTGGGAAAACTGGGCCGCTTTTATCGGCTATCGAGATCCTATCACTCTCTACATATACATATTATGCAGGGTATCCCAGCTGAAGGGGACTACCTAAATACCTCCTTCCTCTTTAATAACATGAGAAATGTTTCAAGCACAAAGATCACATACCACCCTAACACTATCTTAGAAGTTGATCACTTTTTTAGTGTTCAAGTTCATCCGAAGGTGATAATTCAGGTAAAAAAAATCGTTGAAATGGTGCTTTAAACATTTCTCATATCGTTAAAAAGATAGGAGATTTAGGGTACTTCCTTCAGCTGGGACACTCTGTATATGTATACACCTGCCAATTTACATCAATATTGAATCCGCTACTAATTCTTTATTGATTTGAAATTGATGCTGTGGAGATCAACAGCACCTTACCTCATTTCAATTGATTTGAACAATAAAGAATTATTATAAATGCTAACTTTTTTTTTGAGAACTTCGGTGCAACTTGCGATGCATAGTGATTCCAAACATTTGGCCGGTAGTGTATGTACTTACACTACCGTGCATAAGTATTTGGCCACCCTATAAAACGGAATAACTTTTTTAAAATTGGGCCAAACGACTTGACTTTTTTTTTGAGAAGTTAGAAAGATTAGTTTACTAGATGACGTGTGCAAAAAATTTTGAAAAAATTACAGTTTGTGGGAATCGCGAAGAAAATTGTAAAGGTCACGTTTTACAACTTTTTTATCTGAGCTCGTAATGAAAATTTAAAAAATAAGTTTTGCAGATCTATGTCAGTTATACACACGCTGAAAATTTCATCGAAATCGGTGGATGGAGA
>NW_017100397.1:1228355-1261812 GCF_001263275.1 Habropoda laboriosa | reverse complement strand
AGATCTGCAAAACTTATTTTTTAAATTTTCATTACGAGCTCAGATAAAAAAGTTGTAAAACGTGACCTTTACAATTTTCTTCGCGATTCCCACAAACTGTAATCTTTTCAAAATTTTTTGCACACGTCATCTAGTAAACTAATCTTTCTAACTTCTCAAAAAAAAAGTCAAGTCGTTTGGCCCAATTTTAAAAAAGTTATTCCGTTTTATAGGGTGGCCAAATACTTATGCACGGTAGTGTATGTATGTACGTACGTGTATATCAATCGTAACTCTTCCACCTACAGTGTGTTCCAATTATATTAGTAGGCTTATCTCTCTAAAACAACTGTTTGCCTAAACATAATCGAATCTACTGTTCATTCAACCAGACATTTCGTTGAAGTTTACAGAATAGTTAGAACTGAGGAAGTTTGGCTTGAAGGTAATGGTTCACAGCTATTCTCTATGTAAAGATTACGAGCCAATCGAGAGGTTAGATCTGCTATGGTCGACGGTTATGCTTGCTGCGTGTTAATGCGATAAGTTGCTGCTGGTTTGTGCTAATGTTCAAGGAACAGCGGTGGGGCATTACTCGATATACGGGGTGTACGAACCTTTGTTTTCGAATTTTTTTTATCAAGAAAGAGATCTAATCTAAATATATTGAATAATGCATAGTTGAGAGGGAACTGTTCTGTCTCTTTTGTCTATTTTAATCTTTTTCGTCGCAGAACGATGAAAAAGATTATTAGTTGCCACTTTTGTTCTCCAATGAATTCTCTTTGTTTGACAAACTTTAATGCAAAAAGGAAAAAGAAAATAGAAAATGGCAATCGTACAATAATTACAACTCTGAAAATCAACAGAAATATTGAACGTTAAAAGGAATCCGAAAAAAATCTAGCAAATATCGAAGAAAAAGAATACCACACTGACCCTATATCCCAAACTAATCTAATCTTAAACACCAGCAGCTTCTTATCGAACCCGTCATCGTCAGCTTTAAAGAAGAAAAAAAAAAAACATCGTCGACCCTGTTTTCCAAGAAAATCATCGAATATTCCCTACCGTCCGCCATCCTCTTGCAAATCAGCCTGTTTACGCCGCCAACTGAATATTAATCGAACTTCAGTCCAACCAAGTACTCCTCTCCTTTCCAGCAGAAAATAGAAAAGAGACTTTTCCGTTTCTTACGCGTTTCCCTCGCTCCTCTTCGCGGAAAGTTGTAATTGAATCGACGACAGAGACGCCCCTTTGTTTGAATTTTAATCGAATCCAAGCTTCTTGCTGTCGCCTCGTATCGACGAGACTCGGATACTTTCTCTGACTTAATGGACTCGATTATCGGGCGTAAACCGTTCCCACCCAGCATTGCCCGCCAGTTTTCTCCGTATAATCTATTGATCTCGCGGTTTTTCACTGTGGGAACTTTCGATTTTACGACGACAGAAGGTTCCTTTTGTCGCTGACTGGTCTTTAGCGAAGGCTCGGACGAGGATCGTTCGCGACTAACGGGCCAGAAGTTAATTTCTCCGCAGAGGAAATGCTACTCTCTGGATATCCTCCGAGCTTCTCCACCTTTTTCTACATTTTTTCCCGGTTTTTTCTACAACTTTTCTTCGCCCCTTTTAGCTCCATTTCAATGGCGCTCTCGCGTCACAGAGAGGTGGAGGAATAAATTCTGAGGTGCAAACGATAATGGTTCTTGTTTCGGTAAATTGGAAGACGAACAATTACTATTATAAGTGATTTGGAATCACTGGAAATCATTAATATCGATTTTGGCGCACTAATGAGTGTTCAGATGAAGAAATTTAATTTTCACTTTCAATTTACACTGTGTTCCTTTTATATTCTAATATAGATTTTATGGAACCAAATAATTTGACCAAATTAGTAAATGTACAATGATCGTTCCACTTTACAATTACTTGCCGGCGTTATCCAACGATCTGTCGTGTTTCGACCATTAATCAGCGAGTCCAGTCAACGCTTTTCTCTTCTTTTTTCTCTACTAAATCGCGTGCAAACGGGGCGCAGGCAATTTTCCCTGTCATTTCGACTTCCTTTCTCGTCCGTCTCGCTGTTTTACCCCGGCGGAGAAACAATGCTCGCGTACCAGGGCCGAGGGGGGATTTAAGGGCGAGTGGAAGAAGCCGGAAGAAATATGGCGGCCGAGAATTTCGTCGCTGTTCCATAGAGAGAGAAAGAGAGAGGAAGAGAATTGTTGTTTCGTCTTCTGAAACTTTATGTACCATCATTTTACTCATCTCTTATCCCCTTTATTTGTATATTTTATGGTATTAAAAAGAAGGAGGACAATTTGGGGAGCATGTGGTGAAGTTGTGAATAGATTAAAAGACGGTTGCTTTGCGTGAAGAGATTGAAAATAGGTGTGAGATATGTTTCTGATAAGCTACATTCAGGATTACTTAGGCACTGTATGGATTAATTCATATTTATGGTAATTTTTTCGGATAATACGTACTATAGTTTGCGAGTCTAAAGAAAAGAATTTCAAAGGATTAATATCAGGTTGATGCAAATCCCCTATTTTTCTGAAAACAGAGCAGAGAGGCGATCTACCTACAAACATTGAAACTAAAAGACTTAATAAATTTGCATTCCCTAAAGAGAGAATCACCAAAGGAACGGTGAAGCTGCAAAAAATTCACACTGCCTTAGAAATTTCTCGAGAAATGAGGAGAAAAATGAACAGAAGATAAATCTCTTTGGATCCAAATTAATCCAGAAATACAGATAACCTATTAAAATATTCCCCGTCATCTGCAACAACTTCTAAAAAATTCCCTCCAGTCAGAAAATTACTCCGACTCCGCGTAGGGTGGGCGTAAAATTCACTAAAAGTATCTACATTTTCCGCAACAATATATTCCACTCAGAATCTATGTCGACGTTAATCGGACGTCGCTTGCAAATGTGTACGTTGAAAGTCTCGGTAAGAGTGAGGACGCGTCGTCCTGCCTATCCCTGTCCTTCCCCACGCGAACAGGCCCAGGGAAAGGCCCAAAGGGGCGGAGTCACCCCCACTGAGCGCGCTGGGCCTGGCTTCGAGGTGCTCGCTTCACCGTCTTCGGGACGGATTTTCTCACACTCCCATTCAAAATAAAGCAAAGAAACCTACGAATCCTCAGAGACTACAAAAATATTCCCAAGAATCTCTCAAAAAATTAATCTTGATCCAATTTGACACAGACAGTGACATAACCTACCAAAATTTTCCCTGTCGTATCCAGCAACTTCTAAAACTAGAATGTCCTGCAGAGCCTCCCCTGAAATCAGTGCGAGGCAGGAGGAAAACATTTGGCGAATTCGAAAACCCCGAAAAGTAGCTTATGGTGGTGGTCCATTCTAGGGAGGCGGTGATTGTCAGCATAACAGGGCCAGAACAACAAAGAGCAGTTACAAACGCGGGAGCTAATGAACGTACGTTGGATTAATTCGAGCAGAAACGCGGACACATTCAATTAGCCGGCCTGTATCCGGTTACAAGGCTGGAGATACGAGTCTCGTTGTCGTGGACGTCGCGTGGTAGTTCCTCTGGCGAGAATGGCTGGCTGGCTGGCTGCCGGTCGAAAAGAGCAAAGAGCAGAAAGAGCGGAAAAGCGAGTCGACGTTTCTCTGGAAATGTGCCGGCGTTATCGTTTCCGTCCTCATAACGTGCCGCGGCGTCGCTTATCGCGCTTTATCAGCAACGATCCCGGCTCGAAACGCCAGAGCTGCGCGACCACTTTCCACCCTATCGTTTTCCGCCCGCTCGCCCGCCGCTTTTTTTACTCCTTTGTTTTATTTTGTTCCGATTTTTCCGCGTTTCTTTCTTTCTATTTTTTCTTTTTTTTTCCCTTTTTTTTTGCGTATCGTTCTATCGGTCTCGTTTCTGGTACACGGTCCCGTGATCCCGTGTCATTCGAATTCCCCATTTTTGCTTCGATAGACATTTCGAATCATGGATTACTCTTTGTTTCGCAGTTCTGGGCTGGAAGTGCGTTTGACGTTGCTCGATGAGCCTCTCAGGGGAGCGGGTTCTGTTGGAAAGGAGCTGAAGTTCCTTGTAGTATTTGCTAGCTTCTCAGATGCAGAAGTCTAGTTTTTGAAATAGACATTTTTCTCTTGATTTGTCCTGCGGTTGCTCGTTGTTGTAGAGGAACGTTGGAATTGTGCAAAGAGATTCTTGGAGTATTTGCTGGCTTCTCCGTTGTGGAAATCTAGTTTTTCAAGTAGAATCCCCCTCTTGATCGGTCGTTGTACAGATATGTTCGGAATTGTTTGAAAAGATTCTTCGATTATTTTTTATTTTTCGAGTTACAGAAATTTTCTTCCTTCTTGATTCGTTCACTTTGCTTTAAATATGTTTGAAACTGTTTGTAATTCTCCGGTCTATAAATAGTTATATTTCATCGTACGGTTCCCTGAATTAACAATTCCGGTGAAATTGGGACGGCTTTTTATCATAATTCGATTTAACAACAATGGAACGATATCTCATTTTCTTCTACTCAAACGTTCGAATACGATTTCACAGCGAACGCATCGAGCTTTCCTCGTCTTCTGGTAACGATCATCCCACGGCATCGATCCTTAGGCCCGGTTTCTCCATCAAAGAAATCCCAATTTCCGTTGATTTGTCTGGCGCGAGCGTTTCTTGCGCACAAAAGCTGCCCCGTCCCCCTTTCGAGACGGTATTGTTGCCAGCCAGAAGCCCCCTAATGATTCAGGATTACCGTCAGCCGACTCGTGAAATGGTTGTCTAACGACCATACCTCCGCTACTAGTTTCCCTCGATCTCCATTGCTTCAATCATTTTCCACCCTTCAATCCACTTTTATTTCACCCTTTAGTGCCACAAATTGTCACAGGTAATCGATAATTATTCAAACTTCTCAATTCTATGAGAGCAAAATAGTCTGAAGTTTGACCTGTGTGATTTAATTCGAACTTAAAGTAG
The DNA here is from genome assembly GCF_001263275.1 of Habropoda laboriosa. Taxonomy (NCBI): domain Eukaryota; kingdom Metazoa; phylum Arthropoda; class Insecta; order Hymenoptera; family Apidae; genus Habropoda; species Habropoda laboriosa. The sequence continues at coordinate 1,256,864 of NW_017100397.1, read as the reverse complement.
AAGAGCTGAAAATCGGTCAGGTAGAGTGGAAATTTTTATTTTAAATTATACATCAGATATCCAGCGCTTCAGTTTCGAATGTCTGACAAATACTGTTGGCAAAGAATTGTCTACAATCTGAGTACTGTAACTTGTGTCTCTCTTTAAGTGAAAAAGCTGAAAATTGGACAGTGAGAGTGTAAATTATTGACTTGGAATGAATTTCACCGTTTTCCACAGATTTTCATTGACCACTTTCTCGAAGGATAAAAAGGGTAATTTTCCATGTGTTACAGGGAGTGTTGTATGTTCCTGCGTGTACTCCTGATCGAAAAAGATCCTACGAGTGATCCGGGACTTTCCGAGTTGTATTGAGAAAGCGTATCGATAGCGTCTCGCCGCGTGGCCACCAACCAAGCACAGGAAAGTGTCCTCTCGACTGGAGGAGAGTGCAAGTACTCGGCATGAAGGGTGAGTCCTTTCAAACTTCCCTACCTCCGTTCTAGATTGATGACCATCCATGTTCCTGTGACCCCCCTATAGATTCCACGCCACAACTGGTGACATTGTAGACTAGCTTCATCAACGAATTAATTTACATACGTGCAATTTAGAATGACAATTTTTATAGATAGTAATCAGTTCTCAAAGCGTTAAGTAGAAATTCTTAAAATTAAAATTACAATGCATTTTTTTACTAATTTAGACACAATACCACAACTATCCCTGAACGAAAAAATCGTACATAAAGAAGCGAACAATTTCAGTGATATCCCAGGCTGGAAGTTGTCAATTCTATTCCCAAGAAACAAGTCTGGAAACGCTTGGAGCATGCGTGGCTTGGTATACCGCTCATCGATTCCACCCGAATTTCCCAAAAAAAACCTCCCGAGAAACTTCGCTCTGCAACAAATTCTCGGTGAAACTGGAGCAACGAGATAAAAATGCACACCAGCCTCGAGAACCCGAAAGAAACTACACGTCTCTCGCGATAACGATCACGAAAGTAGCTAATCCGCCGACATTAAGTACTTCATCGACCCTTTTATATCTGTTCCTGAAGTCGCGAGCTGCACGTTATCTTTCGATCGTTTAACCCAGATCAGGTGAAAAAGCATCGATCCGTCGTTTGTATGCCGTAGTAAACCGAATTTTCCGAGGTTCAGGATGTCTGCGAGAAACGATCGCGGGTGTAACTCGCGTTTATCGCCGCGGGAAAACCGCTCACGCGCGAGCTACCGCACGTACCAGACGCATAATGCATGCGATCCGCATAAATTCTGCCAACCACCTCGAGTATTCGTTGGCTGCTCACGTTCTGTATCGCTTAGGCTAACAAATATCCCCCTTTTCCTGCCCTAAAACCGGTCTAATTGAATTTCCTCACCGAGGAACGCGAGGAAAATTGGAATTCTTAACAATTTCTCCCTATGAAAGGAAGCATTTTTATATTTTCGCTTCTTTACGGGTTAACATTTTTTTTAAGTGCTTGTTTTTCGGGTTGCGAATTTTTGTCTAAATTTCGAAAGTCTGTCAAAGGCAGAGGAGGTTTCTTTAGAAATGATCGAGAAAGGATGTCAGAGAAAATGTGGAGTAGGCTGGTTGACGGTTGCGTGCAAGTAATCTGCGTGACTGGTCGATCTGGGTCGCGGAAATCGCTGGAAACGTAATTCCAGGATACGCGTTCGACGCCCTTTTTCATCGCCACCCTTCCTGACCCGGTTTTGCCAAAGCGATCGCGGTTCTAACTTCGAGATTCGTGCAAGTTTCGTTCTATCGAGACCTTTAATCTATAACGACTCAATTCTGTAAACTTTCCTAATTGTTCAATTCGAAATTTTCGTATCTACGAATGAATTTCTTAAATTGATCGACGACAAAGTCACTTATGAAATGTGAACTGTTAGTTTGAAAGATCTAGAGAATTATGGAACGTGAAGTTGGTGTAAATCGATTTAAGCATAAATGGAAGATCAGAGGGGATCCATAAAAGCTTCCATTGCAGTGGACAACCAGGTCCGTTATAAACGACAGTCATTCGTAACGTAAATCGTGCAAAAAACTCACCGAAATTGGGCAGAAATGGTGGAAACCTGGCTGGTACTTAACCCAGTCGGGAACACCTTCTTCGAGGACGTCCTTTTTCGAGGCAGAAAGATTCAGAGCGATTCTAGATGACTTTTTTTTGCTCCAGAATCTTGATAATGAATTCCGCTTCTTCCCAGCGTGCAAAAATAGCCGTCGTATAAATTCAGAAACGCCTGAATTTCTTAAAGGATTCTTAGAGGAACGCCCAAAAAATAAAACATTCCAAACAGAATAGAGCTCGCTGCAATCTATAATAGTTACCTCCTACATTAATTAAGAACTTTGGTCGCCTTTCGAAATTCCTAATTTTTCACCGAACGAGAAAAGGCTCGTCCCACCTTCACGGAATTAATATAAATGAGAGAAGTAGGCTAGTGAAAGAGGATGGACAGAAAGTACAGATTAAAGGAGAACTTCGGTAGAATAGAAATTGAACTTTAGAAAGTACACAGAACTTCGAGTATTAAACTTTAACATCGTTAAGATTCTTGTAACTTGGGCTTGAAATTTCATACACCTTTACACATTCTTCTTCTTTACACTGATATCCAGACAAAGACAAAAATCTCCCAATTATGCAGACGATTGCTGGTCAATGCGCGTATAAACAGACGATAAAAGAAAAAGTGGCACGTAAAGAGGAGTGGTGGAAAAGGACGCGACACAGAAGGGGTGAAAGAATAGGTCAGCGAAGAGGGTTGGTCCGGTCTGGCGGATATCGCAGGCAGCGATTTTCCAGCCGCGGCAGCCGGGCAAGCGGAATTGGGGCTGCAGCCCCCCGGCGGCCGAGCAAGGGGTAGTAGCACTGACACCACGACCCAGATACGGGCCATTGTGCAGCCCAGAGTATACTGTATACTCGGATTGCGTCATAGCTACAGCACAGCCGCAACGTCGGCTCCGGATTCCGGCCGAGCCTCGCTCTACTCGATCGTTTTCCACTGACGCAGTCAGGCCTCCCATTTTTCACCCCTTTCCTCCTCCTTCCGCTGTCGAAACCTTCTTCCCACCCTCTAACTCTCTCGGTCAATTCTTGACCCACTTGGTCAGGCTCGTTTTTCTGATCACCTAGGCGCATCTCACTTCTTGGTTACTCACGGTTCCTCTCCGCCATCCAGTTCGAAGGATGAGGTATTTAATTTGAAGGGTGAAGTGAAAGAAGTGCAGGAAAGCGTTCAGTCCTAGAGTTAATCTAAATCAACACAAAGCTATTGGACTCTCTAGGTTCATCTTCAATCAACACCACAAAACTCGGCTCTGGAACGTTAATTTGCATCAGAGATAGAAAAATTTATATTTTATGTGCTGCAAGTGCCGGAGGAATTGCTTCAATTTTCGTCACAGTCGTTCTACATTACCACTTAGACGTTAACAATGATAGTTTAATATTATGACACAGCAGATAACTTATCAATTTACACCGATATTGGACCTGCCATCGATGTTTCGCGGATTTTTATTATATTTCGGTAGACTTGGGTAGTAAGAAAATTCTTACGTAGTATGCGATACGTAGTGACTATGTATATGTGCTTGAAAATGCAAAGATTCTTATCTGAAATCAAGCGATCTTATCCGAAAATAGCCAATCTTCTAACGAGGACGCTTGAAGCTGCATTAGCCCACAAATAACCTCGACTACTACCATCAATACCAGGTTATTTCGTCCAACGTTATCTCCGTGGTCCGTCTTTAGATGCAGTGGCGTAAATCGGCTCAATTTCAAGTTCACTAATGGTCGTGGTGATGGAAGAACGCGGTGTGTCCAGTTTCGAGAGGAGGAGGGGTGCTTTTCGCGGCAAAGCGTCCAGTTTTCGACCGTTAAGCGACTGCACACCAGGACTAGAACGCTTTTAGCCAGATCGTTAGCGTGCTTGCTCTGCCTGTTTCTGGACCACTGCCTAAATACACGTTGCTCCTCTGGCCGGCCACACGATGAAGTTACGATTCCGAAAGTTACCGCTTCGAGGAATTTGCTCAACACGGCCGGCTGCGTCGTCTTTTCCGGGAATAAATACGAATCAGCTCTGAACTGGATGTCCTGCAGAGCTTGATGCGTAATTTTCTTAATTGCAAATGTATATAAAGTGTTTAGCAAGAGATTGGAGAGGAAGGATCCCTTTGAGGAGTCGATAATTACGTCGATATCGATGAAGTTCCTCAATTGATGCACGAGGAAGGAGTATTCTTAATTCGGTTTTAGATCGAAATGATCCAATTTACACTTTAGTTTCATGATACTGGAAAAACAGGAGGAGAAAAATCCTAGAGTTCATTTTGTTCGAACTTCATAGTCCAACAAACCGACGGAAAATACACGAAGAAATTCCCCGGAATGTACAGTAGAAAAGTGTATATACGCAGAGGGAGAGTATACACAGGGCGTAGGAGGAAGGAACATCGTCCCGAGAAGCTGGGCGAACTGGTTTGAGAAGCGGGGTCGCTCGATCGAGGCTGCAAGAAGTCTTCTCCCTTGTAGACACGAGATACGCGTCCGGAAGGTCAGCACCGCGTGCATTACGTCACGATACGCTTATGACGCTAACACGTCGCGGCGAGAACTGTCCCATGGCTTCTGTGGAGCTTACCCGCTTACATCACTACACTACTTTATACTACTCCATCATTGCGACATCACTGAGAAAAAACAGTTTCCACGATTACAGGTGCCCCCTGAAATAGTACAACTTTGTCCTGAGAAGTTTTTCATACAATAACAAATAAGGCAGACATTTAGGTGATTCCATTTAGCTGAGCCACTCTGTATATTGCTACTATAATTCTTATCCTCAATATTAATTTCATCATTCTACCGTTTAAAGGAAACAATAATTCACAACCGTTTCATATAAACGTCCCATATCTTTGTCCCCGAATCGCCACCAGGCAAACAGGACGCCCTCCCACTACGAGAACCAACATGGACGACCGTTCGAATAGTCCAGGAACAATTTAAAGAGGGCCGAAACTCCCTTTTCCCCGGACGAATCGTTCCGTCCCTCAACTTTTCCCATTCTTTCGCCGGCCCCTTTGCAATTCTCCGCTCCGTCGTGTCTCCTTTTTCTTCCACGAACCTCATCCCTTCTCCATCATTGTTTCACCCTTCTCGCTCTACCTTCCATCCGTCCCCTCTCAGAAGCAACTGTAAACCCCTCTCCAATGTCCGTTTCACCCAGTCCCGACACGCTTTAACGCAGAAAGCTGGAAACTCGTGTTCCCATCGACTTTCCTTACCCAGAAGCCACTGTTTTCACGACGTTCCCATTGCACTTTCAATGGAACCCTCCGTCTTCCCCCTCCAACGCCATCCGCAACCCCTTTTCCTCCTCGTCTGCTCTTCGTCGATGCTACTGGACTTTTGCCCCCCACCGTTTCTCTTATTTATTGGTCATAGGATGGCCAGCTTTCTTTTTCTTGCTGGTCGTTTCGGTGCTTCCAAGTGTTTAGATGAAGAATCGTGGTGAAACTACGGGCCTCCATCTTCAGCAAAGGGATGGAAAAGGTTGTTGAGAACAACGGTTAGCTCGTGATTCTTTCGTTCCGTTGCGAGCTGTTGTCTTTATTCCAGGGCTCTTGGGAACCGTTTGCTCGGTCGTTCCTGCGTGTAATGTGTTTCAGGTTGCCGGAGTCCTTTTATTGGCGGGTTATTTCGAGAATATTTGTTGGACTTTCTCATTGGGACTCTGTTCGAGGGTGTTCGGGATCTTTTACAGTCGTTGTATGGCCTCTTCCGCCGATTTCAAACTTTTTATTGAGAAATGATGTTTCCCAGATACTCGATACGTTTGAGAAAACTCAATTCGAGACTGTTCAATGCTTTTCCAACACTCGGTTAATCCTAAAGACGAACAATTAAATAGAAAATGTTCGAAGGGGAATGTTATTTTCTATACAAAATGTGTCAACAGGGAAAGTGTTCTCCATCGAATTTCATCTAAACGAAACATGTTTTTCCCCTCGTTGAAACAACATCCCCTGGGAATTCATCGTGTTCCCAATCGATGCAAAGGGACGAAACTGATAAGTAAACGGAGAAATAGAATGAAAAGGCGACTTGGCCCTCGACGTTTCAATGGTCGCTACGCTCCTGGATAACGAACAGCGTCTCGACGCTACGTTAAAAGCAGCCTGGAATCCCTTTGAGCCACGACAAGTCGCAGTTTCTCCTTGAAACGTGAACCGAATGGCCTCCGTCACTCGATACTGTCTCTTCTTGCTTCTCTGTAATAGGCTGAACCCTGAATTTTCCAGAAGAACGATGATATTGTCCGTTACTTATATCTCTACAAGTTGCTCATGAGTCGTCAGATGAATTTAAGAGGATTTTCGAATAGACTATACGCTGAGCGGATTCTGTCGATGCTTCAAGATCTCTTACACCGCCGCAAATGCGTTGCTTTAACGAAACAGGTGATTCGTATAGTTTATACTCCAGACGAAGAACACTTGGGGGATTCATTTTCAGACGATCTGTAAGTAGCTCTACAAGCTATAGAATTCTGGGGACGGTTATTGAAAAAAATTCTGAAAATCGTTGCAGAATACGAGAAATGACGAGACAGCATCATGAATAATAACAAGTTCTACTATAATTTTCCAGCGATCTCACTGCATTCTCGTGAAAATTAAGAAAGTCACGAGATTCGTGGCAACAGCAGGTTCCACGAAACTCGAATCCGGTCCCAGAGCGTTAATAATGTCAGAGAGTCCATCAGACGATCGCTCATCGTAATAAGATGGCGTGCTCGCCTCGTCGCATTAAGCCATTACAGCCATCGTCAGATTTATTCCCTCTACCCCTCTCTGCCTTATCTTTAATCGGCTTCCACGCGATCCCCAGCCAATTCTTCTCCCCCTCTCTTACAACCTACCGTTCCCTGTTCAAACGCGACGAATCTATTCGTTCGTGGTTACGGGGAAATTAAGGGCAGTTCCTACGAATTAAAGGTAGTTGAATGGCGAACGGAGGAGATTGAATTTCACGTAGCGATAAGATTAGATTATGGAATATTTTAAGTTGGGAGAGAAATTTGTTATAGCTCGAGTATCCGGCATTTCGCGTAATATGTAGGCTCGCATACAGGAATTCCTGAATTTTGCAATAATCGACGCTTAGTCAATCAATAGGCAAGTAATGAAATTCCTATAGCACGTACACCGCGGCATAGTTCGCGCTATGTGATCTCGAGGATCTCGGAAAATTGCCGTTTAACTTGACGAGGATAAAAAGTTGCAATCTGTCATAAATTTCATTGTCCACAGAAAATTGACAATGTCTAGGAATAAAAGTTCCCGAAAATTCTTGAGAATACATATTAGTCTATGTATATTCAGCAACAACCAAGCGCTTGACACTCGACTTTCTCTGCAATTTCTATTCTTCGTCGAGGTTCGGAAGAGTGGCAGAAGTTTCTACGGAAACTTCTTTCCGGATTATTTGCTCGTGCGCCACTCGGTGAGAATTAGCGAGTGCGCAATTAGAGAGAGAGAGAGAGAAGGCGTTTTCGACAATGACATCTACTTGGCCACGAGTCGTTTAAGCATGGCTTCGGCTAAATTAAGGAGGACCCTTTCGCGGAGTTCCGCGAAAGGCAAACACTCGGCCAGCATTAAAAGCAAAGCCGCTGATAATTTCGCCAGAGCGCGCGGCCTTCGCGCCACCGATAAGTTTCATTCCCGCCTAATTAACATAGCTTAATTGCACCAGAGCAAATTCGTCCTTGCAGCATTCTGACTTTGCTCAAAAATGTAATTCACTGTTTGAGATAAAAATGTCATTCTTCTGGATTTCACTTTTTGCTTAAAATTATTTTCCTGCAACCAGAAAACTCTGATTTGCTATGGCGGAAAATCGAAGTAAAACCTGCAAATGGCTAAAGGCGTCTTTATTTTCCTGTTACAAATAGAATAAAAAGGAAAAGAAATATTTTCCGGTGCAATTTGGAAAACAGTATCGTGCCGCGTGAAGGATACGAGGACGGCCAAGTCGATGGTTTGGGATCACGGGGGAAACGGGCCGTTAATTGAGATTCCCGCCGCGGGCCAATTTCCCATGCAATCGTTACAAAGCCCGTTACGACACTTTTCGGTTTAATTAACGGGGCGATTCCGAGGCGTCGCTGAAACGTTTCTACCCCGGACCCGTAATCGTATATTACACCCTCGATAAATCTCCCCGCGATGAAACGTGAAATTTATCGCGTCACGCCATCGACGAGACCCATGAACATGTAAATACCGCGGCATATTTGCTAAAAAATCGTTACAGATCTCAACATTCCGCCAATTAAACCCATAATTTTCTTCGTTTTCTGCTTCTTTCACGTATAGAAAAGCGGTATTTCATTGAAAGAATGATGGAAAAAAGCAACCCCTCGCTTCTGAGTTATTTATTATTATGGAGTAATTTAGTACTATCGAACAGTGTGCAGTTCGTTCGCATTGCTGTGCAATTTATAACCATAGATCTATGGTGGGATGAAGCCTGCGTTCAAGAAATATCGGTAGAATGATGTAGCGTATCATGTTGCCTTGTGGCATACTGGTAAAGTGTCAGGCTTGTCAATCGGACGACTTCAGTTTTCGATTCCTGGTGAAAATTCCACTTTTTCGGAATCTCCATTCTCTACGGATTTCTCAAGAATATCCAATCTATCCAGTTCCGGAAACTTCTGAAGTGGGAATTCCAATTTTCTGCGGCTTGTTTAAAAATCTTTAATTTTTATCAAATCATTTAGAAATTCTTAGAAAATGAAACTTGTGGTGTGAAATTTATTTAGAATCTCACTTTATTGCTGTGAGGTCGAATTACGGATAAATCGAGAGCGATTATGCCTTGAAGACGGTCGGTGAAAAGGCGGCCTGATCTCCCAAAGGAGGGGGGTGATAGGTAGGTGAAATAGGTGAGAGTGAGAGAGGAGGGAAGAGAAACTATCGTCTGTAACCCGCGAAGGAGACGTCTGTTGTCTCTGTGAAGGTATTTTGGAGAATTGGGTTGAACCTAGAGGTGTCGCTATGATCCGCGAAGAAGCGTCTGCCACTAGAAGGTGGATAGGTAACGATGGTGAGGGTAGAGACAGGAAAGGAAACATGGTCCTGGAGTCTTCGTTCGCTCCGTACTGACTTTTGCAGGAACAAGGAGTGTGGTCTATAATCCGCGAAGGAGACGTCTGCTCGGTGTATGCTAGAGTAGTCTTAGTCGGCTTTCCGCAAGAACTGACTTTTCTGGTCAAAGGGTCATCTTTTATATATTTTGGGGAAGCTTGACTCGATCAATCAGGGCGCTACCTGAGGCCACGGGGAGTCGAGCGAGTACGCAGCTCGTACACGGTATGGCAGAATTAAAAAAAAAAACAGCTACTCTACAAACTGGAATATTCTGGATTTCTTCTAAACATTTAATTTGAAAAACAAAGTCCTAAAGCTCCATCGCAAGTTAAAATTCCCAATTCGAATACCAAAAGATCCAAAAGGTCGAAAAACATGGATTGTCCAAAAACGAAGTTTCATATAAGAGTGTTCTGTTTGGCTTCGAACCACATTTCCGAAGAACAAAAGTGGAGAAGAAACATGAAATAAGAGAATCCTTCCTGGAAAAGTCACCAACCGTGTGTTATTCAGAGTCACAAAGGGCGTACAAAGGGTGTTCGAATTGCATGTAATTTCATTCCTGACGCAGAACCTTGGAGGGGAGGAGATTAATGTAGACGTCGCGGAAGGTATCCAAAAGACACAGAAGCGTGTCCAGGGGCCTGTTGGATCCCGTGCACCGTCACGATTTCGTGGTGGTGGTATTGATCCACCCCCAGAGCGCGACTGGGGCTTTTGCTCTCTCGTCTGCGTGTTCTCGCGCATTTGTGCCGGCGTCTGTTTTCTCCTTCTCTCTTTTCCTTGCACAGAAAGCGACTTTCTTTCGGGGGTGCGTTGTTTGCTTCGAGCCGCCTCCGTGTTCCTCTCTCTTTCTTCTGTACGCGGTTCTTGGTGTTCTTGTTCCTTAGATTTCTTGACTTCTGAATGTTTCTGTGGTGAAAGAACTTTATCAAGAATATCTCTTCCAGGACCGTTAGAAATGATTCACAGATTGTCCAAAACGAGAAAACTTATGGATAACAGTACGTGTATTCTCAACACACATATCGTAGTTTCATGACGAATGAGATCATACACGATTCGTGGAGTTTGCCTAGAAATAGGATGCTAATTCAGCCCCATGGGGCTCGCTGTTCTCACGGGGGTCGACAAATAAGGGATTAGAGACACCGCAGCTATCAAACGAGGCTGGTTTACAACGTCGTCCCCTTTTCATCATCAAAGTAATCGTATTTTCGAGCGATTCCCACGTTCAATTGGCCTAAAATTTAGCAGTTTCACGCAAGCTGTTTCACGAGGATTGTCAATGAGATTTCCTCTTTCATTTTCTTCTAACCGGAAAGATCGATAGGTAGGGGTGAAATTGTGACGGTATGTGTCGGTGTCTATTGTCGAGTGTCAGGGAAGACAGAGCTTGTGGAATATTCATGCGAGCCACATTATGGCCGCTCGTTGGCAATAGTGTGACGCAACTGCGCCGCGTGTGCGGCTGACAGCCTGCCGAATATGTATACATATCGCGGCGGAGAGTGATTGTCTAGAAAAGGAGATAGCATGTCTCGGTGGAGGTGGAGAACTCCTGAAACGTCGTATTTCTGTGAAATTTTAAGGAAAACTCTCGAGACACGTTTCTAAATGCAATTTACATTCTATGTAGTATCGTAGTTTTAAGCGACTGTAGTATTTAAGAATAGGAAGTAGACAGTAAAAGGAAAAGCGACGACGGACACAAACCAGGCCCATGGGGCGATCGGCCGATGCGTCGCCGATGGTTTTATGAGGGTGTGGCGGAGGGGAAGTCCAGGGCCAGCGATAGTTTTCCCTGCGAAAGAAAGGACAGTGTTGAGCTGGAAGTCGAGCGTACCGTTAAGAGTCGTAATCGTATATGAGCCCGTAATTATGAAAGTGGTCTAAGTCAAAATTAAAAAAAAAATGAGTTTCTGGTCATTCTTTTCTACCGAATGACCGTGATTTTGGGTTGATAGAAATGAAAATCAGAAAAGCAAATTACTTATACAACCCTGAGCATCACTATGAATTGATAGAACAGTGTAGAAGAGAAAATCCATTTTCGGTAAAACAAATGTCGCAGCCGGATTTTATGTCAACGAAACCACTGGAAGAGTAAAATATACCGCGAGCGAATCATTCAATGGATGAGATTCTTGAAAAATGCACCTTATAAGATGTTCTGTAAAACTTCTTTAGATGATTCTGAATTCCACGTTTTGGATCTTTCACCTAAAAGCGGAAGACCAAAAATATATGGAAATATTAACTTACTTCCATTATACACCACCAATAGACCAGTAACGGAAGAAAAACATAAAGATATGACGTGTTCGCTACCCTACACCCCTCCAGTTTTCCAGGAACATTTTAAAAATCTCAAAACTCATCATGATAAAAGCCTAAAATGATAAAAATGGATTACTTTTGAAAAATAATTAATAAATGTAAATGAATTATTTCGTTAAAATTTTTGCTTCTAATAAAACTCGTAGTTTCTTATTGATTTAAGTCATATGTAGGTCGTTCAGTTAATTTTGAAATTGGTCCAAGTCAATTCAAACTTTAAAAGCATTTTCGTATGAGATTCACAGAAAATTTCACTTTCATAATAAATTTTCTGTAATCAAGACTGATAAAATTCTGAATTAAAATGCTACATAATATAGAAATATTTTTTAATTTATTCAAATGTAATCCTTTGACAGACCACTTTCATAATTATGGGCACATATGTACAGTCCTGTTACCTTAACTGTAATTCTAATATATTATAATAAACCACATTTTTATATCTAACACTACATCTATTGTCATTTTTTTACGTTTCTTCCTTTTTTTTAAGTATTTACGAAAGGTTTGAGAAATTGGAAACTGCAGAGAGATATTTTAGACTTCCTGAAGAGCATTTTGTGTCACGAATAAACTCTAAGGAAACTCTAAAAGGAAATATAAAAATATAAACGTAACGAATCCTGATCAAAGAAACAAAAGATCCTATTAAAGCTTTGAAAAGAATCTCTGGAAGCAGGTTTTTCGTGAGGATTTTGATCGTGGAAGCCGCGGTAACCGCGAAACCAGATTGGCGGTTAGCTTTCTCTCCGCCTTGCGTGTTCCATAAATTAATTGTAACTTGCAGTGCCGGTCGTATTGTTCACATTACCCGGCCATTAACGGGAACAATGCGCTCTGGTGACGATGGATCAATTTCCAGACCTGTCTGTGCGCCGCGTCGACGATTATTTCGACGTCGAAAAGTTAGACTAGCGGCAGACCACTAGGTATATCTAGAGGATCCGCGTTGCTAGCAACCCGGTAATTGGAATGGCGGGATTAGAATCGTGGATATCAAGCTCGAAACTTCTCGTACGAGGCCTAACCGCGATAGAACTTCTGACGTGGAGTTCGGCCAATTCGATTATTTGCATTGTTATTACAGTTAAACTCGTTGTTGATATTCCGAAAGAAAATCATTTCACAGCTCTGAATTAACCTTCTAAGTGATTGGTAATTACCAGGGTTATTCAATAAGTAAGGTGACAAAGCTGTTGTTCTGATATCGTTTCTTTATCCCAGCCTAATTTTTCCTAAATCCTCAAATTACTCATTTTTGTTGTAGCACTGAAATAGTTGTCATACAGCTATATTAAATTAACGACAGGGATGTCAACTTATAATTTTGAAAGTGTAGTACTTCTTAATTAAATATTCTTTCAACTAAAGCTCCTTGTATCTCTACTGATTGAATGACCCTCGTAACTTTCATGTAAACGTAAAGGAAATCCTGTGAAGCTACAGCCTTTGGAATAGTACCTTTAGCACAGAACTTTTAGTACTTTAGCACTTTGTTATTGATCATTTTCGAATGAAAGAAATGGACTATGAATAATTTTCGATTGATGAGGTTGTAGGTTGATAATTCTGAATGATCGTATTATAGTTCGAATGCATGCTCGAATTCAAACGTTCACGATCCGGAGAGCAGCGACTCAGTAGAATCTGACGGTGTTGGTCAGACCGCCAGGCAGACGCTCGATCGGCGAAGTAGTTTTGGATGTTTGCGGTCAGACATGCTGATGCTATCGTCCGACTACGCTCTGCAAGATAATGATTTTTCGATAGAATGGTTAACGAAGGTATTTCCCTATTGTCTTGCGAATCATCTCGATCAATTTACTGTCTTACAGTATTACCGACCGAACCAATTGCAGCTAAATAAACGTCTGAGATTGCTAGAAAGATTTCTAGAAAAATTGAACAATGGCTAAAGAAAGTCTCGGTGCTTTAGATCGATGAATTTTATCGTTTGTCAAATTTTTCCTGCAAAAATGCCTGTTTTGTGTCTCACTTGCTGCGCAATCAGTATTATAAATATAATTATTGATTGTATTAATTAGAACATCAATTTATTACATTGTTGCACAATTCGAGCAAACTTGTCCTCAACACAATTAGACCGTAACTTTAACAAGGCATTTCATTTCTGCACACTTGATGCTTCGACGAATTTTTAATACCAATAATTGATTAACGAAGTATGATTAGTTGCTAATTGGCACAAAGTGTTCAAAGTGGAAGAACGAAGGTCAAACAAGGTTCGAATTTGATGAAACATAATCGAGAATCCACGTTTAACCCCACTGCGTTTTTCGTTTTAACTGTACACTTAAGACTTTTGGGTGAAAAAGGACCTAAGACCTTATGTGTAATAAGTTTTTTTTCGAACGCGACATACGAAGTTAGGCAATAAACGTTTAAAATAATGTTAAGGAACGTAAACTTGATAACAGCAAAATTACTAAAAATATAAAAAGATTTGGGTGAAAAAGGACCTAAGACCTTATGTGTAATAAGTTTTTTTTCGAACGCGACATACGAACTTAGGCAATAAACGTTTAAAATAATGTTAAGGAACGTAAACTTGATAACAGCAAAAATTACTAAAAATATAAAAAGGCGGTGGGTCAAAAAAGACCCGAAGACCGCTCTAGGGCTAAATTCCTCCTAAGTGGAGTAACCGTGCCTTGAGCAATGAACAGCAGGATTTATGGACACGAAGCTCGTTTCAATATTCCTCTTGGTTCCGGTTACCGCTTGTACGTCAGCTTCGTTTTGTTCAGCCGAACTTTCGCCAATAAATATCGCGGGGCCGCGAAAGTGGCCCACGTTACATGTCCTGCCCTCCTCTCGTTTCCCCCTGCACCGTACATTTTGTAAAACTTTCACCGTTAATTAAATAAATTACCTACCGTGGAATCGTTTTAACAATTAATGCAGATTTTTGAAGAAGAAAGAAACTAGAAATGTTACGTTACGAAAATCCGAGTACAGTAAATTCTCCACAAGTGTCAGTCCGCAAGGAACCTGACACTTGTAGAATCAGGGACTACGTTTTCGAGCCTCGCGCCCGTCTTTGTAGTTTGCCGAACGTAGACAAGGACAGCGAATAAAGATAAGGATGAAACGTGACTCGAGGCAACCGAGCGATTTAAATACCAACTTTTTTAATTTTACGTCTTTTTATCCCGAAACTTTTCTTAACAACATTAACATTTACTTATTCACTGTCACGCCAGACAGTGAACGTGTTAATAAGTAAATGTTGTTCAAATTATATCGTGTTTGATATCATTTTCATCAGAAAAATCTCACCAATGTTTAAAAAAAATTTCAGATGAAAAAAAGTAAAATTAAAGAAATTATATTTTTCTATTATGAAACCGAGTTTCTAAAAGAAACCGAGTGGTGTAGCGTTACACGCTTGACCGACAACGAGCGAGATAACATAGGCGCAGTAATGACGCAGCCTAGGCGTAGGACCATCTATACTGACACTTGTAGAATCCAAACTGACTGACACTTGTAGAGAATTTACTGTATTCGGTGTATTCGAATACTCAAACACCAGTAGAATTCAACTTGGAATAGGTGAACTATTCGAATTATCCGAAAAGAGAATTCATATTTGAAATTATCCGAATTATTTTTTACAGCCCTGATTAAGAATTATCCTTTGATTTAATTTAAATCTATTCGCAGTAACGCCGTGTAAAACCAGTAATGAATTTTCCCATCAACGAAATTTCTCTTTCCTCCTCTACTTCTAGCTTCTGGTATTAATTAAAGTTTCACGGTTTCGACGTAGTAAAAGTGACGATGCAAAGACGAGTTCCTCAAGAGACAAGGGCTGGCAGGAATTAATTATTCCCGCTCACGCACAGCAGAGGCTTGGTAGATAGGTTAGGATAAGAGACGATGATTCGAAGGAGTGAGGAGTTAAAGTTCACAGATCTGCCGGAATAATTCCAATTAACCCGGTGGAAATTGCCGGTCGGTCGATAAAAGCTACCAGGGAAACGGTCAGTCGTGATAAACATCAACAACGGCCGCGTTTTAGCCATGGTTGCCCCGACTTTCTGCTCTTTCATCCGGCCAACTGTTCCTTGAATCGCGAACTGCGAACGCGTTCGACCGGGTTAAACGCCATCTCTCCTCTCCACCGTGAAATACTCTTTAGTATTTACAGCCTGCCACACTCTGCATTTTATAATTTCTCCATACTTTCAACCCTTTCCATTACGTTTTCTTTTCTCTTCTGTTTTTTTAGACTAGGTTAAAATTGACCAGTTAACGCTGTATGCTTCGACACATGATATTTTCGGTGATTTTCAATTTTATTTGATTAAATTAACATTGTGAGTCATTCATGGAAATGGAAGTATCATTGGAACACCGATGAAATAGCTTTTAACGGAAGAAGAAAGAGAGATTTTCACTGGTTTTCTATCATTTTCTCAAGTTTACCTCGAAATTCTACTGAAATTTTCATTCTTCCAAGCGCATTAAATTTTATGGAACATTCTATTTTCTCCTCTATCCAATTATCCCTAGAATTTACATTTAATCAAAATTCCAAAATTCAATTACCTACCTGATCTACAAACTGCTAGAAAAGAATAGTTGGAAAAATGTCACGTAATATTTCCATTTAATCATTAATTATTTATTCACTTGGCTATTGTACATATTAAATAGTGAAATTCGCCTGCGATCGACGCAATCGCGTTTTCGACAACGAATCTCGGTCACACGCGAATCGATATCGCCCAAGTGTTTCCAGGCTGCCGCGCGTCGCGCAAAGGAAAGCGGGAAACAGTGGAAATGGCCGGTTTAACTGGTTGGAAGGTGGAAACGTGAAAATGATAATCGTTCGGTCGCAGCGGATTCTTTGTTCCTTCGCCGCTTTCCCGTCCAACCAACCATTAATTAGTCTGGCTGTCGCATCATCGTCGGTATTAATTACCGATGAGTCTGCATAATAAGCGGGCTCCCTTAAATTACAATCCCGTTACCTCGCTAGGAGAGACTTAATACCACGCTTCAAACTTCGTGGATCTTCTACGTGGTTATTCTGCGATATGGTGAAAAATAATAAAGGCAAAAGATAATTATGTCGTGAATGAAAAGATTATTGAAAATTTTTTCTAAGATTCGTAGATCATATTTTTGAAAACTTTAGTATTTACCAAAAGGAACCAAAATCACTAACTCCGCTTTTTACAATTTTTTCAATTTTGATACTAAAATATAGAATCACTCGTTCTAGTTTCACAGAGAATACAAATTTCATTGGGCATGTTAGAAGAGAATTTCACGATTAATAGGAAACTTTGAATTCTAAAGTAACAAAGAACTCTAGTCCCAAATTCACAGCTTCCTATCCTATTTAATCAGATTTGAGTTGGAATAAAAGGGCAATTGAATCACTCAGTTCTCGAAACTTCGCCACAGCAATGCAAACCACGTCGTTTTTGCGAGAAGACGGAGAGCAAAGTCAGCCCGTATTTTCCTTCGTGTACAGGTAATTGAAGGAGTGAGGATTTTAGTTAGCTCAGTGAGTGCAGGAATGGTAATGGCAAGTAACGCGCGCAGGTGACTGTAATTGATTCGCGCGGACCGGAATTACGTCTACGGTTACGTGACCTTTAGCGCCAGTGCTGCCAACCCCCGAAAGGCGTTCCGTGTAACGCGATCCGTATTACCTCTGAACTCGCGTAATGCCGTTCCGGACAAACGCGACCCTCGCCGCCTGCCCGTGCTCTAGAAGGATTATGTAGCGAAGATAAATTGCATTTAGTCCTCTCTGTTTTCTGGAGAATCACTTGAAATCGACGAGTGGAACACGTTTAGCGTGTCCTCTCACGCTAGACTCGAGATCCCTTGAATTTTACCTTCCGTTGTACTTGTGAAATTATTCTCCAAAATTTTTGAACCATTTATCAGTGTTAGGGGCTTGCGGTTGATCAAGCTTTGCCGGTTTTTGCACGTGTGTGCCGACTAATGTTCTAAGGCTTCGAAGGACCAGTTCCTTGACGAGGAGGACAAAACAACTATTACTAATGGTCTAAAACTTCTAATGGCGCGACTCTTGGCGTGGTCAGATGACTTCTATCGTTCCCTTCCGCGATAGGTCCCACGACACCTCCGTGTGGGGACGCATCGCGGGGGTGAGGCCCTCGGATAGGTTGAGTACATTTTTCGATAGTGGTGGGGAAGGGTGGTTGGCGAAAACTATTGGTTGAAATCATAGGTGGGAAAAGACTACACGAAAATGCCACCCCCCAGACCATAGGTCACTCTCAGGTACCAAGCGTACCCTTGAGTGACGCACGCGGGAATTCCGTATACTTTTGCAGTGAAACTTTCGAAAACCCTTCATTTTGGAAAAAGAATGCTTATTGTTTATGTTCTATTTCTCAAAACCTGAATTTTACTTTTCAAAGTTCTCCAAAGTAATTACGCGCGTGGCCGTAATGGCGCCATTGGAGCGCAAAGGGTTAATACATATTAATATGTTATACTTTTGGTGAAAATTGCTTTAATAAAAATATTTCTCTTAGTTATAAAGATATAATAGCATGTTCTTTTTTTTCATTTTTTGGAACCTATCCCCCTTTTTTGTACTAGTTCTTTGCTTCATATAACACGAATTCGCATAACACGCCATTTTTTAGGAACCCAACAATAGTGTTATACGAGGGTTATCTGTATTTCCTTAGTAGACGAAAAAAAATGTATAGGTCTTATATTCTTCTCTATTACAGCTGTAAAAAATAAAATAAAGCAATAAAACCACAATATACATTAACTTGGAGCATGTCAGATAGCTACCAATACTGAAAGAAAAGAATTATAGTTCAATACTAAACCATAAAGTTACTTTCAATTCTGGTATGAAAATACCACATTCTAAAACTAACGACTTTGAGATCGCATATCTCCAAGAGGATTGAACAATGAAAGTTGATATTAGTGAAAAGTCATGCTTTGATAATGCATAAATGAAATGCAATAAATAAATTTTTAAAAATCTGAAAAAAGTTGTTAGACTTTCGGCCAGGATTTCGACGAATTCAGCCACTGTGCGTCGGTACGGCCGAGCAACCCAAGCGACGTCTGTTACGCATGTGACACCAACTCAATAGCGATAGACGTGTGATAAACCCATAGCCCGGCGCGCGAGCAATTAGAGGACACGGGACCGGTTAACCCTTCGATCTAGTCCTTCCCTACCTTGCTCGCCTCTCAGTCACCAAGGTGGACAGAAAACTGTCCAGGGCTTGTGACGTCTCCTATTCGCTCGCGGTGTCACCACCCATCTTATCCAATTTAGCATAAGTAAGACAGGATCCGATTCATAAGCAGAAATTTTATAAAATACTTCGAAACGTATACGAGAAACAAGTCTGCAACGCTTTCTTCCTCCGAACGCCTTAGTTCATATAACCTAGCATTGAAGTCAGTACGCGAGGCAGCACTAACACAAGATTAACACAAGATACTTTTCACAGATTCGTAGCATTTTCCCGACGCGTGCAAACTTCCAAATAGAGTATAGTAGTTTCCGGCGGCGATTCTCTCCTCCGGGGGTCGAAATTTCCCGGAACAAGTCAGTCATTTGCAACGTTATTTCCCCCGACAAACTCCGCCAAATATCTCTCTCTCTCTCGTTCCCTCTCCATTTCTCCCTCCAGACTCATCGAAGTAAGAAACTCGATTTTCGCCAAATTCTGCGCCACCGAGTTGTTACCGTGATATCCAGCCTGATAATTAGAAGAGGCTTACCCCCTCGTACGCTGGATATACGGTATAAATTAGAAGCGCTGTATGTCTCAGAATTACTGTCTACCTCGCATCGCCCCCCTTCTCACTCTATTTGGCTGCCTTCAATGGTGGTGTAGTCGGTAACATGGAGCCAGCCACCTCTGTACACACGTGATTTATGCAACTGTTCCAACACCAACCAACCACCACTCTGTTGGATTAGTAAAGGTTCGTGGGGTATGCAAGCGAACCCCGCAGGATTGAATTTTTATTCAATTACAGTGGATAATTAGAATCCTCCTTTTGGTAGATACCGGACATATTTTTCCTTTCATTGGGAATATTTCTGAAGATTAATTTTTCCTTTAATAATTAAGAATTATTTTCATTCTAATTAGCAGGAATTTTCTCTTGGGAAATTTGAAAAACTGTTCCCCCGAGAAATGCACGAAAAACCTTGAGTCCATTCCTTTTAACCTGCAATTATATTATTCCCGCAACTATATTATTTTTTTTTCCTTTCGGAGTAGAGAGAATTCACGGTGCAGCAATTTTAAATGTTTTCGAATTTGACAAACAGAATTTTCCGAAGAAATTGAAATTCATTTTTACACCCAAGGAAGAATTCTTCTACCCCTTAAGAAGGAGAAAGTCGAAGAAAAACGAGAATAGATCACTTCAACCACTAAGTACAAGTATATAATTACTCTTTTCTTTATACATATCTCCTACACCAGTCTACTTAGACTTGCAGTTTAGTTTTAATAAAACATTCTAGCGTACCAGACAGTTTCCGGGGAAGAAGACACGCGAAATGAAATCGACAACGAGCTCAGTATGAATTTCTCGCGTTCAGAAGTCGTTTCACAGGACGGATCTGGCGTGACAGTGACGGCTTTTGCGCGCTCGCACTCAGAATCTTAATAGCTCGATTTGTATTCACAACGAGGGGATGAATTTTTCATCAACACACGAAGGGAGGCTGGTCCGTCGTGGCGTCCCGACGCTCCACGCCTGCCTAGATGACCGATCACGGCCGACGCGTGTTCTTTCTTTCCTCGTTTACGACCTTGATTCGATTTTTCTCTTTTTAGAGTACAGAGGGACAGTGTGCGACGTAGGAAAACTGGAGTGAAACGAAATTTCATGAATTTTCGATTTGTACATCGGAAAATTCGATAAACGGTGGAATATTCAATACCTTTCTAAATGAAATATTTCGTACGGAACTTATTTTGCCAGATCAGTCCACTCAATTACGTCGAATACGGATCACAATCAAACCATCTGAAACTCAGAGCCCAACTTTCTTCTCATTGTTACCCTGCCGGTTAATTAATTTAATTCCTCGCCCAGCACCATGAAACTCTCCGCTGTACTCCCATACACGCAAGATTAAACGGTAACGATCCTCGTTCAGCTGAAACCCCCAAAGTGAAAACTTTCTAATTAAAAAATTATTCCATTCCCTTTATTACCACGTATTCCACGGTTTCTCCAACTTTCACTTTCGAAAACTTTCCTTCTTTCCTCTTTTCATTACTTTTTCAAGCTTGTCTTGCAATTCGCAGTCTTGCAAATTTTCCAGAATTTTCTACTCCTTGTTAACTGTACAGGTGTATAAAACAGGCATGCTATTTTCCTTGTCACCCGCCTTATATCTTTTATTAAGTGTAAAAAATTAAATTGACCCGTGACTACAATTTTGTATCTCATTTACTGTTATGCCGCGCACGCACGGTGAGGTGTATCGTTACGCAAACCTAGCGGAGGTTGTAAATCTCGGCCCGAATTAATCGTACCGCGCGCGATTGGCTCCCTATTGCTCGTTAAAGAAATAGAGATATTTCTAGTGTGGTTAACTTATCGCTACATTTATAAATTCAACATATCGATTGGCTCCCTATTGCTCGTTAAAGAAATAGAGATATTTCAAGTGTGGTTAACTTATCGCTACATTTATAAATTCAACATACGAGTACAATTATCGCGAATGGTTGACTATTTCTGTTAAACGGTTGAAAATGGAGGCTCCGAATACTAATGATGTGATCGTTAGGCGGTTGAAAGATAGACTGCTTTGAAAACGCTGCTCTTGAGACTTCCGAGACAGTCGGAAGACTCCTGGTCGTTTTATTTTCTGATTGGTCATTAACATGGCCAATCAGCTGGTGTGGAAATTGCCACTACCCTGTTCCGTGCGTCCTAGACGCGCTCCATGAGGAACAGGGGTGGTGGGTGGAGGTGGAAATAGGAAGGAAAATTGAGATTTGGCAACGGCACGGAATTTCCGCGAGGTTGATACCTGCGAAGGTCGGCTGTGTACCGTTTGAAGACGGTCAAGCCCGTGTACAAACCTCTTCAGAAATTCACATTTTACGACACGGACAATTGACTGTCGTCTAGGTATTTAGAAAAGAAACAAATTCTGCACGAGTGAAAGAATTAAAACGGTTCCTCAAAAACAGCCCTTGAACTCGTGTGTTATAAAACGTGCTAGCCAGATGCACGTCTAAGGTTTTCTTTTTCTTTGTGCAAATTGCTAGCCGCGACGGTAAATGAATATGTTTTAGAAAGGTGTGCTGGCATGATTAACTATTTTTGGTTTTATGGCGATGAAGCGAGGGACTCCGCGGAACATTTACCTTAAACGAAAAAACGGAAATAAATATCATTTATTCCATACACCCTGTGTCCACTAATTAAGCCTAAAACACTTTATCCTGAATCCAGGATGAATCATCCATAATTCCAATTTTATTACTTTCTTTAATTTTCCGTTTTTTAATCGAAATCTTTCCCCGATTAAAAGTGTTCGCCGAATCGATCCCAGTTTTATTAGGTTCCCCGTAATTAACGGATAAGTCTCTTCGCGAGGGAATCAGAGGCTTTTCAGCTGTGGGCTTATCGGCGGCCATTATCGTGCCGGAAGAATTGAAATCGCGGCCGGGTAAATACGGGACAAACGTCTCCGTTTCCGGTTAGAGGCGACATGCAAATGGTTTATCGGCCGAAATATGCACGGCCTCGGAGGCTCGTTTGAATAATCGCATATTCATGCGTAAGTTCGCAAAACTTTTGATCGGCCTCCTCCCTTCCCACGGATAAATTAAAACATAGATAGAATAACGAAATTAGTATTGTTCAACCTTTTTTTGTTTTTTTTTTTTTTTTTTTTTTTTTTTTAGAGAAACTGCAACTTACGAGTCGAGTTAAGGTTGACAGAAATTTCTTTTGGGAATTGTATAACACAAGGATTATAATGTGGGTGAAGCACTTTATTTTGCACAATTTATACAACGCGAGAGCGTGTCGTCTTCCTCTCCATCGACGCAGAGCAAGACAATCTGCCCATCGGGGGAAACAAAAGACGATCGGGCCCAGTTTTTGGCGCCCAATAATCCTCCCAGCGCCATCCATGACTTTTTGTCCAATCAATAAATGGCACCAGGAGGAATCACGCTCCTCAATCTTTACATACTGTTTCACCGTACGCTCCGCCACAATTGAATAACTGGAATTTTTGTAAATCGATCTAATCTGTAGATTTATAATTATGTTTTGATTCTCGTAGAAATTCGAACTTGCCAGTTAAACTTGACGCAAACTTTTGGAAATTCAAATAACTGGAACTTTAGAAAATTGAAAAGAAAAAGGACATTGATCCAGCCTGTAAAAATATCTAAACGATAACATAGTTTATTATTTCCCGAGTCTGTATTCTTGGAAGAAAGGATTACGTCATGGACTATAATACACGTGTACATGTAGATAACGTCTCCAGCACGTTATAATGGTGAACGATAATTCTCATTTGCCAGACGCAATGTGTTAAGTTTAGCCCAATTTGAGTGTGGTAGTGACATAACAGATACTCAAGGTTGTTCCTAGTTGTTCAAGCCAAGGCGTAGCAGTAATCTAATCACGTTCTACCCCGAATCTAGCCCTGACGTAGTCTTGATCTAATCTGGACTTGGTGCAAACCTAATCAGGATCTAGACCACACGCTTTGATAGTTTAGCTCACCTGTGCTGCGCTAATTGCTCTTGGTTCCTACGTCTAATCACACTCTCTCCATGATTGTTCAATAAAAACCAAAAACTTATCAATCCGAGCAATATCTAAGATACTAAAAAATTTTTACTCCTAACTCACAATATAAATCTAGAATATAATTTTGCAAATATTTTTCAACTGCAACTTCTAATTGCGTATTCTTGAAACAAAAATAGAAGAAGAAATTGTGCAAAATTTGCATGCACACTTGAATGACCAAGCAAGTGAAAAGCAACGAGGGTAACCGGAAATCACGCGGATCAACCGTTCACCCAGGCGTGGCCTTTCGAATCAGGGGATTTATATTTGTGGTTGACCAGCTCCCTTTTCGTCCAAGCTTTACTTCACCGCAAAGACTAGCCCCTCCCCGATCTACCAATTAATTTAATTGGCAAACCGTAATTATTCTTCCTCGATCCAATTCCAAATTTCAGATGAATCGATTCCGCGAGCCTTGGAATTCCATCCTCTCATCAATCAGCTTTGTTAATGCCCGTGATTGTTTTAAAATCAACTGTCGAGCTTGGTTTGTACTTGCACGTGGTGTGCCGACTTTAATTCAAAACCTTCTCGAAGAACCACCCAGTTATACTGGGACTAGTGAAATCGATACAATTTGAGCTGGTTGCTCCTTGGTGTCTGTTGGACAAATGAATCTCGACGTCGTCCCTCGGACGTCTGTGGGAGAGTTTTTAGTTAGAGCACGCTGATTGGTTAAATAGTTAACCATTACATTTACTAATCAGGGTGTCTAATAGCGTCTTCACCGCCCTTCAAGTGCGCCCTTAGCGCGCTGTCACCTTGGAGGGGTGGGAGACGGGCGCGTGGGGTGGGCGGAAAGTTCTAAAAAGCTGGAATTTCCTCCGGGTGACTCATCGGCAAGCGTACCGTTACAGGTAGATGTGCCGTTCGGAAATTCGTGGTTTATGGCATGTTCTTAGGCTATTGAGCGCGAGGGACAGAAATTACTAAAAATGCCCTTTTTTAGTTTTTTGTTTCCAACTTTATTACGACATAAAGGAGTGTAAGGCGTTGTGCGACGCGCCTAGGCAACGACCGCGGGACCCGAGCCGCAGGGGGCCCTATACAAGGAGCAGCGCAAGCTGCACCCCCACCCCGCGGCTTGCAGGGCCCCAACGGCCGAAGAAGCGTGTAAAAACGGGAAAAAGGGCAGCGGCCCACACATTATCGTACCTAGCCATCGACGAGCGAACCAACGTCATTTTAAGTCCTTGTAATTCTTTACTCTTACAGGAGGATGTTAAAAAAAGGCCAATTTTGGCATACGGCCGGAACGAAAAATTTTTTTGCAACATGATTCTACGTATCCTAAGGAACAAAAAATGTGATTGTCATTTTTCCCGGAAATGTGGGAAAGTTATGAAAAATGCGGTTCAAGTTAAGAGTATGACCATACTTATTTTTTTTTTTTATTGCACTCCATAAAATTTGCAATCAATTCCGCGGGGGAATTTTTAGCAAATATATTGGCTTTGGTCAATGACATGACTAGTATAAGTATTACATGCGTTAAACTAAAGATTAAATAGTAACTATAGAAGATCTACAGGAACCTACCAGTAATATTAGTGTTTGTCATGACGGTTATGATGGTTGGGTAAATCTATTAATTAGTTTGAGGGGGTGAGCCCTCTTCAGTCTGTCTGTGTGGTCGTTGATTTGTACCAGACGGTTATGATGGTTGGGTAAATCTATTAACTAGTTTGAGGGGGTGAGCCCTCTTCAGTCTGTCTGTGTGGTCGTTGATTTGTACCGAGTTGGTGACGAGATTGTTTTCATGATGCGTGAGTTGGTGAAGGTGTCGTTTGCTGTATCTGATGATTTCTTCTGTCACGGTTGGAATGTCCAGGTCGCTATGTATTATTTTGTTATAAATGTACCAGGGGGCGTCGCTTATGGTCCTCAGAGTTTTTGACTGGAATCTTTGTAGCAATTCGATGTTTGATATACTGATAGTGCTCCAGAGTTGAATGCCATATGTCCACACCGGTTTGATTATTGTTTTGTAGATAAGTAGCTTGCTATTTAGCTTGAGCTTCAATTTCCTTCCTAACAGCCAATACATCCTTTTAGTTTTTAGTTTGAGTTGTTTACATTTATTTTGAATATGTTTTTTCCAGGTTAGTCTCCTATCAAGCGTTATACCAAGATATTTAACTGAGTCTGTTTGTGGGATTTCTATGTTATTAAGTTTTACCGGAGGACATGTGTCTCTGCGTAGGATGAATGTGATGTGATTTGATTTGTCTTCGTTGGCTCTAATGTTTCACTCTTTTAACCAGAGTGCTATGTTGTTGAGGTGTTCTTGTAGTTTTGTGGATGCTATCTTGGGATTTGAGTCTGTTTGTGGGATTTCTATGTTATTAAGTTTTACCGGAGGACATGTGTCTCTGCGTAGGGTGAATGTGATGTGATTTGATTTGTCTTCGTTGGCTCTAATGTTCCACTCTTTTAACCAGAGGCTGTGTAGATGAGGTACAGGACAGGTCCCAGGACCATACTTATAACTTATATTCCGTCTCGTTTTCTTCGGATGATGGTACAGCTGTGTAGATGAGGTACAGGACAGGTCCCAGGACCATACTTATAACTTATATTCCGTCTCGTTCTCTTCGGATGATGGTATGTTCGTAAATTAACCACTTAGAAACTCATATTGAGTATTGTTTACAATGATTGTTGTACATTAGTGTTTAATAAAAACCAAAAATAATGAAAAATAATTAATGACAAATTAATCAAAACAAGGAATTCTTTGATGACACAATGCTTATATTCGAAGCAATCAGAAACCAATAATAATTTATTCTCGAAGAGATAAAAGTTATAATAAACTATCGTAAATATAATGAAATACTCGTCATGACAGGGATACAATAAAAAAGTAAGACTCTAATAGAATTTGCATTTCTTAACTGTGTATCCACTACGAAAGCCAGAGGAAAAAGTATGATCTTACATATCAGTCTAAACATACACTACCAGCCTAAAGTTTGGAATCACCTCCCACTTTTCATCAATATTAAATCTGCTGCTAATTTTTTATAGATTTGAAGTTTATCTCAATTCTACATTTATCAATTTATCTCATATCAATTGATTCGAATGATAAAAAATTCTCAAAGTCGCTGATTTTTTTCTGGAAAGTTTTGTGTAAATTGCAATGCTCGGTGATTCCAAACATTTGGCCGGTAGTGTACATATATGTAT
Source organism: Habropoda laboriosa (assembly GCF_001263275.1). Lineage (NCBI taxonomy): Eukaryota > Metazoa > Arthropoda > Insecta > Hymenoptera > Apidae > Habropoda > Habropoda laboriosa. Next base: position 1,230,308 of record NW_017100397.1, on the reverse strand, counting down.
GTACAGGGTGTCTGTTTTATCTCAATACAGTGAAATATCTTTTAAGGAAGTGATGTTATGAAAAAAGTGTTTTAACAAATGTTGTTTGGTATGGATGGGGACGTTATGCGGTGGAATGCTATATTTTTTGATACATAATATGATAGTGTATGTTAAGACGAGTTCAACGAGGTGCGAACAAAGTCATTTCCTTTGATAAAACAGACACACGCGACAGTGAGGAACTCGGCTCCCCGTTTTGCGCAATTTTACGACTTTCCATGAAAGGAAATGACTTTGTTGGCAGCTCGTTGAACTTGTCTCAACATACACAGTTTGGTCTTTTTATTTTTTAAATTCGCAGTATTACGGTAAATAGACTATGTGTTTTCATGGAAGGGTTAATTGAAGATTTTACAATCGCTACAGTCGATCATGAACGCAGTACTTTTGTATTTTTGTGGAACATAGGAACCCGTTGTGCCTCACTTCTTTGTGTTATTATAGATCCACAATACAATGCACGCATAAATAGTGAATATACTGGTAAATCACACTAAGTAAGTCCCAAAATAATCGTTTTTATTTTACGGTGAAAAAACATATAAAAATCACTCCTTTATACTTTATCTTTCGTATTTCACAACGCTGAGTTTTCTTCATAGAGAGTGATTAAATCGGTGATTTCATTTCTTCACTAATTTCTTTTCTGGACATTTTTTACTCGCACGAGAGTTCTGTCAAGAATACGAAACTGCTTCGTGTTTGCAAAGCAACTGTTTATTCGAGTCGTAACTCTCAGAGAGTTGAGCGATGCTCTCAGACAGTCACTCTCAGACGCAGTGTCTACCTGCGAGCAATTCGCGATAGTTTTACTCTCAAAAAGACAGTGTAACGATTTGAATTTAAAAGGGGCGCGTCTTTTTACCGTGATCGGCGTGCGTGCGCCGAGCGACGTTGGGAGCGGCGATCGCGCATGCGTCAAGCGAAAAGAAGTATGGCGTATTGTATTGTATTAAAAACCACGTGCGTGGCGTTTGTTCTCGGTTATGCCAATAAAAGTAATGTTTGGCTCGCAAGAAATATCACGAGTTCCAAGAAGTTGCGGCCTAGAATTTTTCCCAGAACAGTTGCGAGCGTACAGCGATAAGAAATCGGGCAGGACGACTCGTCCTCAGTCGGTGTTTACGAGGCTGTTGAACGAATGCCTCGACGAACGACGAACGTCGCTTATACTGCGCGATTATAGTCTTGTAGGGAATACATCGAACAACGCGTTTTCGATTATTCGCGGATTTCCAATCAATTTACGTACTTAGCATATTCGTTCGTGTGAATTAAGTGCCGCTGCATACAAGAAGCTAGTGCACCGAATTCAAGTACACGACGAACAGCTCAGCTTGGGAGAAAAATCAAACGAGAAGCGTGTCTCTGCGAGCTACACATCTACAGTTTCACGGTATGTGTGAATAATATGTACGTAAACAATCGAACGATTGAGTTAATTGAAAATAGAGGAGAGCCTACGTGTAGTTAATTAGATTAGTTACTGCAACAATTTCGTTTTATCGTATCCTAAGTTTATTTTCCTTGTAATAAGATGTGTTATAGCTATGAAACAACAACAAAGTAGTTTTTTTACTGTTGTCTCCTCGAGACATACATATTCTATCCTTTTCTGAAAAATCACTTTCTCTCAGTAAACAACTAAGTCTTTACACACGACCTACTTCGTTTGTTATTATTCTAACGACAGTATACGACAATTGACACGCAGTGCAGATGATCAGACTTCGGTTTTCCGTAAAACCAGGGGATGGTTCCCAACTACGCGGATTTCCATCTACGCGGACAGTCGACGTCTCTGAACCTACGCGTAGTTCGACAGAACACTGTATGAGACTGATATGTAAGATGATACCCTTTCCTCTGGCTTTCATAGTGGATACACAGTTAAGAAATGCAAATTCTGTT
>NW_017100397.1:1213827-1227737 GCF_001263275.1 Habropoda laboriosa | reverse complement strand
GTGTCGCCAAATGACGTCACGGGAAAAACCTCCCCCGCCAAGTCGCACTGCGGTCCCCGAAAACGGTCCCCCGCGCAGCGACTCGGAAAGAAACCGCCAAATGACGTCACGGGAAAAACCTCCCCCGCCAAGTCGCACTGCGGTCCCCGAAAAAGCGCACAGAGGGCGCAAGGGGCGCGCAGCGACTCGGAAAGAAATTACCTGATTGGTTAACACCGATGCGACGGGTTAACCAATAAGGGATGATTAACACGTAGCCGAAAGGCAGTAAGAAAAAAGCGAGGCGACAGGAGGGCAGTCTTGCACGGACCTCCAAAGCCGTAAGTCAACAACTAATAAAGATCTCACTACTACCGTGTGGGTACATAGCGTAACCCTAGTCACGCCTTGTTATTTATTCGTAACCACATTCCTTCATAAACAATACTCAATATGAGTTTCTAAGTGGTTAATTTACGAACAGACCACATCCGAAGAAAACGAGACGGAATATCTACGTACACACGTATGTAAGTTATAAGTATGGTCGTACTCTTACCTCGAACCGCATTTTTCATAACTTTCCCATCATTTCCGGGAAAAATGACAATCACATTTTTCGTTCCTTAAGATGCGTAGAGTGATGCTGTAAAAACATTTTTCGTTCCGGCCGTGTGCCAAAATTGGCCTTTTTTAAAAATCCTCCTTTATGCCTTCTCGGCCATACCAATACAAACTAGACACTTCAAGCTATCGATTAATATCAAAAAATTAACAAACGTGTAACTTGTTCAAATTTTATAGCATTTCTTGCTTATGTAGCCGGAATTACCCCGCTCTCCCCTACTTTTCTATTTTTATTCCTTTACCTTTGACAGAATAATTAAAGGATTTTTAATGAAAAATAGCGAAACAGTCGTAAAGAAAAACGGCTAATCGAAGGTAGAACACCTCTCAAATGAGCGAGTACGGTTTTAACGGGGTCGAAAAACTGCTCACACCTAGTTTTCTGCGTTCTCGATTCGCGCGCATGCAGAATTCTCGTTAACGGCATAGTCGTTCCGTGGAAATACTAGCTTGTCCGCGTAAACACGTGGCCAGCCAGGAAATTGTGCGAGCCAGTGTTAACAGCTCGTGGCAATAGCGACGCCTTTCGTCGTGGTTTGCCTTGGAACCGATGCTCCAGGCTAAACTGTTTCATTAATCCAGAGAATCAATCCTGAAGAATACCTTTACTCGTTTTTAAAACGATTTCAAAGTAAAGCTGTTCCGGAATTTTATTTAAAAAGAAGAACTAGAGAGATTATGGATATTTGCTGTGTTATTCAAACGAATAGAATTTTCTAAATTTTTATCATTCACAAGAAATGATGTTTCATTATCGTACTCTACTAGTACGTACAACGAACCTTATTAAATTCTTACCATTTTTTTATTCCCAATATTTTCAAAATTTTTTTCCAAAAATTTATCGACAGATTTTTCCGTGTAAATAAGTAAGTCTGCACACATTGATGTCACTTGTCACAACCATTTATCCTCGAATTCTTCATTTCCTTCTTCAAATTTTCTTTGAAACTAAATGAAGAAATTTACGCAAAACTTGTTTCAAAAAGTCCTCAGAAGATGGGCGATGTCAATTGTCAGAACATTTTACCCTAGAATTTTTCTTTCCTTCTCTTTCCAATGAAGAGATCTGCCCAAAATAGTCGGAAAAGACTTGAAAGACATTCGTACATCGTCAAATCCCATCAAGTGTGCTCCCAATTTCAAGATTCAGCTTTTCGACGCTTTACCCTGTTACCCAATTAAAGTTCGTGTCGATTGTGAGCCAGAGAATCTACCTCTTCCTCCTCTCTGAGGGACACGCGACTACTTTCGAAACTCCCCCATCTTGAACACAACTATACCTCTCTGCAAGCAACTTCCGGTCAGGGGAATACTTTTCCAGGCAGCCAGTCGACGAAACGTTAACTGCAGACGCGTTGAAAAGTTGCCCCTCGCGAATCAGGCGAGATAAAAGTTGCAGTCGCCTCGAAAATATCTACCAGTCTGGTAAACAAACTCGCAAGCCTCGTGGAAACGCTCGGAATCGCGATATTTCACTCGTGCTGCACCAAAGCGATAATTCTCCGACAATTCTAGCAGCTTTGACAATTTCGACAGTACAGATTATGTAATTTACCCTAACAGCAATTTTGATTACTCTTCTAATCACTGACACGTTACGGATCGCAATATGGCCGTCGCGAAACCAATCGTTGTCCCTCTTTCTAAGTCAAACCGCTCAAGGAATTTGCTCGGGATACACGGGACTTAGGTAGTGCACGGGAATTTCGAGAAGTAACGCATGAAGGGTATTTTGTTGAAGTATAACTAACTCTTACTAATTTTTCCCGAGCTTGATTTAGATTTGCACGTGGTGTGACCCGACTAAATGAATACTCGAAGGACCACCCAAGATAATTGGGACTAGAATGTTTGAATTTATTTACTCTTCTAATCACTGACACGTTACGGATCGCAATATGGCCGTCGCGAAACCAATCGTTGTCCATCTTTCTAAGTCAAACCGCTCAAGGAATTTGCTCGGGATACACGGGACTTGGGTAGTGCACGGGAATTTCGAGAAGTAATGCATGAAGGGTATTTTGTTGAAGTATAACTAACTCTTACTAATTTTTCCCGAGCTTGATTTAGATTTGCACGTGGTGTGCCCCGACTAAATGAATACTCGAAGGACCACCCAAGATAATTGGGACTAGAATGTTTGAATTTATTTTAACATGTTGAGCGCCACGCGAATTCTTAAGGAAATCCCCGTCAGGCCACACGCGCTGCTTAGAAGCGCACTACTAACAGATTGAAATTTACTCGATACAGATGTGTAAATATATTATGGCCATTGTTTCTTATCGCAGTAGAAGATATTTACGTTTAGAATGAAATGCTTATAGACACTCATTCAACACGTTATGCGCCAAGTTTTAGTTTTATATCATATTTTACACTTTCAGTCACCGGTGGCTGATGCGGCCTAAACGGAAAGTTCAGTGTCAGTCACCGGTGGCTGATGCGGCCTAAACGGAAAGTTCAGTGTCAGTCACCAGTGACTGACGTGGCACATTCAACGTGTTAACTACAAGTCTACACTATGGCTGAGCTGTGTGCTCCGAGATTGCCATTTCTATGTGTCCGTCCTCTAACGAGTCAGTTTTCTATGTGGCGTCCGTCCGATTCTTCCTTCGAAATACACGCTGATTGGCTGATCGTGAATAATTTTAAAAACCAATCAGCGTGTCTAATTATGTCGCCAACGCCCTTCCAGTGCGACCTAAGCGCGCTTTTCCTTGGAAGGGCGGAAGAGGGCGAAATCGGCAACCGCGCGGGATTTCCGTCGAGTGACTAATCGGTTTGCGGACCGTTACAAAAATGTACTCTTCGGAAACTCGTGGTTTATGGCATGTCCTTAAGCTACTGAGCGTGAGAAGGCGCGAATATTCTAAAGGTAACAAAACAATTTGCCTTCTCTCGGTATGTTGAATCTTCGACACATGCAAGTAATAAAGAAAGGTTCCGAAACTCGTGCCATAAACCGTGCCTGTGAAGCCCTAACAATGACTATGTGAGAATGTAATGATCCGTTCGAAAGTTGGCGTGTATCTGGTTGTGTCGCTGGACAAACTGTTTTTTATTAGTTCGTACTATTTTTCTATTGATGTAAGAGTGTATAGTCGGGGCCACGATATAGCGAGGTCGTAAAATCGGTTAGGCGTCAAAGTAAACATGTTTTAGCTGCCGGGACCCCGAAATTGACAGAAATACGAGCAAATAAGTACTTGAAACCATGGTCAGGACCGTTCAAGAATTCTTGTATCCAGCGAAAGTCAAACTGATTCTAATATATTTACTGAAAATTGAGTTCAGCTAGGACAATTTAGGGCTTTTTTCTTCTGGGAAAAGCCGCTTTTGGAAGTACGGTTACAGGTAAAGGTCTTATCGAGGTCTTTAACATCTTCATTTACCTGCTTGTGTTATATACAGATAGAAAATGCAAAAGGATTGTGTAGCTTTAATATTAACATATTTTCCATTTGTAAATGAAATACCATTTTCTACTTGAAGTACCAAATCATATGCTACCATTCGTTTATTGTTGGAACCCTCAAACAGACTGCAACACACGGCCTTGAGTGCCGCAACATCAATCGGTGCCGATTCTTGAGAGTTTAATTTACGACCTCGCTATATCGTGGCCCCAACTATATGTTTTCGCGATTGATATAGGTGTTTGGCTATGGGTGTGGTTTGTGAGGTGGGGGAGAAAGAAGTTTCGGATTCTTTTGTGTTACAAATTGTCCAAGGATTCCTGGAAATGGATTGCCGGGACAATAAATAACAACGTTTGCAATTTCTTACCCGTGCGGTGACTGGTTGCACAGAAATCCTAGGTTAAGAATATTGTTTTATGGAAAGTTGCGCTGGAGTACGAAACTTTCGTCGGTTTCCTTTATTGCACTAAAAGGTTTACCGGTAGCCGAACGATGTCTGTTAAGCGTGTGACAAACATAAAGGAGAATCTTTTCTTACACAGTTGCACCAAAGAATATTCTACACGAAATATTTTTCTGACAAAATACTGAAAATACGAAATTTCCACTCTCTCCTTCCGCAGCAGTCAAACAAAAATATGAAATGTGCCAAATTCGACACAAATCCCTCCTAAAAAATATTCCATACCATTTTACCCTTAAAAATATGAATCAACCTAATTCCACGTACAAAAATCTCCACTTTCTCTCTTCACAAGCAACGAAGCAAAAGAAAAGAATACCTGAAATTCCAAATTGCCACCAATTTCTCCTAATAAAAGTGGCTCAGAATATTCCTTCCAGGAGAGATTTTTAGTTTCTCCAGCTAAACATCGAAAATCCTGTACCGCAGCGGGAACTCGAACGACGAAGTCTAAACCGGAAGTTGTCGTGGTAACAGAGGAACCGGCTAAGAGGGAGAGGGCAGACGCGAAAATTTCCTCGAGTCTGTTTGCACGTGCACGCGGCCAGACTTTCACCTAGATTCCAGCGGCTCGCTTTCAGCGCACGCCCGAAAGCAATTTCCTGCCGCTTTCGGTGTCTTTGTTTGCTCGTTGCATCGTTCTCCGCTATCTGCCACCCCCACCACGACGTATCGTTTCGAATTTATTTGTAATTGAACCCACGGAGGATACAATAGGGGTGAACGGAATGTTATTGGTTTCCTTGGGTTTTTGGATTTCTCTGATAAGATTCCACAGCCGCGAAGATTCTCTATCAGTGATGAATGGCGCAATTGTGGATGTTCCTTAGGGATTTCTGGAGGGAAAGGAATGAAAAATAGGGAAGATTTGTGTCTTTGGATGTTCACCTTGATCCTTCAAATACAGGGTGTTTCGCCTAAAACAGAGTGTCGACCTAAATATTTCCTTCAGTTGTGATAATAACGAGGATATACGCTGCAAAGAATAATTTTGTTTCAAGGTCACTTTTGCAGAGTGCCCAGGATCATAGATACTTTTTGCATATGTGGGTTCGTTGCTCCTCAAACCACACACCAATCGTAGGCGTGCAATGTTGTGTTGAATGTAAATGTTGAGTGTAAATGTCTAGTTGACTCGAGTACAGGGTTTCCTCGGTTCGCTGTCCCGGACTACCTGTTTTGTCCTTTTTCGGGCGTCCTTATATACGCCCTTTTCCTGTGCGCGGACCGTGGAGAGTGCCCTATCGGTACACGCTTCAGGTACCTAATTTGCTAATTACGCTCGCACCCTATTGGTGCGTGTTAATATTATTTTCTATTGGCGCGGGTCTAGGTGCGACTTACTCTCTATTGGCGCGCACTAGTTACACGCTACACATATAAATACATATTGTAACTAACGTTCAAATACGAAGGTGTATAATAATTTTATTTCTTTTAAATTGAATTCCACTGAGATAACATTTGACACCGCCGCTAAACCACAATCTCATGAAACACAATGCCATGTGCGAAGAGCATGGAAATGCGCAACGATGAAAGCAGGATAATTCTCGAGACATGGTTTCGTAATGAGCTGTGTGCAAGGATAATAAAACGCCAAGATGTCGAGCAGTCGAGACACGAGCGACGCGTCGAGAGGGGCGCAGCTCCCGACAAAATAAGAAAACATCGATGTTGAAAGAGGTGGAGAAGAGGCTGAAGGGGACAAAGAGGCCGCGAACGGTTTCGTTAGCGTCGCGTTGCCGTGTATTTTCCATGAACCTCTACTAAATTATTCCTAACGAAGTCTGTCGCTCCTGTTTCCCCTGATTAAGCGTATCCTTAATGGTAGATCGTCTGAGAGGATTCCTGAATTTTTTAATCAACATTCGTGGCGAGGCAGGTTGCTACTGAAGTAACGAGACATTCAGTTTCTTTAATATTTCGTCTAGGAATTTGGAAAATTGGAATATCATGTGCAATTGAACGGAAGTTTCGATGGCGTATGGAATGATACTCAATTGTACGTAATCTTCTTTGAGTCAATGCTTGGAGAACTACTGAAGTACTCTTCAAACTATACTACGAATCTCGTATTCTCCGAAGATATAAAGTTCCTCCATTTCTGAATTCATTTCACCAAGATCCCTCGTTGCGTGAAAAATATTTCAGAAATCGTCTATCAAAAGATACGAGGCTCTTCGAGTTCTTTATTCACCAGTGTATTATTTTCCTTTTTTTCTTTCTTGTAATAATTTCGTACGTGAGCGTCCACTAGGGTAGTCCTTACCTACAGTCCGTTCAACGAGACGAGTCACTAAGTAAAAACAAACAACTCCCTCGCTTTTCACGTGATCCGTTCTGCGACTATGGTCATTGGCTGTCACATGTTACAACTCAGGGCCAAGTTATGGTGGTCCGAGGGGTCTTGCAGGCAGAAACCTTAATGATTTCCAAATGTGTATTTTATGACTTCGGGTACTTTTCAGTGGTAAGCAATAAATGTAGTTACTCCAGAAAATTGGAAAAAATGTATTGATCACGTGATAACCGATTTTGAAGAAAAATTTTGGCAATTAGATGGTATAATTGAACCAGCAATAGAACCATTTATTACAAATTTAAATGATTCCGACGATAGTTCAGTATCAAATACCAGTTGTGAGAGCAACATAGAATAAAGAAATAATAATTACACGGAACTTCCCTTGTACTTTCATTCATCCTGTTATTTAGGTATATTTATATAACAAGTAACTCCATACCATAGTCAAAGAATTTTAATTTAAAAAAAAGAGCTTATCCTACGATACGATATGAGGATCTGGAATCCGTAAGTCGGCCCTGCCCTGTTCACGTGCTCGTGTTTATACTTGGTGACTCGTCTCGTTGAATGGAGTATAGTGCCGCACCTTCTAAAATTATGATACTTGGTAGGAAAATGATGTGTGCAAAATTTCAAAGTGATTGGACAAAGGGAACCAGTGACGCATTTGAGTTAAAATTTTGAACTTTTAACGATTTCACGTTAACTTTGGACGTATTCGTGTCCCCTTATTCTACAAGTATTAACGAATGTTTTTTAATGAAATTATGTAATAACGTCGTACGTGCGCTGCCGGCCAAGTGTTTGGAATCACTGTGCATTGCAAGTTAGGGGTGGTTATGAAATGAAATAGCCTTTTAACTTGTGATATACTATCTATTGACGGACTCGGAGGAAACGTCTTTACTCTTTTGAATGTTTTAAAGGACTGTTCCTGGGCACCCAAAAAGAAAGTTGGGGCCCGCTTATACCTAGGAACTGTTTACTTTATGGTATCGCAGTGTGTAGTGCGTGACTCGAAGATGGACACCAGACACATCTGGTGGAAGTCTTTGTTTAAAATAACGCGGAGACATTTTTGTCCTCACTTGACTATTTCCATAGGGTGTTGTTAGAAATAATCCAACAGATAAAAATTTCGAAAAATAAGTTAGCAATTTTAAGAATTTTTTATCATTCGAATCTATCGAAATGAGGTGAAGTGCTGCTGATCTCGACGACATCAATTTCAAATCTGTAAAGAATTTAATACTCATGTAAATTGGCACGTGATTCCAAACTTTTGGCCGGTAGTGTGTATATGTGTAATATGTACACGACTTTCAATAATATACGCACAATCATTGAATTTTACCGTTAAATTTACAAGTTAATTTTACCTGTTAGTACATATGCAACGTAGCGTCTGATTGTGAGTTACATTACGTGGCTACGGAAATCAGAGACTACAATACTTTTTTCGTAGAAAAATGTTATTTAATATTTTTCAACAAAGAATACAGCATTTATATAAATAAAATATAAAAATTTCACATGTAAATAAAATAGAAAAGAAACGAAAAATGAACTTAAATAGTTCCGAAAGGAACGCCGATTGACACGAAATTTGACGGGAAGAGGGAGAAGAGTGGGGAGACCCCAAATATAAAATATTAGCTTCAGCCAATTATTAGTTTCCGAGATATTAACAAAAAACTTTTAACGTTTTAATACCACCATTTATAACCACCTTCGCTGTGGTGGTCGTTGCCTCAAGTGTGGAGTAGCCGATGACACAATAGCGGTAGCAGCCTCAGTATCTATAGGATGTCCTACGAAAAATTTCGGCGAAGCGATGACTGTTCTTATATTGCCGAGCGCATACAGATACATATAGTTGGGGCCACGATATAGCGAGGTCGTAAATTAAACTCTCAAGAATCGGCATCGATTGATGTTGCGGCACTCAAGGCCGTGTGTTGCAGTCTGTTTGAGGGTTCCAACAATAAACGAATGGTAGCATATGATTTGGTACTTCAAGTAGAAAATGGTATTTCATTTACAAATGGAAAATATGTTAATATTAAAGCTACACAATCCTTTTGCATTTTCTATCTGCATCTTGTAACCGTACTTCCAAATGCGGCTTTTCCCAGAAGAAAAAAACCCTAAATTGTCCTAGCTGAACTCAATTTTCAGTAAATATATTAGAATCAGTTTGACTTTCGCTGGATAGAAGAATTCTTTGTACGGTCCTGACCATGGTTTCAAGTACTTATCTGCTCGTATTTCTGTCAATTTCGGGGTCCCGGCAGCTAAAACATGTTTACTTTGACGCCTAACCGATTTTACGACCTCGCTATATCGTGGCCCCGACTATACGTGTATTCGGCGGTACTAGAAGTTGTACTCCAGCTCGACTGATCGACAAGATGATTACATATAGTCGGGGCCACGATATAGCGATGTCGTAAAATCAGTCAGACGTCAAAGTAAACATGTTTTAGCTGCCGGGACCCAAAAATTGACAGAGATACGAGCAAATAAGTACTTGAAACCATTGTCAGGACCGTACGAAGAATTCTTGTATCCAGCGAAAGTCAACTGATTCTAATATATTTACTGAAAACTGCATGCAGCTAGGACAAATTAGGGTTTCTCTCTCTGGGGGAAGCCGCTTTTGGAAGTACGGTTACAGGTAAAGGTCTTATTGATGTCTTTAGCATCTTAGTTTATCTACTCGTATTATATACAGATAGAAAGTGCAAAAAGATTGTGTAGATTAATATTAACATATTTTCCATTTGTAAATGAAATACCATTTTCTACTTGAAGTACCAAATCATATGCTACCATTCGTTTATTGTTGGAACCCTCAAACAGACTGCAACATCAATGTGTCGATTCTTGAGAGTTTAATTTACGACCTCGCTATATCGTGGCCCCAACTATACATGATTAGGTTAGGTTATATTAAAATCCACGCTTTCAGTGTCTGCTTCGTTCACTCTGTAAGAGTGCTTCGAGGATAGAAGGACGTTCACCGAGCTGGATAGCCAGGCTGGAATTAGAACTTTGAGGAAAGGACGTTCGCCGAGCCGGAACTCTCTTGGAAGCGGACTAGGTAGGCAGGATAGCCAGTACCAGACTCTAGACACAACTGTCTACCTTTTTTAGGAAAACAGGCCCTTTTTATACATGTTCGAGCTTCTCGGCCGCCCAATCTCGGTACACCGAGCACTAGTTTTTTAGATATCCCATCCCTCACCGCTGACCATCGCCCTGCCTCGCGCTACGGTCTTACACGCTACACTGTTTATTTTTTTCATCTTTAGTTATTGTAATCTATCAGCTCTGCGGTATCATTCATTATTTTCAAAGTGATTATTTCTAATTTTGCTAAATGCGACGCTTCATTCTCTCAGTCTCAGATCGACGGATTTTTCTCTAGAAAAGTAGTAGATATGCCAAATTTAGCGAATAATGTTTTACTTTCTGTGAAAATAAAGTTTTCTATTCCTATGGACGTAATTTTCAATGTTTTTTGTTGTAAAAACAATTTTTTTTAGTAGGATTCTCTATGTGTGTTATGTAAGGCTTCTACCATACCCCTTTTTCTATTAGAACATATTGTTTTATCAAACAAGGATAATCCTGCACATTCTGGTGTGAGGTACCATAATTGCCCCCTAAACCATAGTCCTATACGACTTATGTATGTAGATGTATTCATACGTTCGTCGCCCTTCATGGGAGGGCAATAAAAGTGCAAGTTGAGAGGCCGTTTTCGCGAGGCCTCGACGAAGCGCGAGGTCCACCGTTAGTTTTAACGGTCACGGAAAAAATCCAAGAGGGTGCGTGTGCGTATGAATGTTAGGGAGAGGGTGGAAAAGGTGCGTGGTTAAAACGGTAGTCTGGAGTAAGAATCGGCAGTGTGGGGTGAGTTTTGGAAGAGAGGAGACCTACATAGAGTGGAAAGCGTGGAAAGAGAGATTGTGTAAGGGAGATTCAGAGTGAAAACGTAGACATTTAGTTTTTATTTTATTTCTTTGCTTTTGCTAATAAACTATTATTATTATTACCATAAATACACTTTTCCGAACCTCAACCACAAGTCCAAGTGAATCCGACAATATATTCATCAATATTTTTATATTCGTGAAGTTCTTGTTAAGTTCTAAATCTTGACGTGGTGCCATTTCGGGAATCGGAGCATAAATATACACAAGTCATTAATATCTAATATTTCTTCACTACGTAATACATACTGTTCGCGAAATAAATGTATTTTTAACACACAAATGGCCTCTACAGTCTAGTGGAAAGCTCCAGATACACGAAAAGAATTTCCTTCAGGACGAGTTCCGCCAAGAAAGCTAATCACAATTTCAAGTAATTTTTTATAATCATCTCTAAACTTTCCACGATGAAACTTTCCACGAACATAACAGTGTTCAATACTTGACCGAAAATTTAATTGATCCATTTTTGGCCAAGCCATTTGAAATCCTTTATAAGTTGTTGCTACAGGAGCTGAAGACACTTTTTCTTCAAATGCAGTTCGTAGTACAATTTCGTAGATATGGTGACGACAGGGAGGGTACAATAAATCTCATCCAACCATTTGCTACAATATGTCGCACGCTCTTTGTAATCATCCCATATTTGTGGTTGTTGTATCGCAGCAAATGGCTTGTATCTTATTTATTAAATCTCAGTCTTCTAATAGGTGGATTACCGCTAATGCTTGTACTTTCCCAGTACTTTTAGAAATTGCAGGAACTCCTAGAAGTTTCTCGTTTCGTCCGTAACTAATCATAACAGGTAATATCTCTACCTGTTTTTTGCCTATTAAGGACGGTAACATGTTCCCGCCTTAATGCACCGTTACGGTCTCCGGTAAAATTGTTTGAAAGGCTTCTCGTAATTTTATGGCCCTTTCTGCACGAAGACATCGGCGATAACGCCGAATCGAGGAGAGTTCACTTTATGCTGTAAAATGCTTCAGCAGTAGCGCTTGATGTTGTCTAAAGTTGCCACGAGTTTCATATTAAAGACCTCTTGTTTTCCTCTTCTCTTTTTTAAACCGTTTGGACCTGATGCACTGAAACAATCAGGTATTTGTATAATAGAAACTTCAAATACAGTAATATCTTCGAGTATAATATTTTCTGCTTCATTACTCGATGATATTGATTGAAGTTGTGTTTCTTCTGTAATTTAAGAGAAAAATGTACCCCATTTCTACAAAAAAATTAAAAAAAATTCATTAAAGATATATCATACCTTCTATTTCCGTGATTGCTTGAAATCGTTGCACTCGTAGCTGTTCTTGTTAATTGTTAAATTTGTATCTACTCCAATTATTGATCCCGGCCTTCCCTTTTCTCTTTGATTTAGTCCTTATCACTTCTAAATTCACTCACACTTTGAACAGAACTTCGCGATACGTAGGTGTGACATGGTCAAAACCGGAATTGATATAATTTGGATTAGTGCGTAAACAAAATATGATCGCGATACATATGTGCCTTCCAAAGTTATGATACTTTTCGTGTTTGCGAGTGCTGTGATCTAATTTTCACCGAATTATAAGCTTTATAATTGCTCATACTGTTTAGATAAGTACTTTTTGGTATGAATTGTGCTATTTGTCATGTATTAAAGTATGAATATGAAAAAGAATCTTTTTCAATTTGTCATGGTGGTATCAGTAATCTGTAATATGTAAAAAATTGCATATTGGGGCAAAACCGGACGGAATAAAATCGAATACATACTCGGTTTTGTCCCAGATGTGTCTTTGTACAAACTCCTTAAGATTATTAAAACAGTATTTCAGATATTACTTTGTTACGTACGCGTTCTACCCGAAACGTACGGCGTCGAATGTTTAGTCTAGCACGCACCCCCCCGATAGTCGCTAAGCCAAGGGATGAGCTCGCATTCCATTCCCACGGAAATCTAACGTTCCCCACTACCAAAAATCTTAGTTTTTCGGTGTATAAAAGGGCATGATTTTCGACGCTCGGGGGCAGTCTCTAATTCAGTTTTGAACATAACGTTACTCTGTCCGTCAGAGTATTGATACGAGCAAGATCGGGTTCCAGTCCCCTTCGAGCATATTAACGTCGCGTACGTATTTCGTAAGTGTCAATCAAATAATACTGTCTACGACTCCTCCGCGCTCTCACCGCGTAAAGTCGAGAAGGGAGATTCTTGCCGAGTCAAGAATCGACTAACATTAAACATTGTATCGAATCAGCCATTGTAATTATAATAGAATATAGTAATATAGAGTAGTGTATAGTAACGTACCAGCTAACCCCACGACAGATATACCTTTACCGCTCGAGGTATATCAACGACTACGACTCGCGAATACCAAATTTTTTTTACGCGTCGTTAACCAATCCCGAATAAACCACCTCCTTCGGCTACCTTCGTTAACCATACGTTGGCACGTCCGAGCACTCCTGTCTTACACCCGACACATCCTCCGGTGTCACGCGTCGTTAACCAATCCCGAATAAACCACCTCCTTCGGCTACCTTCGTTAACCATACGTTGGCACGTCCGAGCCCTCCCGTCTTACACCGAACACCTTCATATCCGGTGGCACACGGTGTAAACTATACGCTAGTGGACCACCTCCTTCGGCTACCTTCGTTAACCATACGTTGGCACGTCCGAGCCCTCCTATCTATACCCACGTCTACCGCGAATCGGGAAACACGCGCTTTTATATTAGGACCAAAACCCGAACGACGTCGCAAGGCTGGTGATACCGGTCGAAATCCGCAAGCACCTGACAATCTATCGACGACCGTTCGGAACGCGAGCCGTAAACCCTGTAATAATGAAGGTGACAGCGGTGGAATTAACCGTACACACACCCTTTTTATAACAACTTGAATGTGTTTTTTTATTTACAAAGCATCGTATTATTTTAATTTATCCTTATTTTTAGACTCCAGCAAAATGCCTCGTAATTACAAAAGAACCACAACACGGCAACCTTGGTGCATCTAGATTGAATGAAAGTTGGGTGCATTGGTGCAAAAAAGGCTGCACTGGTTGGGGATCTCTTGTTTTTTTTATACGTGGGGAAATCCTCATGGACACCCCC
>NW_017100397.1:1174659-1213573 GCF_001263275.1 Habropoda laboriosa | reverse complement strand
CCCGCGCCCTCGGGTATCTCGGGGTCTCGATTCCCGTACCGCAGCCGGTGGGAAAAGTGGGGATCTAAAGAATTGGATGAATTCGAATGTTGTATATGTTAGGGACAGTACTTGATACTGTATCCGGTTTTATTCAGGCCATGCGGAAAAACCGTAAATTCGCACCTCTAAAATAAAATTGTTATTTTTGAGATTTTTTTTCTTGTAAAAACTTAATGTGAGCTATTGTTTAATGAAAGTATTGCTTTAATAAACTACACTTTCAATTTTTGTTTAATTATATTAATTTCGGAGTCTTATTCCCAAGGTCCCGGCTTTACCTCAGTCTCCCCTACACCTCGAACTTACAAAAATTACTAATAATGAATACTTGTTGTTACTACCGAGGGTCACGATCAGCTTTTCTTTATAATGGTAAGTAGAAAGGCCTCTGCAGGTAAAAATTTGAACGGCTAGCTGAATAAGCGACTGGTTTTCGTACCTCAGGCAGTGGCTCCCGTAACCACGTAATGTGACTCAGACGCTGCGTTGTATAGTTTAACTAACAAAAGTTTAACGATAAGATTCAATGATTCTGAATATATTGTTGAAAATCGTACACAAATGCTGTTATTATACAGGTGCGAAATTGTAATTTTATTAAAAAATATTCGTTAATAGTTTTAGAATAAGGGGACGCAAATATGTCCGAAGTTAACGTGAAATCGTTAAAATTTGAAAACTTTATTCTCCAATCACTCTGAAATTTTGCAGATAACATCTCTTCACCAAGTGTCATAATGTTAGAGGGTGCAGCAGTAAAAACTGAAAGTCGAAAAATAAGGATTACCCTAGTGTCTAGTCTTCGAGGGCGTATATATAGGGTAGTCGGTGAGGTATTTAACAAACTTCGCCTTAGAGGTCGGTTACGACCGGAGCGAAATTTTCAAAAAATCCTTATACTGGGTTCCAATATTTTTGTATAATATAAAAATCCTTATATCCTATAGTGTGGTATTTGGAAGGGTGTAACAAGAAGGGAGGCGGTAAGAGGTGTCAGAAAAGCAGCAAAGGGGGAAAGAAGACAGAGTGAGCCGGAATTTTGATGGCGGTCGTTAAGGATCGCTGCTGGTAACAAGCAATTTATTCCACGAGCGGTGCCCCGAGCTATCGCGAATTGCTGTCTACCCTCTCCGCGGCTACGTGGCCGCCGATACATCGTATTATTGTCATAATACATCAGCTAGTTTCGTTCCTCCACGTCCCTTGTGAGTACGAAAAGTTGGCCACGTTCCATTCCGAAATTCGTGAGGAGTCGCCTGGACCAGATGTATAATCTAACTCGTTGCTGGAAGGAAAGTCTTACCGTTCGACGATTCGCTTTATTTTAGAGTGCTTTTACATTTGAGAATTCGAGTGAGTCTGAAATTCGAATTTTTCATAATTCTTACGCGAAATTTTTGAAGCAGCGCGACGCAGTTAATAGAAAATATGGACATTTTTTTTGAAAATTTTCCGTCGAAAATTTTTGCTTTTGAGGAATGTTGAAAATGACACATTATTCGTTTCATGAAATTTTTGCAGCTTCGTGGTGTCGATGGAATATTTGGAGTAATGTGAGTGGATTTTAAAGCAGAATTCTCCTCGAAATTATTTCCTTTTCAGAGGAATTTTTAATGTTGTACAATTTTCCAGCATGAAACAACCACTTCTCCTCACTTTTAATTTCTACTTCAATAGTATTCAGTGCCATCAGCGACCAGAATCGAAAATTTCTCAAATACTCGACGCTCGCCACGGTGATAGGTTTTACGGTTTTCAGTCGCGACGGATATTTCGCTGTTTCGTCATTGAACAATTACATATTTAAGCGAGCAAGGAGGACGGGGGTAGAGGAAGAGGCACGTTTTATCGAACACTTCACATATGGCCACTCGAACACGCTCTCTCGACGTTCCCCAAATATTGATGCACATTAAACGCTCTCACTCGGGTCCACGGTGGAAAAAAAAGAAGAGGATACGCATTTTCAAGGGGTATTTGTATCTGAAACCTTTCTCACTCGACATGTCCATTTACAGATTAAAATTTAACGATAACCTGTGTACAATGATGGACTTCGAATGAAGAACCACTTCATAATTGTGATATTTCTATAATAATTGGCGATGAGTTCAGCGAGCTCCAAAAGTGTACCATTTCAAGTACAACAATATTGTAAATTCTACACATAGTCTTTTTCTACTTTTCACATTTTAATAAACATTCGACGTTAAATGAACCATTTAATCCCTGAATATGATTAACACAAATTCTGCAAAAATTAACTGTCCAAAAATTCTATGGTATAATTTTACCTTATCTGTTATCATTAATCTCAAATGTTTTCGTCTACTTGTACAGTATAAAAAAAAAATATATCGAGTATTTTTTCTGTTCCCTTTTTCCTCCAAGACGAGAATTCAAGCGAATCGCGTTTACAGTAGCACGATAAATTATTCCATTCACATATTCCGCACGATTCGACCATTGACCACACCGGCGACGAAGGAAAATCCCGAAACGGGCACAATTTTCCGACGATGTTGCGGGACTATTTCTCTTCTTTCGCCCATCGGTTTCATCGTATTCACCCCGCGAAATAAATCAGCTCGAATGCAACCGGCTCGTTGATCCACGGCCGTTTCCACCCTTAAATAAAGATCCACCCTTACGAAAATATCGAGGTAGCAGTGTGTTTCTCCTCGTTATCGAGCGCTTTCCACGCACGTGCAACGCTGAAAACGCATTCAACGAGCATAGAGAACGTTTTTCTTCCCCTGTTTCTTCTTTTTTGTGCACCCGTCTCGATCGATTTTCAGAAAGGATCGCGAATAAATAGGATGGCAAGTGAAACGTGTACGTTCATCGGGAGATTCGATGAAACGAGTCTGTTTGAGGAGGTTTGGAAGGGTATTTGTATGGCTGAGGGAAAATTTCGATGAATGTGCAACGAGGTTTCGCCAGTTTCTGATAGAAAGTACGACTAATTATGAGGATCGAGAGAGATTACCGTGAGTATAGTGTAAAGGGAGCGCTTACAATGGTAGTGGGGGATGGGCGACCTTGAGCGCTGGAACGTCGGCACAGGCTATAGTCCACATCAAAGGGAAATTTACATCGTGGAAGAAAGTAATTTCGATAATTGAATATTCAATATTTAGCGAGTTTCACTGGTCAGCCCCGTAACATACTTTAATTTCCGGATCTTTATTGTATCAAATTTATACTCTCGCCTGACTTCTTTGTTTCGATGAAAACTTTTACCGAACAAAATTCATTTGTTTCATACCAGAAAGTACACACTAAAGAGAACGAGTTTCTGTGCCAAATGCAAACGTGTCAAAGTCGAACGATTCGTATTGCGAAACAAAACGATTCGGAACGATTAGTAATCTCCTGAAACGCGGCCAGTTATCCCGCGTTCGGCCGATGGGAAAGTTAATTAATCGGCCGACGTCGATGAAAAATCGGCTTCCGTTCGCCAAGCGTACGGACGAGGGGGGCGTGGAGGGGCGTTTTCCAGGTAAACGCACGGGAACAGTTCAACGACGCCTCTCTACGGGCCGGCTGATCGATGGACTAATTTCTATTCAATTAAATCTGCCGCGGTACAAACTACTATTGTTCAAAGTCTGCCACGGAAGTCTCTCGCCCGAGTCAGCAAACTTCTACACCCGGGCATGGCGCCTCGAGCTTTGCGAAAAATCCAGGAAAAATCTGAGCAACTTCAATCTCGAAGAGAACGGTGAAGAGAATGCAGTGAAGCGTCTATGGACTGTGCTACACCCTTTTTGAATATTAAAGTGTGATTTAGTTTGCTGAAGTAATGAAATGTAGTTCAACTTAGCCTAGTTTAGCAAATCTAATTTGAATTTGCACTTGTTTATGTTTTTACAATTTCTCCCTTCAATTGTAACTCTGAAGCATAAATATTCAATTCAGTTTGCTCTGAATATGAATATTTGTAAAATTCGAATCCTGAACATTCATCGCCTGCCAAACCTCTACTTTCTCCTCTCCAAAACCCATTAAATGTCAATCTTCCCTTCATCCCCTCGAACTCAAAATCTACGCTATCAAACCATCGCCAAATCTTTCAAGTCCTCCCTAAACTCCACTTTTTCCCTCAAGTCCCGAACTTTCGAAAACCAGCACGCACAAATCCCAAGCAAGATACATAACACAGACATACCACACTTTAAATCTCCTCTGTTCGCGAAAACGCTCTTCATCCAAGTAAATTTCGACGATTAAAAGCGTAAACAACATCTCGATGCTAGCCGGAAAATTTAGCAGCGATTCTCGTCTCTGGTAGGTTCATCGATAGAAGAGCAACAGAGGAGGAGAAGGAGGATGAGGAAGGGTAGATCGAAGTCCGCGAACCGTCATTGTCCCCGCGGGCTCTATAATAACTTTGCCAGTCAGCAAAATTCCTCTAATTGCTCGGAAGCCTGGCTGGTTCCGGCACGCGGGAAAGCTCGCAGCCTCGATCGCCTGCCGGAGGTGAAAATGGCCCGAGGCGAGTGGTGGTGGCGATGCTGGGATCGAGAACTCGCGAGAGCGTTACCTATCGATTGCACGCCTACCCTCCGTTCCTTTCAACCCTCTGGGACACACTGCAACTTCCTCCCTCCCACTCTCTAACGCTGATGGAACGATGAAATTGTTCTGTCAGCAACCACCAGCCTCTGGCTGCCTTCAGACTCTAACCCCCACCACTCCGTTGCTCCTCTTCTTCGTCTTCTGCTTTCGTTCTGTATCTTCCTACCTCTGTATCTTCACGTCGGCTATCTGATTTCTGAAGGGAGTTTTTCGTGGGATTCTTTAAGGTTTCGAGGGTTTATTGTGAAGTTTAGTATCTCGTGAATTTGTAACATTTGGAAAGACGATATTTGCGGACTTTTAATTCTTGAGAGATCGAAATTTCCGAATTTCTCATTGTTAGGGTTTATGACATGGACGCCTGTTTACGCTATTTTTGAATGCGCCCCTTTTCTTCTTCGCGTTAATTCATTTTTTTTTTTTTTTTTCAAATTGCCCACGAAGCCCAGGAAGCGTTTTATAGCTGCAGAAAAATACCTTTTCTGCGGGCCATATACCTTCCCGGTGCTCACTCGTGAACATTCAATAGACATAGACATGTCATAAAACCTCTCCCTGACCGCCCAAAGTCCCGCTACGCGCGGGCTACCCCTTGGGCCTCACTCCCCCACCATCACGACATACCACCACCCTGCCAACTTGGAAATTCCAGGGTGGGCGGCACGCTCGAGGGCCAGGGTGGACCGTCCAAGGGGGTAGACCCGTTCCCATTGGCGGAGACCACCACCTTATACCCCTAAACCTTTTTATAAATAAGCGCACCAACGCGGCGCACATCAGATCAAAAAGGGAACATAGACAAACACCACCTAAACTACCACTCTTCAAAATAAAGTCTTTTTATTTTAGCATAATAAAATACGTGCAACGCACCACGAACCAGCGACAATCCTGCGCCACCACTCTCGAATATACCGCTTGTTCGAAGCGCACGACGCAACACTCATCTTGGAGAGCTCGAAGTTTGCGAATTTTCAATTTTCAAGGGCCCAATATTTAAGGCGCCCTAAATTAGCAAATTTGTCATTTCTGAGAGTACAATATTTGTAAACTTGCGACCTTAGCAAATTTTCATCACGATCTCCCAACAAAATTCTCTACAGGATAACAATCGTTGAAAAATTTCGAAGGAAAGAATAAAATATATGCAACGATGATAAAATACTTCATATTTTCATTTCTAGTATTTCAATAATCATTTTTCCACGGTCCCTCGACGATTGTTCCAAGCAACATGTTTAATCAGGACGTCGAGATCATTTAATCGCGTATCCATGGATAGACTTCTCGTAGCGGATAAATTCACTCTGCCGTCCCCTATTGTCAATCCATTCATTAAATGGTCCCTTTCGAGCGACTCGAAAATTCCATCCCGATAATGGCCCGTCTCGTCGATTTTCCTCCGCGTACGGAAAGAAAGCGCTGTCGAAGGTGAAGGTTTCACGGTTGTAATTTCTCTCTCTCTCTCTCTCTTTCTCTCCTCGCCAGTTCGACGCGTAGCTTGGAAATTTAATCTCTGGGGAACTACGATCGAAGCCTTCGCCTATCGACGTCCGATTTGTACTCAAGATTTGTTTCTTCTCCTGAATTTTTCCTTGCATCCATACCTTTTTATATTACATTTCAATTTGTTTCCCTTTCACGCTCAATTCTTTTTGCAATTCCAACGATTTTTCATTTTTAATGTCTTTGTACGTAGGATAATAGTACAATAGATGGTAAAGGTTTCTCTCCATACTACTACCCTTTCATAGACACATTTTTTCAAGACCGTTCATATGGAAAGTCATCGATGAATACAATAGAACGTAAAATTCAACCCTGATGAAAGTCTACCCAGTCTGTAATTTCTTTAATTCCCACAAGGGAAGAACAGAAAGTAAAACCCATTTTTTAGACAAACTACTATTGTTGGCTCCCACAATGTTTGTGAAGCCTGATTATTTAGCAAATAATTCCTTATTTGCAACACAGTTTTTTATGAACCAAGAATACAATGTAACTAAGTTCTTAAATGTTAAATATGTGCGAGTCCAATGTCCCGAGGTTCAAAGTTCGTGTAATCACTAATGTGTTCTCACAACAATGTCACCTCTTTGTCTATCACCTCTCATTTGTCACTGTTCAGTCCTCTTATACGGTCTTGTCCGTCCATTTGGGTCCCTTGACTGGGGTGAGTTTTGGGTGGGAGGCCAAGACTCCCAATCAAGTTAGGGCCTTGGTCAACGACCAACGCCAACCGCTCACCCTTAGGGAAGTGGTGTTCTGGGTGAGGTACGCGTCACCTGAGCTTATGGGAGAAACCCTCGGCTCGCGCGGGTTTATGATACGTCAGTTGCTATTGAGATGCACGAAGAAATTCCAAATTCTCCGCTTTTATGAGAGGTTTGGAGCCCTCCTGGCAATAAGGTATAACTAGCCAACGAAACATTAAACCCGTATTCAAACCTTAATCTCAAAAATAGCAGAGACGCGTCCGTATCGTAAACCTGGTCTAAACTTAAGTATCCTTAACAACTATACCTATCAACCTTCCAGTAAATTATCTGGAGCAACCATAAGATAATAATATCTAATACTACATGTATAGGGTTATCCAAATTGTGTGTCACATCTTCAAATTGAAATAAAGCTCAAAGTACTTGAGATTTGTATGGTTTCTTTATTTTAAAATAAAGTCTACTTTATGACATTAATTATGAAAGACAATATCATTCAAGTGTCCTCCTCGGTTTTTTTGCGTGCGCCCGATACGTTTGACCCAATTTTCCATTACATTTTCACATAACTGAAATACAGTTTCATTAATGGCGTCTGTGATATTGTTTCTCAGCTCGTCAATAGTCTTTGGATTATTAGCGTAGACTTTACTTTTTATCCCCACAGAAAAAAGTCTAATGCTGTTAAATCACACAATCTTGGTGGCCAATTGATGTCTCCTCCTCGTAAAATTACGCGTCCATTAAACATTTCCTTCAGCAGAGCAACTGTTTCCTTTGATGTGTGGCACCGTCTTGTTGGAACCAGATATCGTCCACGTTCATATTGTTCAATTTGGCCCTAAAGAAAGTGGTTATCGTGTGACGATAACGTGGTTATCATGTTACACAGAGCGTTGATATCGTTAGTGAGGTGGGTGAGGAACGCCGTTGCACTGGTTTCACCTCAATTTATTAAAATCTAAACGCGACGGTCGGCGTACAGTTCGCTCGAGATAATACAATTGTTTTGTTCACTAATTGTCCCTGCGGCAGCGGTTCGGCGGGTACGTTTCGATGGCTGGTAAAGGAAAAACTGACCCGAGGTGTGGATGCCACATGTGCGCTTCTTAGGCCACTCGAGGACGAAGGCAAGTCTTAACCCGGGCAGAGACAAAAGAACGGAAACTAAAATCTGAAGGAGTTGGAAAAGAGGAAGTTCGCGTGGAGGATAAGAACAAGGTTCTGTAAGGGTTTGTTGGCAACGACGTATCCGCCACATTAGGATAGTGACACTCGTGGAATTAGTCACAAGATCTGACGCACCAGGAGAATCCTTTGGCCGTTCGAGCTTCGAACGGCTTACTCATAGGGGTACAAATTTCAGAAAAAGCGAAGGCATAAAGGACAGCGTCCCCGCACATTTTAGTTAATAGTTGATTTCACCTCGTCCGCGCACGTCATAGTGAAAATATTAATAAAACTACTTTTGCACACCAAGAAAACGTTCTTCGAGACTCCTCTCTTTGCCGCGGCACAACAGTATGAGTTTGTCAGAGTTGCATAAGACTTGTTTTAGCATTGCTAAACACACAGGGATTCGGCAAACAAAGGTTTTATTAGATAAGCGCAATTACACAGGCACTACCCTTGCACGCATGCTTCGCTCTCTCGCTATTGACGTTAATCTTTCATTCTGAGCCCCCCGCGTAGGGCTGGCTCTTTTTATGCATTCACCTCTGACTGTAAATTTACTATTTCTAGAACATTCTAAACCTTGCTGGAAACATACAGACACGTGCACAAACACGCGCGCGCGCGATCGTCAATTCACACGCTCACACTATATTTCGTCAATTGTCTTAACTATAAAAATTCTACACATATCAATATCAAATCAATAATAATACCTGTATCCCTAAAACAATCACTAATATGTCATAATAAAACAAAATCATTAATCATGCGATTAATATAAACCACCAAAATCCACCCTCAACATTCTCCCTTGGCAAAATTATAGCCAATACACTCTCTGGCCAGCATAACCCATAAATCAGCGGCGGCAAATCAATATTCCAACAAAATAAACCACCTGCCACCACAGCCATCGTTGAACCGGTAACAAGAAGCACCCTCTGTCGAAATTTTCGCTCGAATAATCGCTGCAGGAGTTGAGGAAGTCGTTGGTACCGGTCAATGGCCAAAATCCATCGACCCTTTTCATGCTGTCGCGTCCAGAGCTGGTTGGAAACGGTAAGAAGCTGGAAATTTTGGCCAGGGGGTAGATGGAAGTAGAGCATGGACGAGGGTCAGCCTGTTATCGCGTTCTCGAAGCGGGCCAATGTACAACGCGTGCCACCTCTGACGAAAGAATCGAATAACAGGGGCTGTTGCCCGCGGAAAATTGGCCTAGCCTCGATTTCGTTAACCCCCGCTGTGAAATCGTGGTTTCGATAGTCGATTCTGCTACCCTTTTAGAATGTCCGAGGAGCTCGAGGTGACACAAGGTGGAAATTTGATATTCAAATTATAAAATTTGCTACTCTGTTAATATTTTTAATTTAGGAGGAATAATATTTGCGGAGTTTTTATTCTTCGAAAGTGAAATATTTGCAAATTTTCAGTTCTCGAGTGGCCAACATTTGCAAATTTAAGGACTTTGCAAATTTTGAATCCTTGAATGTCCCAAAGTTTGCACATTTGAAGACTTCGCAATTCTCAAATTGTTGAGAGTTGACAATTTGCAAATTTAGAGCCTTTACAAATCTGAAATTCTCGAGTGTTCAGTATTTGCAAACTTTCAATTCTCCGAAGCCCTAACTTTGCACATCTCAAGTGCTAACAAATTTCTCTCTAAAACAAGAAATGTATCGTCATTTTTGTTAAAAATCAACATAGTCTAACGGGTGTACTTACACTCGATGTAAAAAGCTCTCCAGCCTCAGCGGCGGGCCTGTTTGTCGAAATATCCTCCGTTATGAATATTTCGACTATTAAAGCTGCAAGCCAGACGTAAAGGTGGCCTCTTAAAACCAGCCCGATTTTAATTACAGTCATTAGACTGGGAGCACGTCGTCGTCGTCGACGACGGAAGAGTGGCTAAATTGTCCCTTCGTTCGCGAGAAAACTACAGGAATTTTATTACGCTCCTCTCGATAGAATGAAAAGGAGAACGGTCCAACAGGCATGGAGGGGAACAACGCCGGTATAATTCGAGTTCACGAGTTACGAGCGCGTTCCAACGACGAACGCTCATTTAGATAATGAATAAGTTTCACAGGACTAAAGGTTTCTCCGTGAAACAATCCATTTTATCGTAAAATCTTACGAATCCTTACTATCAGAAGATCCTCTCTTCGTTACTTAAATTCAATTCAATATAAAGCATTAACTGTCATTTTATAATTAAATCTTATCAATTTTCAGAATTACAATAAAAATAATTTTCCACGTATACGCAACGAATTACCTTTAATTACGTTCGTTATCCAAGATGGTTATAATCTAGTATAAATTCCAGGCACACAGTACTTAGGTTAATTTTACGTTAGCATAATTCAGGCTTATCGCAAGTTAAACAGGCCTGGTTATAGCGTGAGAATATCGACCATGTGAAATTAGAATAATTGGGATCCTTTATACGTTAGACTCGGTAGAGTATAGCACTGTAATGACTGAAACGTGAGGTAGTTTATGTCCATCGTACAATTCAGAGTTAGAACGGAGCAGGTTCATCACTGTTTAGGCTTGCAATAGACCAAGTAGGTTATAGCCGAAGCTTGGAATAGTCTATGTTGGATTCGCAACAGTCATGGTGCACAATGGTAGGTAGAATCGCTTAAGCTCGTCGTAGGTTGGATTTGAAACGGCTTAAGTTCTCAACAGCTTGGCCCTGTGAATAGGCTAAGTCTGTCATAGCTCAGACTCGAAGAAACTTGGCGAGGGTATAATTTATACTTCGGATAGGTTGAATTTACAAGGGATAGAAAAGAAACTTGAAAACTTGTAGTACTTTGCATGGTATAAATTTGTCATAGGGAAGAAATGTGCTGAAATTTTGCCAGTTCACAAGTTTAACGAATTGTTGACGAGTGCCTGAATTGCAAAGATTGAAGATTCGCGAGGTAGCAAACTTTTCTTGTGTTCAAATTTCGCGAATTTCCCCAATGAAGAATTCGCGAGTGCCTGAATTTCTCTAATTAAAAATTCACCAGCGCCTAAGTTTTGCGACGCTGAAAATTCACGAGCGCCCGAATATCTCAAATTGAAAATACGCCAGTGCCTGAATTTCTCAAATTAAAAATTCACGAATGCCCAGCTTTCGCAAAATAGAATAGTCACATGTTTACAGACTCCGCGACTAAAAAACTCTTAGAATTGGAAAGTTTACAATGTCTAATCACTGTGAAAAATAATCACTCAAGAATGCACCCCATAATACTCACACTCCTGTCGAAAATCTCCATCTTACGATGCAGAATATCCTCCATAAACGTCCATCCAGGGCCGTGAATATTACAGGACGTGCAACAAATTTCCTGTCGGAGCTAGATCGACTCTCGAATCAGTCTCAGCGACGTACCTAAGACGTTCATCATCAGTCTCGATCTATCTCGATGACGTCGAGTAGTTCGAAGTGAAGGAACGGGTGGGAGGTTGGTAAATTAGTCCGAGGAGTCAGTCAAATCAGTCTCGTCTAATCGAATTAATTCCATCACGTACCTACACACACACACATACTCCAATCTTGATAAACTCCTCGAAGATCGTCTGAGCGCCAGCGGAAATCCTCGAGCACCTACTGGTTCCGCGCGGTTACAATCGCGAGACAGACAGCCTCCGCCAGATTTAATTGGCCAGTGAACAATGTCGCCTGATAAGACACGGCCGCGGCCATTAACGTGGCCCATTCGATTCAAGCCGATAAAGGCAGCAAACTCGAGGAAATTGGCGAGTCTCGCAGTCGTTCTGCGGTATCGAATGAGATTGGTTGCTTTCGAAGCGATTCTCAGACTACACTCGTACACGTGGATGACGAATAATGTGGTTTGAGGTTTGGATAATTTTCAGTTTCGACTGAAAAGCAATGATTTGGAACTAGGGCGATGTGTTTCCCAATTTTAGAGTAAAGATTTTCCTAGCTTTTAACCCTGTGAGTCTGCAATTTCGTTTTGTCCTCACAAACTATAATAGAAGAACTGTATCTAGCTTCGTGCTCTTCTATAGCTTCAATATAAGCTTGAAAATATATTAAACGATAAATAATGTAAAATAAATTTGCTATGAAAAAATAGAAGAAACATTAAACGGATAAAAAAAAAAGAAGTAGAAACAGTTAAACTGCAAGCATGTCGCGTTGTAATTCGTAAGTACACGTGTAAAAGAGTAATGGAGCTTCAGATAATTTTTCAATCGATGAACTTCAAATCCACCGTTATTTCGATCGTTACTTTTACAATCTGTACTTCGATTCTACGCGGTTGATTTGAAATTTTCAACTTCATACTGCTGAAATCTGCCCTTATCCTAAGAGATTCGATCTCTCATCTGAAAGACACTTTCAACGGAGAAAAATCCGCGTTACGAAAATTACTGCAGACCTCCCGGTGATTTACTTCTCTGCTCGTTCTACGCTCGAATAGGAGAGATGAGGAGAAGGGATAGGGATCTTCAATTCCGTTCGTTAATAATGCAAGTGTCGCCCGTGATTCCAGCCAGAGGAGTCGAACTTGGAATTTCATTATCCGGCCGAGCACTTTGTTACGCGCGATCGTGCGCGAAAATGAGAAGCAAAAAGCGACGGATCCTTCGTTCCGGACTCGGGAAAAATAAGTGGAGCCGCCGATTTAATCGGGATTCGAGATTACACCCAGCCGTGAACGCCGCGATTCTTCTATGCTCCACGCGGGGATACCGCGGTTACTATCATTTACGCTCGTGGAATGGTCCTCTGGCGATCGATCAAGCAGGGAGAATTTTTGTTTAAAGTGTGATATTCATTCTGAGGAGATTGAGGTACTTGGATCTGCGCTGTAATGAGATATTCGTGGAATTTAATTTTTTTTTTTCTAGAGATCGAAATTCGCAATTCCTTAATCTTCGAGAATGTAAAGTTTGTGAGTCTTTTAACTTGAAAATTTTGAATTTGCGAGAGCCAAACATTTGCAAATTTGGGGCCTTGGCGAATTTAAACACTATGAGAGCTCAAAATTTGAAAATTTTGGGCCTTCGTGAGTTTGGAAACTGCGAGAGTCCAATATTTGCAAATTTTGGGCCTTCGCGAATTCAAAGATTTCAAAAGTCTAAAATTCGCAAATTTAGGGCATTTGCGAATTTCAGAGCTTGGAGAGCTCAAAATTCGAAAATTTTGCGCCTTCGCGAATTCAAAGATTTCAAAAGTCTAAAATTCGCAAATTTAGGGCATTTGCGAATTTCAGAGCTTGGAGAGCTCAAAATTCGAAAATTTTGCGCCTTCGCGAATTCAAAGATTTCAAAAGTCTAAAATTCGCAAATTTAGGGCATTTGCGAATTTCAGAGCTTGGAGAGCTCAAAATTCGAAAATTTTGCGCCTTCGCGATTACAAAGATTTCAAAAGTCTAAAATTCGCAAATTTAGGGCATTTGCGAATTTCAGAGCTTGAAGAGCTCAAGATTCGAAAATTTTAAGCCTTCGCGAATGTGGAAGCTTCGAAAGCCCAAAATTCGCAAATTTAAAGTTTCCGAAAGGTAAAAGTTTGCAAATTTTAAGCGTTCGTGAAATTTTCTAGTTTGCGAACTTTTAATCGCCAAATATTCCCGCTTTCTCGGTCTTCACTCGCCAACTCGAACCCTATCATCACTGTCCCAGCTCCTCACTTGAAGATCGTGTAAATTTCCCCCGTATTCTCCGTCGATACTCTCCATCGACGAATGGTGAGGTGGGGGGGAATCAAGTATTCCCACGGCAAACTTAATTGCCCGTTATCCGGTGAATACGCAATTTCCAAATTAATTAACGTTCAAGTGGACTCGACGCAAGTCCACACGAGTAAACCTTCAACTATATCTACGTTGTTTTCAAATACCTACATATTTCTTCGCGTTCACAGAGGACAAAGAAAACATCAAATATTCAAATATTTCTCACCGAATGGAAATAATTTTTGGAAAATTGCAACATGTAACGCGATGCAGAGACGCCCGCAGCGAATTTCCCGAAACTGATCGACGTTAATTAATATTTGTACGTCTGAATCGGAAATAAACGAGCAGCACTACCGATGAATTCCATTAATTCACTGGCAATAGCCCCGTACCTGGTATTAATTAATGACGCAGACAGATGGAAATCCATTAGGCAAGGAATAAATCTATGAGAACGATTGGTTCGTCATTTTTCTCCTTCGAAAATTTCCGACGTTACGTACACATTCTCTTAATGCTAACATATCGAGCAATTAATGACTTCTATGAATTTCTATAAAATTATTACTTTTCAACTTTACCAGTTTCCTGTTACTGTCAGATGAGTAATGGTCGCACTATTCGGGAAAAATCAACGATAAAAGAGAAAAATTGGTTGAGATATAGATTACTGGAAATATTAATAGAGAAATAACGAACGATTGTTGGATATTGTAGGGAATATAGTGATATCGGTAATGGTTGTAAATCAATTGTTTTATTCGAAAATGTACGCCAATAGAGAGCTAGTTTTCAGCGAAAATCGCGGTGTGGCCCGACAATTAACTCTCGACCGGATTTTCCAGCAATTTCCCGGCCCGAATTAATCACCGCTGCTCGATATCAACGCTCGAAATTCAGAACGGCGCCGGTCGAACGCGATTCCGAGACGTAATTGCCGAGAGCCGGATAGATTATGCGCTGATCCTTTATTACGACTCTCTCTCTGCACCCGTGTGCCATTGATTTCGTCCTGATCTGGGCCTGCTAGTATCTCAATTTCGTGAAGAATCCAAAATCCTCCGAAGCTCAAGCTTCTTTTTCCCTTTTTCAGCTTCTTCGGACCTTCAAAATACTTTATCCCGAAACGTTTATTTTATTTTACTTCTTCAGCTATTTCTTGAACTTCCTCAAATCTTATTTAAGAATCTTTATGCTCATAGGATTCCTTATACAGCTAGGCGCAGAATTGAGTGCACACTCGTATCGAATCTATATTTCTTAATATACATATAATCAGTCTTGTTTAATGTAAAAGAAGGGGTTAGAGGTGTGACTGGTTATTAAAACAGATATACAGACACGCAGATCTGCTTGATGAAGCCCTGTGACGGCTGTGGAATTAACGGCAGTGGAGACACTGTGAATAGTGAATTGTCTTTGGTGATGTATTCCTTGTTGCTCTTCAGCTCGGAGAAGTTTACATTGTAACAAGTACCGGGTAGATTTAGCGATATAAGATTGTTAAGCTCTTGTCAGCCAGAAATATTGAACAACCAAAGAGGTTCTCCAAACCTGATGGTAATAAACCAACTAAATCTCTTCCGTTTTAATTTTCTACTACTTCCTCATTCTTTTATGTGTTTCATTTCTTTCATCATTAAATGCACTCTACGCCACTGCATTTCATTTCAAACTAGCGCTATTATGAAAATAGTGCATTATAATCGAAATAATGGGCACAATCCGAAATTCAAACACTTGAAATATCCAAATTATCCGAATAAAGAATTTCTATTCGAAATTAACTGAATTATTCGAATATTTCGACTATTCGAAGTTTGACAAAAATACTGCCGGAAAAAAGATCTGAAAACATTCGCAAAGTTTCCTGTGAAAGGACGAATGACTACTATTTCAGCGTCGATAAACTCGAAACCTCGGTACAGCGGAGGATGTCGAGGCAACGAGGATCGACCAGAGGAGCATTTTGGCAGGAAGGAAAATCGTCGGGTAAACCGAGAGGCGTTCCCTTCAAAGTAACTATCCGTTCAGACGGGTAACGAAGCAACGAGGTTCGAGGTGAAATAAGGGGTAGTCCACCGACTGGAAAGGATTCGATCGTATCCGTTAATAAATTATGACGAACTGGCTACGAGATAAAATGGAACGATCGATTCCCTACGACACCGAGGACGAGAAACTGGTAGAAATCTTGGAAGATTGCCGAGGTAGA
Organism: Habropoda laboriosa; assembly: GCF_001263275.1. Classification (NCBI taxonomy): domain Eukaryota; kingdom Metazoa; phylum Arthropoda; class Insecta; order Hymenoptera; family Apidae; genus Habropoda; species Habropoda laboriosa. The sequence goes on along the minus strand of NW_017100397.1, from coordinate 1,197,632 downwards.
AGGTTTATTCCCGTGGTCGATTGAACGTGACTGGAACGACGGAATGAAAGGTGTCGCGGTTCGAAAAAGGGATAAGCTTCTTTCAGTTTTCGCTTCAATTTTTCATCTAGCTAGTACGTTTCGCGGATTGATTGAATTGTACCAGTGTTTTCATCGAGTTCCGCCCAGTTATCTTTTGGAAACAGGTGTCTTAACGATATATCGACAGAAGCACTTCAATTTACTCTTTTCTCCTTGACATATTTCCATATGGACCATCGTTTATCGATAATCTTCATGTAACAGCCTCGATTTACTCCCTGGATGTTCGCATTCTCTTTAAAAATTTTCACATCGCTGACCATTTATTAGCAATTCATGTAGCATAATTACCCAAGTATTTCAATTTTTCACTCGAATTATACTCGTAGAGGAATATTTCCCCCCGGAAATATTCGTGTACACAAAGGTAGGTCGATTCTTTCCGTCAAATAAACATACGATAAAACTGTCAGCCACATTGTCAGTTTCGCTGGAATATCGAAAATCCTCGAGGGAATGAAAAATCACATTGAAAAAAATGCCCGATCCAATCATTCCACCTGAACAGCGTAACAAGAAAAAAATTTCAAAAAATATCCTTCCTCTATAATAACATTCCTAAAATGAAACACGAAATTTTCTCCTAGAAAATTCCAATATACAAACACAAGAAAGACAATACGACCCTCGACATTCGACGCCGCAAAACTTTTACAAATTACTCTGGCCGCTATCCTGATCGGGTAACGAAGCCCACGGATACCAAATTAGAGGCCTACACACCATCGATAGATTCAGCGGAGAGTGGATCGATGCAGATTATTGAGGGAAAGCACGCCTGTACCCGGGCTCGATCTGCATTTTCCATACAACGAGCGATGATGGAGACGATCGGCAGGCCCTTGTTATCCTGGTATCGCGTGGCACGATCGATAACGAGTCTTCGAATCCACGGCTGAAATACACGCAGTTAAGCTAATCGTAATGTGTTCACCCATATTACGCGAGCTGCCTCTGTCACCGCGAATTATTTTATCGCGCTTCTGGGAACGGTACCAGGCTTCGTTCGCATTCGACTATTCAGCCAGGCGAATGGAACTGCAAGTTAAAAGGGAAAAATTATGGAAATAACTGAATGAATTCTTTGCATAATACAGGGTGTCGGGTAGCTAGTGGTTAAGTTACGTTCTACATGAGAAAATGAATGGGAAATAAGGAATAATATTATTTTATACGAAGCTTCGTTTTTGAGAACAGTATCTTCTTTTTTACCTGGGGAAATCCTCATGGACACCTCCGGGGGGGGGGGGGGTAGTGCCGGACTCTTACCGGCTAAAACCCCACGGTGGTCCTTCCTCGGCGTTGTGGGGTGGGCCCGGAACTCGTGACGAACACTACCGGACCCACCACATGCGTGGCCCCTCCCTCAAGATGCACGAGAAGGGTGGGGCGCCATCCCGGAGGGAGTCAACACCACCTCCAAGGCGCCATAGGCACCATACCGGCGACGCCCCCACCGCGGGCCGCGTGCAGTGGGTTGCCGGGTCCCCCACCCCCACCTGCGGCCCCGGCGACCCACACGAATCCTTGGGGCATGCTCCGCCCCCAATTAAGGAGGTGGGGCTTCCCTGTGTGGGTCGCTACCACCGGAGCCCGGCGGGAGGATAACTCCTCCCCCGGGCCCGTGCACTCGGGTACCTCGGGGTCGCGATTCCCGTACCGCAGCCGATGGAATAAGTCGGCTGCGGCCCCTGGGGGTTCGAGAACAGTAACTGTGAATATTCTGGAAGAATTCAAGAGGAAGATCGTCCGATAATTCTGCCAATATGTTACGTAATAAATGTAAGTATTGATGTTGCAGTACCTGAAAGAAAATAAGGGTGTATAAATTAATCTGAGAATTTGAACGGAGTCCTTGTGTATAATAAAATCCATTGTGAATTCCGTCGAATTGGTGCACAATATTGTGACACGAGATCGTTGTACTGTCCGACAAACCTAAAGTGAAGCTTCTGACGTCACGCAGGGCCTAAAAGTGGGAGATGTAGGGGAATTTGCGACGGCTCGCTGTTAGTAAGCCAATAGGGATAGAATAAGGCTATCGCAGTTACTCTTAAGTCTTCCCTTATAGTCAGCCAATAGGGAGAGAATAAGGCTATCGCACTTACTCTTCTAAATGTAAGTATTGATGTTGCAGTACCTGAAAGAAAATAAGGGTGTATAAATTAATCTGAGAATTGGAACGGAGTCCTTGTGTATAATAAAATCCATTGTGAATTCCGTCGAATTGATGCACAATATTGTGACACGAGATCGTTGTACTGTCCGACAAACATAAAGTGAAGCTTCTGACGTCACGCAGGGCCTAAAAGTGGGAGATGTAGGGGAATTTGCGACGGCTCGCTGTTAGTAAGCCAATAGGGATAGAATAAGGCTATCGCAGTTACTCTTAGGTCTTCCCTTATAGTCAGCCAATAGGGATAGAATAACGCTATCGCACTTACTCTTCTGTGAACAACAGATGACGATCGGGTCTCGTTCGAGCAGTCGGTAAACAGATCAGCAGTCGATAATTGACCGGAACAATATTTTCAAAAGGTTAAAATTCAAGCAATCCAATGGTATTTTTTCAAAATTATTCTGAGTGGGAACGAGGACAAAGCGACCAAATAATTTTTAGTTTCCCGTTCTTTTATCAGCGTGTTACATTATCGACAGCTGATTGAAATTCGTTTGTCTAAACCATTTACCTACAGCGCAACTTCCCCTCAAGCGCCTGCAGTGTAAAACCCAAGAGTAGTGGGGATGACCTGAACCGCCTATTTTGCCTCCATTTTGTTTGGCTGTGACGTCAGAGTCTTCACTTTAGGTTTGTCGGACTATACATACATATATTTTTCCACAATTGTGAAAAAAGAAATTGAAATTGAAACCGTGGAGAAATTAATTACTCTATTAGTACAAGTTTCGACGATTGAATGAGGAGTCCTCGAAAGATTATTTCTCGATATTAATTTGAACGATTGAAAATTTCTTAGAAAACTCATCAAGGTTTTTATCAACTTTAATATATCCAAGTAGCACGTTTAAACAAGCCTAGGAATATCGTGGGACTCCTCTTTTGTCGCGGTCTCGCCAGAAACTGTCCTATCCGTGAGTCGGATTAAACAAATCCGTTTCCTGGCTCGACCTCCAGAGAAGCTCTAACCGCACCACAACCAGCAGCTTCCGCTACAAAGGACCACCAGCGTAGGTAGAATCTAGTCCACGAAATCGTCGATTCATTCTTATTCGTGGAAAATTGCGGAAGAATCGCCTTGTGATATATTTTTCGTAAATCCGTGGGCAATTATTTTCTAATTTCTAAGCTATCCATTGTTGGTGGATTCCATTTTTTCGACGGCTAGTGGTTTTTTAATTTCGATGTTCTAGTATCGATCTTTTTAAGGAAATTTTGTTCTGAAATGTTCTTGCTTTCCCATTTTTTTAATATTTTATACTCCGTATTCTCACTTTGGACTATATCTACACAATTTTTACTATACTTATGTTTTTAATTTTGGGAAAAGCTCTTAATAATAAGTGTACTTTTTTTACGGAGAGCGGAATTTTCCATTTCTCTCACTTAATTAATCTCATGATTCACTAACTACTGGTTTTTTTCATAAATTCGCACCAAATTATCCAAATTTAACAATTTTTCCACCATTTCCGCAATTTTTACTCTCAAATTTTCACGAATAAATTCACAGGAGAAATAATTGAACCTTCAAAAGAAATAAAATTCGAAGGAAAATGAAATCCATACAATGAAGATTCGAACTCGTCACCCACAGCTTAGTATTCGAACGCTCTACTGTCTCCCCTACCACATTATTGCCATCTACCTTCTCCATTCTCGTACTTGTAGCATCTCCAAGCACTCCCATCACCTATCTCTTCGGGATTCGCTAGTTTCAAGCTACAAATCGTACATCCACCAATGGTATGCCCATTTCAGCCCTCACCAGACACGAAATTTCCCTGGAAGCACAGGTTTAATCTCGTCTGAGACAAAATAAAATCGCACACATGTGTAAGAGAGAGAGGGAGTCTGAAGGGCCGTGGGCCGTGTCGGTGAAGGAAATTCTTGCATTGTTCGTCCTCCCGGAGCGACATCGGCCCTCAAAGGGGACGAAGTGGAAAGTTTCGAAAGGATCCTAGGCAGGAAGCCGGGGGCGAGAGTAAGGAGAATTACCTTTCGCGTCGTCGTTCACGATTGCAACGCGAAGGGCTTCCGTATCGGAACCGCTCCCGGGCCACGCTTCTCCCACTATTTCTCTTCTCCTCTCTAACTCTCTCTCTCTCTCTCTCTCCTTCCTTTGTTTCTCTCCCTCTCCCATTATCTCTGTCCCCCCTTGCTCTATTTCTCTATCTCTCTGTTTTTCTCTCTCTCTCTCTCTCTCTCTCTCTCTCTCTCTCTCTCTCTCTCTTACTCTTCTTCTGTTTCTCTCTCTTTTTCTCCCTATTACTCCGAGGCATTCGACGCTGTGTAGCCTTACTCGCGAAACATCCTCGATCGAAGTTCCTCTCCGTGGAAAATGGCGCCTTTTTATCGCTACAGGTGCACACCGCTTCCGCGTTTTATCACGCAGGAAGAAGTGAATTGAACGTGTTTACGGGTGGAGCTGTTTGGAGGCCATTGAAAAAAAAAAACAGGTTCACTCGAATGGTGTTCAAATGCGAAAATAACCCAAATAACGAATTTTTGCTGGTACCTCGATTCAGTAGACTTTCTACTTTTCACATTCACTCTTCAAATTTTAATTTCAAAATTTCTTTTCCTCGAACGACTTTACTCTCGAAAAACAGAGCTTGCAAAAGATTCTACACGAAGAATCTCGTCGAATGACTCGTGGAAGGGAAGAGAAGTGCTGTTGGTTAATCGAGAAACGGCGACGATTAATGTAATAAAGTGATCCTACGCTCCTACCTCCCTGTAGATCCATTATGAAATCTGCGTGGAATTTTCTGCACAAACCAGAGGGAGGGATCTTAATTACAGCATTGTTCACAATGGTTTGGTGAATCTGTCGCAATAGAATAGTTTTCGCGTGGTTGAGATGAATCGTGTGGCCAGCTGCGTGGTAATGGTCTTTCCGATCGAGAAGCATCGACTCACGATTCGCCAGAAGAATGCTCAACCGATACGAATGGCGGATAAACAGACTGGCGAGGCGCTCTGGTGGCTTTATTCAACGGAATGTTGCGCAATTTGCCATTGGAAAATGGAATATCCGTTTCTCGAACGAGAAAGGGAGCTCTTGGGAACGTTTATTAGGTCGCATTAATATCCCAATAGCTCGAGGTATCGAAATTTCTAAAATTTTCGCAAGAGATGTTCCATGAACAATATTGGAAATTGGAAAGATTCGAGACTTAAAGAAAGACTATCTGCAAAAATATTGGAAATCTACTAAAATAATCCGGAAAAAAAATTCTTGATCTAAGAAAATGAGAGAGCAAATGAAACCTCCGACAAAAATCAGGGACCAACTAAAATAACTAAAACTTTTCCAAAATTATTCTCCACAAGAAAATTTCCATTATTTCTCACTTGAAGCCACGGTTAATCACCTCAACGCGATCAACGTTCTCCATCAAGAAAAACCTCCGTCAAAACGAACCTTTCGATCTGTCCTCACTTCTCTTCAATGGCAGTAGCCATCTTTCGTCCATGAAGGGGTGAAACCGCGGACAACGAAAGCTGCAAGTGGCGAGGCGTTATTTTCGAATATGAAAATTGGCATGGTTCCAGGGTAAGAGAACATGCAGGTGCATATATCGATTCATATCGGGTTAACAGCCAGCCACGATAAATCCACCTGCTCGTTATTACCCGCGCCTGGTGATAAGTCACACAGGCGAAACGGTAATAAACGTTGTCACCTGCTTGGCCGATCTACGAAACCGACGAGCCAGCGTTTCTCCTCGTTATTACACTCGCGATATTTTCCTCGCAATCCACCGGTTTTTACGGACGATTCCGCAGCCATATCGTAGCTACGCTTCTCATCGTTTGCCCGCTCGTGGAATTTACAAGTCCACGATCACGATCTTCGCCTGCGGAAATTATGTGCTTTCTAGAAATATCAAGACGTGGAATTTCGAATGTTGCATCTGTTTGTTTTATAAAAGAATTGGAAGTGAGAATTTGTGGAGTTGAGTTTTGGAAACTGGAGGCGAAAGAGTTTCAGATTAGAATTTTATCTCCAGGAAAATCTTGAAATGTGGAAAGTTGGTAAAATTGTTATGTTTATTGTTTCAATTATCTCCTCTAGAGAATTTTGAACAATTCAATTGCACTGATTAACTCTGATGGGAAAAAGTGAAATACTTTTCACGGTGAATAGTGAAAGCTGCATTCAAAGGAATGGAAGATTGATGGATTGGAATATCTTTAATCTGCGATGGTAAAGTCGAACGAATGAAAATCTTTACGTTGCTTGTTTGACTTGGCAGTTTTTAATATTCCGGCAAGTTTGGAGCAGAGACGAAAATCGTAGAATTTCCGCGGACACGAGAGCACTTAGCGGGCGGCGTCGCCGATTCTCAGACACTTCGCCGCGGCTTGATCAATATCCGCAGAAAGAAATAGGTCGCTCTTATTTCCGGGCCCCGGTGATTCCATTTAAAGTTCAGATTTCATTTCACGCTGCTGCGCTCCCATAAACTTACAAACGCCTCCCTTTCACCTGTTATAACGAATAAGCAAATCCACTGTTCTTTCGCCTCTATGAAAAAATTATTCAATCTTCTTCGTGAAGTTTCCATGACTCTGTCAAATATTAGGAAATGAACTAACTTACAATTTTGAACTAACGAATGTTTCCATAAACTTCTAAAGAAAGCTAGTAAATTAACTATTTCAACATTTTGCACTCGATAGAAGCTTGTCTGCTAAATAAAATTGATAAAATTCTTTGAAACTAACATGAAAATAAACTGTACATACATTAACAGATAGAACTATTTTTATATTGTACAAAATCTTGTTCTTTTTCAAACTATTTCACATATGGTGAACAATTAATGGAGGTCCATTATGGGCCGCCTATAGACCTGCTATCCTGGAAATTGTCAGCTCTAATAATTAATTCCTCAATTAATTATTCACCAAGTGGTAAACACGTTACCACTTCTCATTCGCCTTTTGGGTGCAAAGGGTGAAAAACGATGAATTTAATATTTTCATGCAAAATTGACACTCTATATAAAATTCCAATTCTATTCCCCTGACGACTGACAAAGTAAAATTACTTGAAAAACTATTTTAAGAACGGCGAATTTAAGGAAAGATGTTTGAATCCACCTTCACACAAAATTAACACTCTTGCTCCAAGACACTCTATCTAAAATTCCCATTCACTTCCTCCAACGACTGGCGAAGTAAAATAAAACTGCCTTCTCGACACGAAGATACGATTCCTCTAACAGCTACTGGAGCCTCGTCGAAATTTCATCCAACGTATCAAGGAATAATCAAGCCCTTTTCAGCGGTGGATCAGCCATTGCTCCGTATCGTAGCAATAAAAGATGAAACTACCAGTGGCTGGGAATAAAAATTCAGTTTGCAGGGTAGGAGCCAGCTGGAGGATCGGGATTCCGCCATCGAGTTACAAGCGGCTCGTAAATCATGCGTCCCGGAAGACTTCTTTATTGTTCCACCTAGGAGGATCCATGATAACACGAATTTCATGTCGAGAAGGGGGAAGAAAGAGATCGTTCAGACGCGATTCCACCGACGAATTTCCTCGAGGAAGGATAAATTGACATCCAGAGCGTGTGATTCGGTTGAACGTCGCTCTGTCTAGGCGAGAAATTTATGCCAGACTGTTTGCTTCCTTTTTTCCTTCTTCTTCTTCTTCTTTCCTTCGGCAGGGAATTCTTGTCATGATAAAAACGTCAAGAGGCTGTTCGTCACGGGTCTAACAGGAGAAAAAAGCTGCTGTATCTCCTCGAGAAGCCTGGCTAGGCATTCTTTATCGTAGAAACGATGACAAAAGCCGGCCAGAGGAGCTGGGAAACGTCCTCGTGAAAAACGGACGCGCGAAGAAAAGGCTCGGACGTCGTGAAACGGAGTCTGATCTCGAATGTATCGCGCCACCAACACCAACAATGGTTCGCCTAACTTTCCACCAGATCCTTTTGTTCATCCTTGGTTATTTGTCTCGAGCAACGAAACGCCAGATTGCGAGTCTCGCGATCTTCTCTCTCTTGTTCTAAGAGCTCTCTTTAACCCCTTGATACGAGATGCTCAGCTACACGGTTGATTGCGTCACAAGGTATTTCTGATGGTAATGTGTTGAACTGTTTTCGATGGTTTAAGCATGACAGAGATGAATTGAATTTTTACGATGGTCCAAATGTGACGAAGGAGAGTTGAATTTTTGTAGGAAATGTTTATAATGGTTCAAGTAGGTACGACAAAGACAGGTTGAATTCTGTGATAATCCTGGCTCAGTGAATGGAAGGTGAACATTTTCATGAAGCAAGCACGACGAAGAAGAATTGTATTTTTACGATGGTTCAAGTGTGACAAAGACGAAGTGAATTTTTATGGTGGTCAAAAGTATGACAGAGACAAATTACGTCCAGAATGAACTACAATTCAAACTTCTAGTCCATGAATGTTCCTTGCAACGAAGGAGAGAATTACCGAATTTCAACAAACTAATCCATGAAAAAGACGAAAATAAAGAAAATTGACTTTGCTAAAGTAAATCGTTGGTACAGGACAAAATTTTTCGTCGCAATAAATTCGCTGCTGTCATCGGCTGAGATTGCCAGCCTACTATATGACTAACTTCTCCCAGGGCAACGTCGATCTGGAGAACTTGATCGAACTTGCGACGTAACGCGTCACGTCCTCCTGTCTCGCTTGTTCGCCAAAGTAAAATACGAGAAACTTGGAGAAGGGCGGGCCTAGTTTGAAGTCTCAGCGCGCCATTATAACTCCAGGCATTCACATTCAAATGACGTTCGAGTTGCCAGTTTCGTAACAATTATGCGTCGCGTGGAACTACGCCTGTTGCGAGGATTATTTCAGGCTGAACAATCGTTTCTCCTTCGTAAATTTTTTGAATTATGTACAGATAGGTAGTACCTTTCTGTTAGTATAGATCAACTGTAATTCAACCATGAATGTTGTTGAAATATTAAAGACAGAACTTGATTAATTTCGGTACCTCGATTAAATTAATTTCAACTCGCTCTTAACCCTTTTATGAACAAATCAGTTTTTTAAAGAATTTGTTATTTACGACACTAAATTGAGATAAATCTTTGTCCGAGTCCTCGATACATGATCACGAAAGGATTAATTAAAGTGTGATTTACGTTTAATTAATGGCTGAATACAGTGTCTGAATAATATCACAAATCACTATCAGGTTGTAGTTTAACGTGCGGTCTACTACCGAGAGGTCTACCCGCACGGCCCCCCATGGGGCGTGGGATTGAGATACGCCCAATCAACGCGGTCGTCCGACTAGGCCCTCAAGGGGTACAGGTCGTCCACCTACCCGTTCGGGGCCCTTGTGAAGAGGAATCCCCACGCTACGGGTGGCGCGGAGTGACTTTCCAACACTCTACCAATTCTCCAGATTGGTACTGGAGCTGTTCGCAGCTCACACGTCGGTGCCTGGAAAAAGGGCCCCTGACCAGCATGCGGCCTAACCACTGACCCCTCGAAATCTACACCACACCCGGCCAGCCCCCGCGCCTCACTGGCGCGAACCCCTGCTGGCCCAGCCCCCCGGACGGTCAGGGGAGGGCGGAATGCCCGCCACAGCCCCCGACGTGGCTTTGAAAGGCCGGCCGGCCCGAGGTACCGCCTAACCTCATCGGTGGGATGTGCGTGGGTGGGCACCAACACCATTACCATTGGAGGGAACCTCACCCCACTCAGTAATGGTAAACCAGCTCAGGTATCGGGGGATCGCCAAGCCCCTAGGTACCCTTGGGTACCCCCCTGCGGGTAATATCTGATCAGTAAGTATACTGATTGGTCCTGCATTGTGATTTAATTAGCACCAGACCGGTGTCGAAACAGCACTTGGCTAGTCCTAATTGGAACGCAGTTAGTGCTCAATTAAAGTACCTGAATTAATTACAAAATCAATACAGACCTAACTACATTATAATCAGAAAGATTAAACAAGGAAACACGTACACTGTCGTCGAGAAATTTCTAAATCTACCTAAAGAAACGAAATAAATATTAATTCGAAATTTCCCGAATAAAATTGATAAAATTGTAAATTAACAAGCGGCTAAAATTTTTGGTAGTGTAACTAGCGTTCATAAAAATATACAAAATATTTCATTTATAATTTCTGCAACTGGAAGGACAAGAATATGAACCAGGATTTAGCTGGCTGCTACCACTAAACACAAATTACACAGGGACTGGCAAAACCACCGTCACAGGCCGCGATATCAAATTTTCCGCTAAGTCTCTTACAGAATTAACTAGAACGTCTCACATAGAATCCAACAAGAGGTGAGAAACAAACGGTGACACGAAGACGTTCCCCTGGGACCCTTCCAGCCAGTGCGTGCCTTTTGAGCCATCTGCTCGCGACGTTTACTCGTACCAGACTGTGTAACTGAATTTCACGGTGGAAGCTTAAATTTTAAGCGGCTGCTTTCACGCTCCCTGCCTCCTCTATTCTATGAATTTTTCAGAATCGACGCTCGAAATATACCCGACGTCCTGTCTGAATGTTCACTTTCATCGATTCAATCCGCCTTTTATTTTGTAACTTTCGTATATTTTCCCTTGTCGGTGATTTTTAACGAGAAACTTCTCTTCCAATTTGAATTGGAAACTTTGACCTCGAAATCATCAAATTTGATTTCGAAATGCTAATGGATTTCCATTCTGGAAGTTCGTCACGCGAACCACGATCGTAATTTCACCTGTAGGCTCCCACACGATGCACGAAACCTGGTTTGCCGACACAGTTTGGTAACGTTAAACAATTAAACTTATAAGTAAATTCGATTTCTAATATTATATTATATACAACGTTCAGTTTTCTACGGAATATTCACGTTCGGAGTGTCACCATAATGTCCAACAAGTGAGGAAACGCGCGAATGTTCAGGGTTCAGTGCCAATAATAGCGAATGTATGTACATATACATATACAATTTCTTAGAGTATCTCAGTCCCGGTACTCTGATACATATTCGTCCGTCAAAGGAAGTGTCTTAACCGTTTGAGTGCCACGAGCCTTTCTTATTTCCCGATCGAAAATTGCCAAGCGGCGCGATAGCGCTCGTCGTATTCCGTGTCCAAAAATGCCAAAGAGCGCGATAGCGCTCGTCATATTCCGCGTCCAAAAATGCCAAAGAGCGCGATTGCGCGGTTCTCACACAGGAAGCACATCGCTGGAGATGCAGGGAAAAAGGTCGATCTGGATGCTTGATATCCTGTGGTTGCGACTAAATTGAGTTTTCCTCTTGATTGTTCCACTTTCTTCGGAATCCTGTTGGAAACGACACGAGAGTGACGAGTCTAATGGACTCCCAGTTAACTTTCTGTACCGTTTATTTCGTTTCACTCGATCCTAACGATAAAATAGAATGTGTGTACGTTATCAGTGGAGGATTCGATGAATTGTACGTATTAGTGTATGAAATTCTGATTCGATTAGCATCCGTCGAGAAGAAAATTGGAAATAGTGTAGTGTGTATAGTTGGGGCCACGATATAGCGAGGTCGTAAAATCGGTTAGGCGTCAAAGTAAACATGTTTTAGCTGCCGGGACCCGAAAATTGACAGAGATACGAGCAGATAAGTACTTGAAACCATTGTCAGGACCGTACGAAGAATTCTTGTATCCAGCGAAAGTCAAACTGATTCTAATATATTTACTGAAAACTGCATGCAGCTAGGACAAATTAGGGTTTCTCCCTCTGGGGGAAGCCGCTTTTGGAAGTACGGTTACAGGTAAAGGTCTTATTGAGGTCTTTAACATCTTCATTTACCTGCTCGTGTTATATACAGATAGAAAATGCAAAAGGATTGTGTAGCTTTAATATTAACATATTTTCCATTTGTAAATGAAATACCATTTTCTACTTGAAGTACCAAATCATATGCTACCATTCGTTTATTGTTGGAACCCTCAAACAGACTACAACACACGGCCTTGAGTGCCGCAACATCAATCGGTGCCGATTCTTGAGAGTTTAATTTACGACCTCGCTATATCGTGGCCCCAACTATACATGCAATAATTTTATCTTTTTTTTACTTAAGACTCAAGGGTAACCGTAAAGTCGTGCATCGAAAAAAATCCACCCCTCTGTGATAACGGGCTTCGCAGCCTAGAGCGCTGGCGCTTTTAGGACAGGATAGAAGAAGCGCGATCGCGCCGCTTGCCACTCAAACGGTTAAAGAACATGGAAAAAACGTGGGAAAGTAGTCCTGGGGTGTCTTAGTACTGTCGTTCGTGCCCCCGATGCGTCAAGTGCAAGTACATCAACGACCATGTGCTCGTCGAGGGAAATCCCGACAAGTGCGTTAGGTCCTGGTCGTCTGTTGTCGTGCATTAGAAGAATAAAGTTACCATACGCCAATTGCTATTGAGCAGGAGAGGCCAAGCGCTTAAAAAGCCAATTAAACGTTAGACGTTTTGCCTGATCGTGAAATTAAATATATGCAAAGAAAGTAAAATATTCAAATTCTAAAAAATAGAAATTTTGTCCACCGTATTATAAACTTGGGATAGTCTGTTGTCCCAACACCATTCGTAGTTTTGGAAAAGAAGCGGCGAGAGCAAACAGATCGTTGAAACTATTACAATATTTCAGACAGCTTTCCGTGGACAGGATTTACTAGTGCATACAAGTGAAATAAAAATCGAACTACTGGATTAGATCGATTTTATACGAGGTTAAGCTGTTATTTGTTATTGTTTGTTGTAAAAGTGGCATGGTTTACTCGTTTTCACACTTTGTGGTAACAGAGGTTGTTTCAAATGTCGCGTGTGACAGTTTTGGATTCGTCTGTTTACTTCTTTGTTGAATGGTTTGCGAACAGTTTGCACGCTTCAATAGATATGAACGAATGGAATTGTAAAGCAGCCTTGTCCATTATGTTGTAGAATTTTTTCTCTGATATTTCTAAAAATTTACTTAATTTAAGGAAAACTCGTGCAACACAGAATTTCCTATATAAAATAATTTTCAGACATTACAAAAATTCTAGAGGAAAATTTTCCAAACTTTCAACGATTCAAAAAATTAATAATATCGCAAGTAAACTAATTCAAAAACTTCGACATTTCGCGGTTATCCCAGACTCGTAGTGCAGTGCGAAATAAGTATAACCATAAGTTTTCACGCGGATGGATTTAATATTCGCGACAGGAAAATGTTTCCCTCTCCCTCTCTTTCCTATTTCTTTTCTTTTTTTTTTTCAAAAGTCTCCCAGATACTCGTAGTTTCCGCAGCACCCTCGAAAAGAGTAGGTGGCGTAAAAGGGGCGAAGTATTTATTTCTAGTGCCCTCGAACCGTTTAATTTTCCGCGTGCTGTTCGAGTGGACCGAATAATTGGCCTCTGAATTCTCGATTTTCGTCCCTCACGAGCCCTTCCTCCTCTCACTCGCCCTTATCTCTCTCTCTTTCTCTTCCTGGCTTTTTTCACCCGCCGAGTGGCTGCCAGCTACTCGGAAAGAAATTGCACGTCCCGTTGCGTCTGCTTGCTTGCTGGAGAACGCGGTGAAAATTGAAACCCACCTTTCTAACTAAGAGTCGGTTCGACTATCGATGCAGATGGGGAGAAAACGTTTTTCATCGACGAAAGAAAGCTACCAAGTTAGAGTATAAAACATAATATCAGTCACTTTCTAATTGATCATTATACTTTATGATCTATGACTTAATCAACTATTGGTATAACATTGAAGTAATCTGAGCTTTCGAGAAACATAATTTTATTTTACAAAGTCCATTATTTTAGCGAAATACTATAAGAAATGTAATTTGAATTTATCTCGGACAGAAAAGCAGCACGAACTTTTTCCGACACTTAATAATATATGGAGTAGAATTATCTTTCGTTCGGTTCTATTACTACTTAAAGTTTTCTCTGGAATTGCATCGTGACTTAACCACCAACGAGGGAAGCTAAAAGGGCTCCATTGATGGCTTCAGGGTTCTGAACGAGAAAAATTTGTTTTCATTATTACTCACATTTGAAAATTTATACTATGGTACACTACTGTTCATACGTATTCACCCACCTCGTTTATTCACAATTTCTTTAATCAGTTTCCAAGGAACAAGTCAAAAACTTAACTTATTTCATAACTTTTATTTAAACAAAATATAATTTTGTTAAAAAATGCATCACTGTTTGAATGAAGAAATAGATGGACAAATATTTATGAGCAATAGAGTATAAGAACTTACGGGATCAGCTACAGGCTCAGCCATAGTTAAGGACAAAATAGCGACCACAAGAGTCACCATAAGCGACACTGTGAACCTCTTCAACTCCATAATTCCAACTTGCTTTTACTGTAATACACTATTGAAGACACGATAGTCTATACATAGGTATTTATACGCCACTGAAAAGACACTAAGTCGATATCAATCGGCCAATATTGCGGCAGGCTTGTTTTATGGTGGTCGGAGATAACGTTTAACGTTCCACGGGATTGTAAACGCGGGCTTTACGGCTAAATCGGTCGGTCAATAAATTTTATCGGCCGACAAAGCGTGTTTTCTTACGCCTTCAAAGTTATCGGTTCCTTTAACCGGCAACTTCTTTACGTGTTTTTCCAACGCGGCGCCGCCCGAGCGAGCAGAAAATTCGCGGGAAATATTCGAGGAACTTTCCCGAAACAGACTCTCACTCCTCTCCCCGAACGGTAGTTGAACACTTTTTGCTCGACTCCTTGGGAATTTCCAGGCTCAAATCTTCGCGCCAACTTTCATGCAAATTGCTCGTCCGCGGAAGTTCCCCGGGAACTTTCGTTACGGTTGTCGTCCATCAATTTTAATTTCGATCAGAGACATCGTGGAATAATTTTTAACGCTCTGATGGCGAATTAATGTGTGCAAGTGTTCCAAGAAGTTCGAATCAATTTTAACTTCAATTCAAGCTAATATTAACTCCAACATTGTGGACACTTTTCTCGATTATTTTATTCTTGTACTTGAAGTTCAAATTATTCTAGTTGAGAAATAAGAGAAAATCTTTCGCTTTAAATTTGAACCACAATTAACTCCAACGTTTCTTTCTATTATTTCATTCTTATAGTGTGAAATCAAAGCTCTCGAACAACATTAATATTTCGCAGTTTGCTTTTTAAACATAGAGAAGTAGAGAATGAATAACGACATCGCAAACGTCGTGGAAAATCGTCCAAGCGTAACCCAGATTTTTTTCTACGAAGAAAAAGAACTGGTGGTAGTATAACAAGCTACTGGAAATTAATTCGGCGAGTTCCTCGTACGTGGAGGAGCGTGGATACCGGATACGTGACCGGGCACGGTCTGAAGTCGAAGGAAAAACGAGCTTCCGCGGATATCTGGACGTCGTCGGATGGACGACGTCGGCGACGCTTTCAGTGGAACGCCGGAAATCGAGAGGACGTGCCTCGATATCCGCTCCTTATCGATTCCCCTTTCCTTCGACCCCTTTTCCTCATCTAATTCTCATGAAACATTCTCCATTCGCGGGATTTTCCTTGGTTGGTGCAGTTTTTCCAGTTGGAAAATTCGTAAACTGGAAATTTCTAGTGGAAAATTATGGTAAATGTTGGATACCAATGGAAAATCCATAGAAAAGTGGAAAAAAACTGGAAATAAATTTGGACGATGGTAGTGGGATACGAACCCTGGTCATTCTGGTGAAAAAGCAGGGACCTTAACCACTGACAATGAATCATAAGACTTCTTTCCTTTTTATAAATAGTATTGCTGTGTGCCAGAAAAGTTTACAGGTGTATAATGTTATAAAACCTTACAGAAACCTTACATTCCGATATATACAGTTTTTAGTCTAATGGCTTGTACGCACTTACAGACTAGAGTAATATTTTATTCGTGATTATTTAACCACGCTTTCCTTCTTGGTTTGTTGTGCCCAAAAACAGATGAAGTGCATTTTGGCTTGTACAAAAGAAGCATTTCTATATAAACTTAAAATCTACATAAGCTTAGAGTCTATGAGGTTGGTTAGGAGAGGACGCGGAGGAAGACGAAGTACTTCGTGTAAGACGACGTGTACTTACTTGGTTAATGCGTTGTTGATGATATTTTCAAAGACTTTGCTGATGTTAGGTAGTAGGCTTACTGGTCTGTAATTTGAAGGGTCTGATCCGTTATTGCCTTTTTCTTTCAATGCTATGGTTTTTGCCAGTTTTCATTTTTTGAGGAAGTACGGTAATTGCTCCTAATATGGAACACCTGATTTTAAAAGCTTGTTAAACATAAAGATATGCTTTTTTTTAATGAAACTAACGTTAAAACACGACAAAATTAATAGGTATTTGTATGTTAATAGTTCACTATGCAAAAGCTTAAGTATCTTGAAATCGTGGTAAAAAAGGTAAAAAAAGTCAAAGGCGGTGAGTTGAAAAAATGGTACCTACTTACATAGTATGGAACATCTAGGAAATTTGTAAAGAAATCTCAAAAGAACTTAATTTTTACTATGAAAAATGAATATTTATATAAATAAAAAAGACAAATCAACAAATATTTCCCATTCTTTTAGAACCTTGTCCCAAGATTTTCTTTTAATTTTTCGTGCTACAATTTCTACTGCCACACTCTCATACCGCGGAATATGGAGTGTAAATTCATCCAGCCAGCTAATGGAAAAAGGAATCCTCAAGAGAAAGGAGTTAAAGATCATCTCAACTCGAGCACTAATTGGAGAATTGAACAGCTTCTGGAGGTTCAACAGGACGACCACAGTGAGAAATAACACCGCTCAGAAAACAGGACTGGGGTGAGCGAGAAGAGATGCTCCAGAATGAACATGGTGCTGCCTGCCGCACTCTGAGTCACACTGTTCCCACTCATAGAATAATTTTGAAAAAATACCATTGGTTTGCTGGAATTTTAACCTGTAAAATAAGCTTGTCGAAATAATAGAGAAATTTTGGGAACATGGGATAAAAAAATAAAGTTTACCATGATGCACGTCGTTTGGCGTCGCGCAGGCATCTATTCCCCTGTTTATGGTGTCTGCGCGACGTAAACTTAATTTTTTTTCGAGCGCTTGAAAATATCATTCCAGTCAATTACCGACTGCTCATCTGTTTACCGACTGCTCGAACGAGACCCGATCGTCATCTATTGTTCACAGAAGAGTAAGTGCGATAGCCTTATTCTATCCCTATTGGCTTACTAACAGCGAGCCGTCGCAAGTTCCCCTACATCTCCCACTTTTAGGCCCTGTGTGACGTCAGAGGCTTCACTTTAGGTTTGTCGGACAGTACATAAATATGTACGTATTTCGGTAGAAAAATAATAATTATACCAAGAAGACAGAAAATTTAACGGTAAATTTGTTTTGAAGACTCAGAAACAAACATGTTTAATAATAAATAATGCAAAAGTAATATACTTTTTACCTTATCTTCACTAAAACATTTCACTATTTAACTCGCCTCTCAAAAACTTTTATACGCTTTCAAACAACAATCAACTTCGCATTTAACGACCGACTTGTAACTGAAACTCAAATATGAATATGATTGTCTTTCGTTTTTAAGGAATTTCTTATACTGTTCCCGATTGATTTTGTTACTTATTGGTCGAGATAGTGCGGTGTTCCATATTAGGTTTAGTGCGTTATTAAGAATTAAAAAGTGTTGTGAAAAGGAAGAATAGCTTGCCTGGCAGGTTTCTGATTATCGTGTTTGGGATGCCATCAAAGCCGGATGATTTTTTGTTGTCTAACTTTTTTAGAATATTGTGGAGAGTATTTGCTGTGTACGAAGAAGTTGGTGTGTCAGTTTTTGGGGCTGCGTCGTTTTCTGAGAATAGTGTAAGTGTGCGGTTCTACGAATTGTGTGATTCTAGTCCCTGTGTAAGGGTTTGAGTTTTTGTGGTTATTATTTTATAGGTGTTGCCTAAGTTGAAATTTTAAGAGTGTGTTAGCTCGAAGAGAACTATAGAATTTAGTTTGTCTCTTTGGTTATTGATCATATCAGATTATATCTCTTCCTCTGAAAATTTTCTTTATTTCTTGAAGTGACACGCGAGTTATTCTTTGTTCCCAGTGTTTGCTTATGGATTTTTTGAATTCTTCCTTATAATGCTTTTTTAGTGTCTTTTAGTACTGTTAAGAGTCTGGTGGGGGAGTTGTCCTTGGGCATGCGGCCTGATTGTTCTGTATTATGGATTTGGTCGATTAAGTAGTTTTTGTCTTTTTGTAATAATCATATCTTTCTGTTTAGGTATTGTTCTGCTGAGTTTATAGGTTTTATTTTGGAAACGCTGCACTGGTGGATAATGCGTGGCTTATGGCTGATTCTAGTTTTAAACTCCTTGGTCAATTTTTTCGTTAGTAAGGTTTTTGTTGGGCGGAATTTTTAGCTGTTCTGTTGCTTTTTTTTTCTGTTGCTGTTGTCTTTAACCTGTGCCAATCTATCTGATTAAAGTTGTATCTGATGTCGGGTAAATCTGGTTCTGTTTCTGTCAGGTTTGAGATGGAGATTCTGATTTTTCGAGCGTTGTGATCACTGTCAAACGGTAACGCCTTCAGATTGTTGTTCAAGAGGTTTTGGAATGCTATTCTATGATCTATATAGTTTAGGAATTAACTTCTTTTTATTATTTCCTGCTGCGTATGCTGTGATTATGACTAGCTTTTCTACATTACTGATTTTTATGTCGATTGCAATGTTGGAATCCGGGGAGGAAAGTTGATATCGATTATATTTGAACAATATAACTTTTAGTTTAACGATGACACTTATACTCGCGGACTTCGAATTTACCAGACGCCAATTTCACAAGTGTACTTATAAGGAAGGGATTTGGGGGAGAAGGTGAACTTGGTTCTGGTGACGAATTGCTGGACAGGACTTTGAAGGGACAGTCAGCGATCGATGAGTAACTTGTTTTTCGGCGTTATGGGGTTAATCTGAAGAGTGACTTGGTGACTCAATGTCAATAGGCGGTTGGTTATCCAACACTAGTTATTGCTAGTGTTTGGTCGTTTGCTATGTCCTTTGGGAATACTTTGTTGCGTTTTATTGTATTTTTAACTAGGATCGCGATACCGCCTCCTTGTTTAGCATTTGATTTGTCCGTTCTGTGGATTTTATAATTTGCAAGGTTTATGTTGTGTCTGGTGTTTAGTTTTCTTTCATTTATTGTTAGTAGTACGAAGTCCGGGTATTGTTTGCTGAGGAAGACTGGCTGGTTTTTTATTTGAAATTATGAAATTGATGTTTATTGCTAAGAATGCAAGTTTTTTATTTGTAGTTGGTCGTGTGTTAGTCAAGTTAGCCATTTTTGAGGACCGATAAGTGAGATGTTATTATCTGGAATAGAGTATTGATTTTGTGTGCCTTGTTTTCTGCTACTTTTGTTAGGAGTGTTATTTGATTTTTGATGTCTGTTGGTATTTCTGTACGTGTTTGGTTTGTAATGTTACACTCGGTACGCGTGGAAGTAGTGGTAGTTGAGTCAATGTTCTGGGGGTTTATTGCGGGCGATTGAGCTGTGTTTTGGGGTGAGTACCTGGTAACTATATATGACGTTGGGGGTTTACTAGCTTCTCTATTTTTACTATTTCAATTTCTTTTTTTTATCTCATCTAAATTTTCTTTTCTCGTTGTCAATTCGCGACTGGTAAAAAAGGGGCACCCTCCGTACGATGCTGAGTGACCTTTATTCTCGCATAGTATGCATTGTATTTATATTATTTTTATTTTTTAGTACCAGCTCAGTGTAGGAGCTTTCAATCTTGCAATTTCCTGATTCGTGTTTTCCTATGCATTTAACACACGTAAGTGGAAGGTTGCAGTTTGACGGTGAATGTCCTAGTCTTCAATAGTTCCAACAATAGACCGTTTCGTTAGATTTTAATTTTTCCCAGTGAATGGATTGGTGGAATATTTAATTAATTTGTGCTAGTTTATTAATGTTGCTGTATGGGATTAGGTGAGCTGTAAAGTTTGGGAGTATTTTATTATTCGCTGATTGTTTCGTGTGGAATTGGTTGATTTTTCTGAATTTTATACCGTCCATTTTTTGTCTATTTAGTTCGTCTAATATTATTTGGCTTTCTTAATTACCTTCTATGTAGACATGTTATGAGGAATATCTGTGGTCTTTCGTATTTTGGTGTGTATATGAAATAGTTGAAGTTATTTATATTTAGTAAGTAATCATATGTTTTTGAAATCTGATGGCTCTTCTACATATATAGATAAGGTGTTTATTTTCTCCCATTTGTTTGTTTGAAAGCTGCCGTTTAGATATAAGTTCTTGATTTTTATTATTAGTTCTATTGGTTTTTGGGCAGAATGATCGAGTATAGTTATTGAGTCAGTAAGTTTGGATTCTACAAGTGACAGTATAGATGGTCCTACGCCTAGGTCTGCGTCATTGCTGCGCCCATGTTATCTCGCTCGCAGTCAGTCAAGCGTGTAACGCTACTCCAGTCGGTTTCCTTTACGAGATTTCACGGCTCGACAAATCATAATAGAAAAATATAATTTCTTTAATTTTCCTTTTTTTCATCTGGAATTTTTTTTAACATGTTGGTGAGATTTTTCTGATGAAAATGATATCAAACACGATATAATTTGAACAACATTTACTTATTAACACGTTCACTGTTGCGCCAGATTTACAGGTTGCTGTCAGGCGGCCACAAGAAAATACATTTTAAACATAGGATTATAGTATTATGCTTCATAATTTTTTTTTTCAATTGAAAATAATGTCTAGCTAGCTATGACGTTCAAAATTTTTAGTTGACAACATTTATTTTATTTTAATTATTCTAAACATTTGAGGCACTCACTGATGACCACCATGGCCATACCGAGGAAACAATCTAACGTTAAAACTTATTGAGTGATTAATTTAATTTCATAATATATCGCTTTAGCGAGCCACCGTTTGCTTGCCAATTGTTTATCACAAAGAGTCGGCCTACCTCCACGTAAAAAAAAAAAATGTAGGGTCGATTCCACAAGTGTCAGTAAAATGTAGGGTCGATAGCAGCAGAAAAGCTGCTAAACAATTAGAATTAAATGTAACGATAGAAATTATTGCAATAATGCGTAATGCAATTGAAAAATTGAAAGAATCAAAAGAAAAAACGCGAATTCGTATCTTTTTCGATTCTAGAATATAAGAAAATTTGAATAAAATACGCGACGAGAATTGGGGAGAAGCATAAGTTAAACGCGTAAAAATATTCAATAATAAACGAACTAGGGATGAAGCTATTATTTCAATACGCGATGCACTGACTCTAGTATTTACTAAAATTCAAAAATTCTCGTATAAATTCCGAAAATAGATTATTAATTACGGTAAACTACTGAGACGGTTTAATTAAGGGTGGGCATGGTGCTGCTTTAGTTTGAAATGATTTATAAACACATAATTAACAGAGGAAAAACCGTGAAACGGCAAAACGTCTACATTCTAATTGTTATAACATGTAAACAGAACTTTAAATTTAGTGTAAACAGAAAAAATATATAATACAATTTATTTCACGGTATTGCAACAAATAAACGTTGAATCAATATTTAATTCGTATAAAAACAATTATTTAACGTAATAATTTTACCTTCACTATGGCTATTTTTAATCTACGACCACAGGTCAACCTGATTTCTAATCCTTACGAACTTTAAATTCAGTCTAAACTGAGAAAATATATAATACAATTTATTTCACGGTATTGCAACAAACAAACGTTGAATAGATTCTTAATTCGTATAGAAACATTTATTTAAAATAATAATTTCACCTTCACTATGGCTATTTTAAATTTACGACCAAGGGTCAACCTGATTTTTAATCCTCCGAACTTGATTTCACAACGAGAAAGTAATAAGATCGTTGAAACGTACTTATTTGTCAAAGAAACTTGCAAAAATGTATAAATAATAATATGTAATGTTTTAACAAATTTTTGGAAGTATAAATTAATAATAAAATTGTGAAAATTAATAAATTATACGTTATTATAACATTAATAGAATTATGACTAAACCGAAGTTCGAAGTCGAGTATTTAAAGTCTGATATTACGTGCCTAGCGAGTGCCGGTAATTGTTAAAATTTGTTTAATAATTAGTAATAGAAATTCTAATTGATTCTAATGTATACAAGTGTTACAAGAAGGCTGAGTGTGTACAGGGTGGACATAGACTAGCTAGTAGCCCCCGACCACTCTATTCACATCTCAGAACCTTCAGGTCAAAATACGCCGCGAAGTGTCTAGGGCCCAGTATAAAGGGTAAATGATTTCGCGGGACATCGGCGGGTCCTTATATACCTGCGGTACCCTCTCCCCAAAGTCATTAGCAAAATCGTCGGTTAGGTCAGGCGGGAAATTTTCGCGGGAGATTTTCGCGGGAGATTTCCGATATCGTAACACGGTATAATTTATCAATTTTCACAATTTTATTAAAAATTTATACTTCCGACAATTTGTTATAACATTGCATATAACAATTTATACGTTTTTACAATATTCTTCAATGGAAACATAGGTTTTAGCGTTCTCGTTACTTACTCGTGGTTAAATTAATTTCGTAGGGATTAAAAATCAGGTTGACCTGTGGTCGTAGATTAAAAATAACCATAGTACAGCTAAATTTATCGTGTTAAATAATTCTTCTTACACGAATGAAAAATGTATTCAACGTTTGCTTGTTACAATACCATGAAATAAAT
>NW_017100397.1:1172845-1173596 GCF_001263275.1 Habropoda laboriosa | reverse complement strand
AAGTTAACTTTAAATAGAATAAACGTAAAAAAAAGAAAAGAGATATGAAATAAACGCGATATATATAAAGCAAAAGAATAAACCGCGAATTGATATCTTTCCCGAATCTCTAACGCAAGTAAATTTGAAGGAGGGTATCGATTAAACGCGTAAAAATATTCAATATAAAGCGAAGTAGGGATGAAGCTATTGTAATACTAAATGCAACGACTCTAGTATTTACTAAAATTTAAAAATTCTCGTATATATTCCGAAAACCAATTTTTAATTGCGAAACACTACTGAGACGGTTTAATTTGGGGCAGCCAGCTCATATTTGAGCTAGCAATATACAACACAACTAACTACTAAACCAAATCACCAGAAAAAAAACCCATTTTTGTAACTCACTGTTCGCTGATTAAACAGCTGAGCTCTGCAACGTGGATTTGACTGCATTTTCTCCTTCCTTCCACTCAGATCGTCATCCTTCCTTCCTTCCTTCCACCCAGTTCCGATCGATTTTGCAAGACTCACAAACTCACAAAGTGTGAGTCACTGTGGAATGGACGACGCGAAAAGTACTTCGAAACGCGATTTATTTCAGTTTTATTTAGTGAGGGGGAAATCGCGCATTTGTATTACGTTCAATATTATTATTGAAGCAAACTTTCGTAGAACGCGAGTGAAAAATTAAAAGAAAAGAACGAACGCGAATTGATATCTCTTTTGAATTTACGATAGATGAAAATTTGAATAAAATACGCGACGA
>NW_017100397.1:1155568-1166308 GCF_001263275.1 Habropoda laboriosa | reverse complement strand
TAGTAGAATTATGCCAAAATATATATTTTTCTGATTTTTAGAGCCTCTGAAAGACGAGAAAAAGTCGAAAAAATCGATACTTCGTATTCAAAGTGCCGCCATTTTTTGAATTTTCAATATTTTTCTTTTATTCTATTACCGACCATAGCGACATGCATACTAAATAAGAATCAATTGGATTTCTTTATTTCTGATAAGCAGAACAGCTCAAATCATGGCAACCATGAACCTACTTTTTTTTTTCATGCTCGTGTTTGACGTGTTCCACAGCAGCCATATTTAATTAGTTTTCAACAAAAAAAATTTGTAATCATTCTTCAAGGACAAGTAAATGCATAGGAGTAAAGCTGATGCTAATAACTGTTACCGAACTTCTATAATAAATTAGCAAAGAAGGCCGAGAAAAACGGCTGTCATACTAGAATAAATATGTCAGCGTGTACCATCGCTGGTACTGACTTGAAAGTTTGTACCATCGGTGGTACACGTGGCACGGAATGTGTTAAATGTCAGTTGATCCATAAGGACGAAACAGTTTATCATTTCGACGTTAAATAATCGAAATAGACGAAAAACTAATGAACGACAAATATGTACTTTTCTGATACGTGACTAGGTGGTTCCTTATAACCACAAGATTCGTTGTCGCGGATGTTATTAAAATGGATGACAGAGTGATGTGATCGACTCACATGGCGAAAACAATTGAAAGCACAATCCTATCTCTTTTCGTTTTAAAGTTGTAACTTCTAGCCCCAGTCTCCCTTACCTATATACTTTAATGGTAAAATGTTTTACATATGAATTTTTTAAAGACAAACTTTCCCTAACACATTAAACATACTCCAATTTTCAAGACTTTTCAAGGAGCACGAAAGTTCGTCAACTTCGAACCTATATCTCAGTAACCAATCGTAATATTTAAAAAGTTCAAGCGGCACAACAAACCTGCTATAGTAGCAAAAAGGTGTTGCATACTTTGAAAATTGAATTTTTGCCAGCTTTTTGTGAAATGACACCACTGTGCGTCGTCCTGCCGATCCTTGTCCACTTCCCGCTCGAAGGAGACTTGAGAAAAACCGAAAGGGGCAAGTCCCTCCACCGTGTGTGCTGGGCCTGGCCTCAAGTGGCTCGCTTCGCCGTCTTCAGGACGGATTTTTTCACAATTGTAAATTTCTGTTTCAGACACGCACTGGCCAGTATTCGTTTGCGTTCTAATGGCGACGACGGTGCTTTCCTGCCGGCAGAGCGAATTTCAATGCGGCAACGGTCGCTGCATCGCCCTGAACAAGCTGTGCAACGTCGTCGACGACTGCGGTGATCGCAGTGACGAGCCACGACAGTGCTCTCGTGAGTAACGAACGCGTGTGATACAAATGAATGAATAATATATGTTAGCGCCAGCGTATTTTTTAAGGATCGTCGAAGGCAAGTGACCGCCCCTGTTTTGCTTCCGTACGATTTATGGCAGGTACTTGACTTACGATAGGAGACAAGCCAGACGACCAACGATTGCTAGTGACTCGAAGTCGCGTAGTTATCGGATGTCATAGGGCTGATTGTTTAGAAGAAGACAGGTGAAAGTTTACGGGTGGCAAGCCGTTGCATTGCTATAAAAATAAGAATATTGTTCGTGAAAGATCCGGCCACGGAGTGGGGAAGACTGTGAGAAACAACACAGCACTTACCCCAGAACCTTGGAGCAGTGAAAACGTATATGTGTTGTAGCAGTCTTTTCTTCGGAGACGTCAGGAATTCGCACGAATGACAGTAAAGTATGAAAGAAAATAGATGAATATACAGGGTGTCCCGGAAATGGAGGGTTGCTGGGGTGACTCTGAACAACTTTTTCCTTTACCAAAATGTTGGTTGAAGCTTCGTTTTTGAATTATTAACGAAAAACACTGGTCAATCAGAGCGCGCGTAGAGCCCGCGCTCAACCACGGGAGCGCTGGCTCTCATCCGCGCGCGATCGTGAACAAACGCACTGGCACAGCGTGGGAAGCGTGCGGCAAGTGTTACATCGTCTTAAATTAAGAATAATCCGGAATTATTCGTTGTTCATGAATAACAAGTAAATTAATAAGTCGTTTAACAAGTTGAATGCCGGACCAATTCTACGTAACTTGTCTAGGAATCAATTTTTATTCTAATACAACACACTGCGACATGCATAAATTTCACAATTATATCGTTATCGTATTTCTAACATATAAATAGGGAAACATAAGAACAAATTATAAAATGAAACCTTCAAACCATTAGTTGTCAATTTATAGATAAGAAGTTTAAATATTATTTAACGATTACAGGGAAACATTTATGTTATAGTAGGTGTAATTAACTACATTGTTAGAAAAATTATTTCAATTTAAGAAATTTGTAAAATTCATGTCATAAATTGTCGTCAATTTCTGAATGGGGGAAATTTATTGAATTCGAAAGGATTATTTCAAGACCATTCGATACCATTGTAACACCTACAAAGATTGATTTCAAACATTCTCCATTCAGTAGGTTACATTAAAAACGAAAAAAGGAAAATTTCTAAAAAAAATTGAAGGACACCAAAACAATTCACAGCCTCGATTCGATACTGTAATCCCTCCGAAATAATCGGAAAAACAATCGAGTTCAACTTCATTCACACTTATTACCACCACAACGCTTTAGAAAGAGCTGAAAGCCAAGCGGCCTTCGGCCATTCTCTCGATTGGAAGCAATAATTAGTCGGAGATTTGTCGCTTTTCACCAGAGCGGCAGATACAATCGCACCTCTTTCGACCTTTTCCATGCCACGAACATTTCGGTCGATTCATCGTCGACCCAAACCCTGAATGCACGTAACCGATCTCCTCATTGTTCCTCTGTGAGGACAGAGGCAGAGAGGAGGGAGAGATCGAACGTCCTCCTCTCTGATTGCCGCAGACTCCAAAGAGTTTCTGCTTCGTTAGAACCCTTTCTTTTACAGTTTCTCCTTTATTTTGTTTACCTCTGACCCCTCGTCCCACGTTCAACTCGTAATCGAGTTTCTCGTCGCGCAAACGCTGCTTTTCCACAGAGTATATACACTGAATTTTTCGCTTTTACTCCTGTTTTCTGGGGCAAGAATTCTGGGTTGAGAAGTGTGTGTGGAATGAGGGCTGTGAGTGTTTTATCCCGGAGCTGAAGGTTGATTATTTGGGTGCTTTGTGTCCTAACTTAAGACACAACAGACACGTCTGCAGGGAAAGTTTAACAGGCGGAAACGTTCGTTGATCTAGAGCACTTTTGTCAATGGCCACGTCAGAAAATTTGACGAAAAGTCCAGGTCAGTTTGAAGACAATCCCGGTCTTTCAGCAGTCTGACCTCTCTGAACTCTTCGTTTAATGGAGATGGAAGAGCACACACCAATGAGTAAAGTTTTCGAAGGTAACTCAACGCAGCTCCGCCCAAGCAGTTTGCATAAAATTCCGAATTTTCGTGACAGGACACTCGTAAAACAACTCTTTGTCGTAACACTCTCACTCGTATATAACATAGACACACACTCTTGTACTAAATAGCGCAAAGAATTTCTCGAAGTAACGGTTCTTTAAGTAATTTTAACTTGTAACGCCATTAAATTAATTTCGAAGTTAATTTGGTGCCAAGCTATTCACTTCGAATTATTTGAATAATTCGGATAATTTCGAATACGAATTCTTCATTCGGATAATTCGAATCTTCATAAATGTTCCATCACGAATATTGGAATTTTAAAGATGTTCATATTTAATAGGGAATTCTGGGTTACTTCTGAGGTAATTACACACCTAACGATAGGCGAAGAATATGTCCCCATGACACGGTTGCTTAATTTTCAAAAATAACTTGCACGGACCCTTTAACGTATAAAGTAAACAAGCATAGTACACGAGCATAGTAAAGAAAATACTGTTCTTTTCGTATCTGGGGTGTCTACCTCTACTTTGCGTAAAGTATCTCTAGGAACTTCCTAATCTCCATAAAACAGCTAGTCCAAAATATCTGAAAACAGCCCGAGTCCGTTATGTAATACCTAGGAACCATCGTTGGAGAGCCGAAAAACTGGGTTATCGGGTAATCTCCTTGCTTTCCATTCATATTCCACTGTTTCTTCGATAACCTACCGAAGGAACCGACAAACTTTTCCCCTCTAACTCTATCCAAACTGCCGCACCAACGTTGGAAAGTTTCTCTTGCCTAACCGTGGATCGATGAAATCGCAGAAAAGTCGCGTCCATTAATTGTTCCGTCTGTTCCCCTCCACGAGCACGCTGCTCGAACAAACAGGCAAATATTTTTCCTCACGCGATCTACCCCACACCCTATACCTTTGGCGAAAGGAAGTTCCGGTTGGTTCCCTTTGAAACGACGGGGATAAAAGTTGCGACCACGAAATTTTACCGATCACGCTCATCGAACTGCGATTCTCCTTTGTAAAACGTTTCTCGCTTGTCGGGGAAATTAATGAAATATTTGACCGCTCTGAAACTCCATTATTTGTTCTCTTTTTATACTGTCATTTTTTTATCTATTCGATTTTGACGGAACTGTGAGTAGGACTGTAAAACTTCAAATAGTTGAACTATTCGAATAATCCGGATAATTTTCGAATACGAATTCTACATTCAGATAATTCGAATAATTCGGATGATTGTAATGATTCGAATACACCATACTGTGCAAGTTTCAATTGATAATTAATGAGTGAGTGAACTTAACCCTTTCGTTTTAGAGGGAAAGATACTTTTTCGAAATTTTGTAAACGACACGAGATATTTGGAAGAGCTTTAGTTGAATTGTGTGAAATAAAGCATGTGGGAAATGTTGGTATAAAATGTATGTGAAAATGGTGTTACATGGCCATAGTAGGGACGAAAGGGTTAGGGATTTGTTGAAGGAGAAGGCGGTGGATGAATCAGGAAAATTAGAAGATCGAAGGGGTTCGTTTCTCACGAGCAAACTACGCCATTTTATCACGGTCTGTCGATAACAGGCCACCTGAGTAAGGGAAACATCCCCTGTCTTCTGCCAACGATTCCGTCATGGATCTCGTAAAACGGCACCGCTCGTTACCCGCGTCCATATTTCCCAAAATTTATTTCTTCGATTTTTACGAGGTCGATGCTCTACCTTAAACTGCAAGATCATTCTAGTCGATCACCTTCTCATCATTTTTTATTTTCCAGGAGTTGAATTGCAGACGAAGGAGATCGTAGGGTTTTATTTTCAAACAATTTCGTACAAATTTCCAGAAGCTTCGAGCGTTTTTTACAACTTCGGAAAATTGTCCAACGATTCCAAGCTACTGAAAATTTCCCGAAATACTTTCTCATTGTTAATGTTTTTTTTTTTTTTTTTTTTTTGGAACTGGTGGTTTAGCGTGAATAGTTCAATTATTCGAATAATTCGGATAATTTCGAATGCGAATTCTTTATTCGAATAATTCAGATTATTGGCTCCCACACAATTCCTAAAGCCGATTATTTAATAAATAAATTAATACATATGTATTTGCCAGCACAAATTTAGTGTAACAAAAAATGTGTGAGTATCCTTACAATGTTGTATTTAAGTCCCCTTAATATGTACCATAATGTCCGAATGTTCAATAATGTCACGTAATGTTTAAAGTGTCCGGAATGTCCAAATTCAAAGTGTTATCGTAATATTCAGTAGCAATAGTCGTGTGTACCTTAAAAAATCTTAATAATCATACTAATTCTATATAACTGTCCCAGTCCTTTTATACATCTTCGTCCGTCAAAAAGTGTGTCTTAACACTTTACCGACCGGTAGCCTACTAATCGGCTTTTTGCCGCCAACACTTACCGACTGGTAGCCTATTAATCGGCTTTTTGCCGCCAACACTTACCGACCGGTAGCCTATTAATCCATTTTTTTTTCGCCGACGCTTACCGACCGGTAGCCTATTAACCGGTCAAAGTTTGATTTAATATTTCTACAGGTATAAGAAAAAGCACGTATATTCCCGCGCAATAGCCTAGAGTCTAAACAGAGCCGGTGTCACCGATGTATCTGTGGCCGAGTGACCGGTCGAAAGTGCGTAGAATGTTCAACCGCTACCAGCCGGTAAAGTGTTAAGTAACATGGAACAAAAATGGGAAAATAGTTCTCTCGAATGGAAATGAGTAGAAAAGGTTAGGAAAGTCCGGAGGCGTCTTGGTCCTGTTGTTCGTCGATGCGTCAAGTGCAAATAATGGTACACGTCGTTCAAAATGAGAGTAACCTCGCTCTCGGACCGATTCTCGTCCGTTCTGCGCATAGACAGAGAGCGTAGCAGAGGGTAAGACGGAGAAAAACGTAGGTGGTTAAGTGGGGGTTTGGACGTTCTAGTGGTTCTAGCCCTGCCTTAGGCACGTCCCATGCGCGAAGCGAGGTTACTCTAATTTTGAACAGAGTATAATCAACGTCCATGTGCCTGTCTAATAGGAAAATCTCGGAAAGTACGTTAGGTCCTGATCATCTGCTGTCGTGTACGTATTCGTCAGTTCTTGGTCCAAGGAATAAGATTACGATACGTCAATTGCTATTGAGCAGGAGAGGCCAAGTGCCTAAAAACCAATTAAGCGTTAGGTGGTTCTCTTGATCGCAAAGTTAAATGCATGCTAAGAAAATAAAGTGGTCGAAATGTGTTGACCGTATCATAAACTTAGGTCGATCTGTTATCCAGCAAGGATCATTTGAATACTCGAAATGTTTGAATTTCCTGCCGAGTATTTCATACATTTCAAATATTCGGAAATCAAAGAAACCCAAACGCAAGCTTTATCGTCTCGAGCATTTTCCCATTTATCTCGCATAATCCTTCGAGTCTTACGCGCCCGTTGCTACACTAAATACCGTCTATCGATCTCTCGAGCTTCCCTATTACCACAAAACCGCCGGCGACATGAAGCAACCGCGTTCCCTCTTATTGTCCCCTAACGGTTGGCGACCGCGGAAAACACTGTGCGATTATAAACGCGACCCCGGCTGGCTTAATATTCGCGACTGGCGGGATTAAACGTGGCAGAGGAAGGGGATTCACCGTTCCTGGGGAGGCAACCCTAAGAAAATCCACGGGCAAACGTGGCTATTACCGTCGTTTCTAGAACCCTCTAAGCTTCGTTCACGTTCGAGTTTCAATTCCGAGAGGCGAGTAGAGCGATAAAACGTGAAACGTTAACTGCCACCAATTTGCTACTGAGAAAATAGTTTTTTGACGAGAGATTCAAAGCGTAGTGGATGATCGAACAGTTAGACAATGTTTTATGGTTTGTTCTCATGTGTTCCTGGATTATTTTGTCTCTTTTCGGGACGAATTCAAACCCCGATAAAACGTGAAACGTTAACTGCCACCAATTTGCTACTGAGAAAATAGTTTTTTGACGAGAGGTTCAAAGCGTAGTGGATGATCGAACAGTTAGACAATGTTTTATGGTTTGTTGTCATGTGTTCCTGGATTATTTTGTCTCTTTTCGGGACGAATTCTAACCCAATTATCTTGTATTAACACATCTATTGCGTCGCCATGCACGTGAGGAAACCCCGGATCATAAAATTCATTAGTCAAATTCGACCGCCAGACCGGGGTACCAAACTCACATCGGCCCGCGATAAACCTCCCCAAGCGAACGCATCGACGAAACAAAAACCTCGCGAACCTCTCCTTTCCATAACCGATGCTCTTTTCCGTCAGGGCAACGACTCCACGGTTCATTCTTTTACCAGCGCTTGGAGTCTCGCTCTCGCAGTGACACCCAATCCAGCCAAACACGGTACAATACGAAGTTCGCATCATTCGATCATACCATATTTCTCATCAACAGTTGTAAATTCAGTCAAGACAATAAAATTCTCTAAATTCTCTCATCTTAATTGGAACCACCAAAAGAGATCAATTTCTCAATTGGGCAGCAAACCTGTACCGTCACCTAGAGTGTAAGCGGGATTTACGACCTCGCGAAATCCTTCGAAAGAATTGCGATCCACGGGAAGCTACAACATCATCAACCGAAAAAATTTCAGTTGAATGGATGTATTTTATGGCCTTAAATACTACGTGTAAGCAACAAATTGGAAAAAAGATTTATGGAAAAAATGAGTAAAGACGAATTAAGCGGAAGATTGAAAGAAAAAGGCAAGGTCGTGGGACATAGTAAATCATCGTTATCATGCAAGAATTTGCGAAGGAAACCAGAGGATAATATAAATCCGTAGGGCGTTTAACCGCGTGCACGCATTCTGAACCAAGCTCGTAATTTTCTGTTAATTATGGCGCGCGTGGTACGCTGCGGGGCATTGTAGGTTACTGATAACCGGAAGTGCACGGTTAAATATGGGAAAAAAGTCCTTTTCCTTGCTATAATTATGATATATACCAGGAATATTTTACTCTACAACCACAAAACCAGCTCTATCTTCGCCAGAATTGATACTCTTCTCGAAAATCTTCTCTGTAAAAGCTAAAAGAAACTGTCTAGCTGAGTCAGTGACTGGTCCCAGAGCCCCATCTTTTCTCTCGCGATCGTAATTCAGCAAACGAGCCGTAAAACGTCACGGCTACCTGATTCAGACGTTACTGTCGAGCATTTTTATTGCCTCGAGGAGTGGAGAAAGATCACGAGCAAGTTGATAAAACAGGCAAGTTCGAGCGTACTCACCGGATTCGATGAACCTGTGGCGTGGACGACTGGTCCAAGCTGGAGGACTTTCGGTTCCACACGGGAGTGTGCCAATTACGAAGGTGAATTCTAGTCACGTAGTTGCTCGACAAGCAGCAGGAAGGAAAAACAGGCTCTGTGAAGCAGATAGAGAACGAATGGTCAGCGAAATTGACGGTAGGGTGAATAATGGGGAAATGTGCCGAGTTGTATGTATGTGGATGCTGTGTATCGTCGAGTGATATAACACAATTCAGATATGCAGAGGAAATAAAAGTATGGCAAAATATGTTGTCACATTTGGATATCGTAGTGGTGATTATGCTTCTTTCGACGAGAAAATGAAACTATCAAAGACACGTTATGTGGGTAGAGCTGTTACAAAAATCCAAATGTTCAATGTATTCGAATATTCGAATAATTCGAATATTCCAGTACCTGTAGAATTCGGATTTCAACTTGGAATAGTTGAACTATTTGAATAGTTCGATTATTCGAAAATTTGGTTTTCTTGTAATTCTATGTAAGACAGTATGGTACGGTACAGTATAGTTTTTTAAAAGTATGATTCGAAAAATTCTCCTTCTCCAGCTTAAAATCCACACACGCATCATCTTCTCTGGAATATCCTGTCCAATTTTTGCACCTCGTCGAGTCAACTTGTGAAACTTGAACTTGATTAAAAAATAATGTTCCAGTATTTTCCTTCAGGATTCCAAAGGGAAGACGTGATATTTCATGGATCACAGGAACATAGTAAGCTATCTTCTTTAAAAGAAAAGATCTCGTGACGTTCCTCCTTTATTTTTTATTAAGCAAAGACGTTGGCTAGTACAAATATGAATTTCCTCTTTGCTTCTTTTTCTTCTTACGAAATTTTCCAATTTATTCTTGTTAACTGGCCGGGAAATTCGAGAAGCGAGTAAGCCACGAACGATATATCGACTGGTGTGACCGTACTTTTCTAAACTGCATTAATAAGCCAAGAACCGGCCGCCCCTTCGAAAAGTTACGATGAGCTATAACAAACTTTCGTATTCTTGCCGCAACTCCGATGAATTCTCCCCCGTGAATCCAGTTAATTTATATCAATTATACGGGTTAAAGCAATTAAGGGAGAGAACGACGCGGAAGGAAGACAGGGGATCCGGTTTTATTAAGAAGTTACCCTTTCTAGGGAACCGTATTCCTCGCACGTCTTCTTAGTTAGTCGTGTAGTTTCATTGATGAGAAAGAAGGAAATTAGAGATAGAGGATTTGATTCCTTTATTTTGTTCTTTTTTTTTTTTTTTTTAAGAATTATCTCATCCTTCAGAAAATTCTCCATTATTCTAATATTCTATTTCTTCTTCGTGGTTATTAACCAAGAAATAGTCGACATAATCGGAAATTCAAACATTTCGGATATTCCAATGAACGGAATAGAGAATTCGAATTCGAAATGATCAGAATAATTATAAAATAATTCGACTATTCCAAGTTTTACAGCTCTAATGAATAACAATTGAAAATTCGGAAGGCAAGGGGTTAATATTTTAAAATCGTCATTTAACGGTCCAATAGTTAATAGCCTCGAGTATTCTAAACTAGACACGAATTCAACGATTAATCGCTCCAAATTAAAATTCAGAAATAAAACGTCATTTGCTCGCGTCATTAGTACACGTAAAAAGAGTCTGAAAGGGCCAACAAGTGCCCCAGTTTCAAATTGCAATATTTGAAGTTGCCTCTAGTTTCCATCAATGAAAGAGCACGTTGAAATTAATCCAACGATATACACGGTGAGAAAATATTCTTGTCTTGCCTCCCTATCGGCGAAACGATCAACGCGACGTTTAACTACGCTCACCTAGCTGGCTCCTTTAAATATGTAATTCACAAACATTCTGACGAGAGATTAAATGTCGGTGGCAATGGTCTTTAAAGAGTGGCTCACAAAGGGGCGCTTTAAAGGACCTACTTTTCCAGTCGTCGAGCCAAGTGCTCTCCTCCTCCTCCTCCCTCCCCTCTCACAGTCTCTCTCTCTCTCTCTTCATTTCTAGCCGTGCACGTCTTTCGCGTTTCCTTTTC
>NW_017100397.1:1151601-1155500 GCF_001263275.1 Habropoda laboriosa | reverse complement strand
AGCCACGCGTAATTTTGCTCGAATATTATTCAACCCGCACGAAAACCAGCCTCGTTCATGAAACAACCCTTCGAGAGATTCTATTTCTTCTTATGCACATTTTTCATGTGACACAGAGGCTATTCAAACTGGTTCAATTTACTCTGGAGAATTTCTCATTGGATAATTGCAATTTTATTTTAATCAAAGTAATGTTTTTTTTTTTAATATTAGCACGAATAGAAAAGCAGAGGATTGATTCCGATTAATCTTGAATTTCTCGAGAATTATTTTCTGGAGATCTTAGAAGAGATTATTCCGGCTGGAACTCTTCTTGATGATATTACTGAAGTCGAATCCTACAATAAGAAATAAGAGAATAAATACGAAATGCATCCTTGATTATTGAGCTTCATGGACAAGCGGTATAATTACGAGGAAAGTCGTGGTTCTTGCTTGTCGATGGTACATTTGCATTGCACTCCGCCACTGGAATCTCTCTCGCTTGTTCATCAGATGAGGATATGTTGATGCATTCGCAGAAATCACGAACAGAACCACCGTACAATGATATTTGATCATCTGGTGACATACAATCGACAAATGGTAACATTGGTGAAGAGAGCAAACTGGACGAATAATTCGCTAAATGACAAGGTACCTTTCAAGGCAGACATATTCTTCTCTATACAAAAGCTTATATTACTATTATCAGAGTAATCGTAGTGGCGAGGAGTGAACATACTGGAGGGATTAGGATTGTCCTGCTCGAGCTTCTTCATTGGAGACATCTTCATTAGGTTTGAACCTGGAGATTGGTCTACCAATTGACTTCCTCTTGATCCATCTATTAAATCATTTTTTACTCAGTCAGTAATCCTAACATTGTAATCAGAATCTACTGTAAAATCAGATATACTGGCTGGATTCAAGTTACTTTTCTCCATTCTCTTCACTGAAGACATATTGTAACGCACAGTATCAATTTTGTCGATCCTTGAACTAGGAGATTCTTCTGCCAATTGACTTCCTCTTAGACCAACTGAATAATTGTTACAATGAACCACAGTTTACAACATACCATAAAACTTCGTATAAAAAATATGAAACATACTAGCTCGATTATTCTTCGCAGAGGACAAATCATAATTAACAGCCTCAACTTTGGTAATCCTTGGACCAGCAGATTGATCAGTCAACAGGCTCCTCTTCCTCTTCAACTGAACATTCCTGATTGGTGAAGCTGTAGGCTTCTCCTCGACAGAGATCAATCTGATTTTCTTCGCCACAGGATCATCCAGCTGTTCTGTATAATCCTCAGAACGTTGCTCTGTTTGCTTATCTTCGGAAAGGTCGGGTGGCTGCTCGAAATGCTCCAGTTCCCGGTCCACTCGGTGCTCCATTTCCTCGATGTGCGCATCGATCGCATCTGGTCCCGCGTTCTCGTCCACCTCGCTGGCTGCGTCCTCGTGTTCCACTTCCGGCTGCTCCTGCTGGTCCAGGGAACGACTCCTTGCATCGATTGGCTGACTGTTGCAAACCTTGCCCTCTTCTTCTTGCGTTTCAACTGTGCACGGCGAATGTACTGAGCTCTCTTTTTCTTGGCACATCTCTTCCAGCAGCAGAGTGTCCACTGATAAAGTGTCTGATGTGGTGGTTGATTATTTTGCTTTAGTATTTTTGTCAGAGTTCATTTTGACTTAGGATTCTAGAACTTTTTGGGATTTTGTTTGTTTGAAATCTGTGGTTTGATGAAGTTGGAAGATTGATCAACGCAGAGACGAGAATTGGATCAGAGTAGATTTTTTTTAAATGTTGTTAAGAAGTAATTACTGTTTCTCTATAGTCTTCTAAATTATCATTTTCAAACTGTTACTGCTGGATTACAACTTCCTCAAATTATTACTTGTTCTCGGAATTGGAGTGAGAAAATAGGAGTCTTTCAATTCATAGATGATGAAATTTGCCCTCCGTAGGCAAACATATCTCTTTACACTGCGTAGGCAAACTGGGAAGTTTGCATCCAAGTCTAATTTTTTTACTGTTTTAATAAACATTTAAAAAATCTGAAAAAATTCTGGAGTACTTATCCAAGTCTCTACTACATTATAAAATTGTTCGTTAAGATAAATATTTAAAACTTTTTCCAATAAAAATAAAAATTCGTTTCGAAGAAATACGGGAGTGAAATTTCACTTGGGTCGTCAAAGGCCCAGTAATCTTTAGCGAATATTGTAGAGTATAGTTGGAGATAGAATTTCATAGACGAACTTTGAATTCTTATTGAAATTAAATTAAAGAAGATAAATTCAATTCAGCTGAATTGAAGAAGAGAATTCTGAAAATAATATTCTCCAGAAAATATCTCGATAGGAGGCACCTATGGAATTCTCGTCGTTTCTTTTCCAGCCGTCCAGGAAGCCAGTCCTAGGCCCGTAAATTCTGCGCATGTGGGAGAAATTAATCCTCGGCGGTGGCATTTCCAGCAACCTCAGCGCCCTATCCTTCTTCTCCTCTTCCTGTCTCCTTATCTTTGCGGCCAGCTAAGAAGCAACCACAAGAGGTCGTAAGAACCACATACTCGCGCAGAAAATCCAATAATTTAAGAAAAACCTGCGATTTCACTCGGTTCAATTCCTCCTGGCTATTTTGAACATCTTCCTTTAGGTCGTTCAATTGCTGGTCGAGTTTGGAGCTGTTTGAATATGCGCGCGCAAACTCGACGATTTGCGCGCGCATCTTGAACCACGTGATCTGGTCTTGTTGCTTCTTGATCTTCTTAAATTCGTTTATTTTGAACTCTACCGCCATTTTCTCCACTTGAATCTTTTTCAATTTGATCTTTGCCTCCATCCTCTCCTTAGCCAAGGGAAATTCTTCATACTTTGCCTAAATTATTTTAGAATTA
The DNA here is from genome assembly GCF_001263275.1 of Habropoda laboriosa. Classification (NCBI taxonomy): domain Eukaryota; kingdom Metazoa; phylum Arthropoda; class Insecta; order Hymenoptera; family Apidae; genus Habropoda; species Habropoda laboriosa. The sequence goes on along the minus strand of NW_017100397.1, from coordinate 1,152,613 downwards.
AAGATTTTTTGTATTCTTACGTCGCACATTTTACGTCGTAAAACTACGAAATGTGGTATAAGTTACATACGTGATATATTTCCCATGTGTTTTCGTATTCCTTGTAGATATCCTCGTACTGTTCGCATTCTAGCTTCATCACTTTATAATCGTTGTCCAAATTAAGCTTCATTAATTCGATTTTATGGGAAATTTCGTTCATATACTTGCTTTGCCTATTGTTAGTATTTTCTTGGTGATTATAATTCGTTAGTTACACGAAATTGCTCGAGAGATGCACTACGTACTTATTCAACGTGGAATTCAAAATTGAGATATTCTCTTGAATATTCGTCGTATTTTCTTTTAATTCCCTCCTCGTTTGTAATCCTGTCTGCATTTTATTCTTCAATTCCCCTAATTCCATTTTGAGACCTCACAGAAACACGTTTCTATGATATTATACGCGGAAATATTGCAATTTGCAGCAACACGCGAGGAAAAATTCGATTTACAATCATTTTGCCGCCATATTTTTCAACGAATATTTAGATTACATAACAACCAAAAAATGTGAAATACATAAGGAAAACCGTGTCATACCTCTCACAATCGCGTTAAACTAACAAAATAAATAGAAACAAAATCAGATGTCGACGTACCAGACGCCGTACCCTTAACCGTCTCGATTTCCACACGAAGACAGGTTTCCAACATACTCATGAACTGCGGGTCGTCACAGCTAATTTCGTCTTCCATGGTCACTTCACAACACTATTAACTCACAATATCACTCGAACGCACTTGAAAACTTAGTTAAAACGACGAAAAACGAGGAAAGTTTCGTCTCTGATCGGAACTGACACCGGTGGGCCCAGAAAACATGAGGCGTGCTCTGATTGGCTGCCGCTACGAGACACAATTACGCGGCGAATTTAAACCGCTTTACTAAAACAGATTGTAACTACAAAAACTTTAATTCATATAATCAATAGAAATCGTTGGTATTGTTGAAATGTACAACTAAATTATA